>NC_137033.1:29765119-29809754 GCF_032717465.1 Coenobita brevimanus | reverse complement strand
TTGAACACTGTAGAACTGACACCCTGGAGATTCAAAGTTTGTTTCATTCAAAACTGAAAATCTCTGCCAAGTATCCAAGTTTTTGCAGTCAGTCTTCTTGATGCAGGCATGAAGACAAAGCTAATGGGTGATCCACAAAAAACTGCTGAACTTCACATCAAAGCTCAGAAAGTCTTATCAGAACTTTGCCTCTGGACAACCATCGCAATTTTGTGTGCAAAAGTAGTGTCCCATGCTCACAACCCATTTTGTTGCACAGATCTGTGAAAATCCATGAATTTAGTGGGCGAGCTTTGATGAACTTGCCAATTTTCACTGAATCATTAAGAACATACAGTAGCTCAGCTAGTATATTCTTTATGCAAGAGCCGCTCTGTGAATGAAGCAGTGAACCCATGAAACTGAAGGAACAAAATTCATGATAAAAGCTACAGGTCCTTTATGTTTCCCTGTCACTGACATCGCTCCATCAGTACTTAATCCCACACAGTGCTCCCATTCAATCGCATTTCCATCCATGAAATTCTTAATTTAACCCTTTCGTGCAGGATGACTCATAACGAGTCAAAACGAGGTTAGTCTGAAGAGTCTGAAGACAAACGGATGATGCACTATGACACACTTGTCCGTGTCTGTCTGAAGGGATGCTGATTGGGCAATTTTGGAAAGGAAATATTCACCAAAAATTATGTTTTAGCATGAAATTCATCAATATTTCGTGAGTCATAGGGGAGGGTGTCTATTTCCAGGCCAACACTCAAATAGTCAGCATTCTCTCGGTTATAGGTTCAGGGGGTATGGAGGGTGCGATTTTTGGCAATTTACTCAAAAACTCTTGGTCATATCAGAATTCTGACAACACGATATGAAAGCTCATGAAATTCTGCATGTAGACATATGCTTAGCTCTTGCATTATGCTGGCAAAATTCTGTGCTAGACTGTACGGCAGTTATTTTCGCTGTTGAAGAACAGTATTCTCATCTCATTTCAGTACTTTCACAGTACTTTTACTCATCAATTTTGTGTTTTTATTTGCTTATCATATAAAATCAAGGATGATGATGGTATAAAATTTATACCATTATAACCAATTTCCAGGTCAAATAAAATACGTGGGAATGTACTCCTTTGTGTACGAGTCCAGCCTACCCTCGTGGCATTTTCTCTGATCAAGTCACACACACTCACAGAAAACTTATGGTGAACGAGGGGATTAAAATGTCTTCTGTTGTACGAGTGGGAAGAGGCCGAGAAAACAAAAATTCCTCGTGAAATGTGCTTTATATAAGGAATGAATATAAACCAAAAGATTAGCCAGATTTACAAAATCTGTTGACTCATCAGTCTGCAGGGAGGAAAACTCACTGTCCTTGATACGACTTACCAAATGGCTGAGAATTTTTTATATCATACTTCCAATGCAGCAGGCCACAGTACTGTTGGAAACTGGGATCATATCCAGCTTTTTCACTGCCTTCTCCCCAAACATGCAGTTTACCAAATCTTGCCACTGGCAAGCATACATCTGCAGTCATGTGTGGCATTCCTTTTCTTTCCTTTTTTTTTTTTCATTTTTTTTTAGTGTAGCTAGCATGGGAAAATGTTCATACAGTGTCCATGCTAGATCCAAAACTAGAATGTGATGCCAATAGTTTTTTTTTTTTTCTTAATTCTTCCAATTTGCACTTGAAAAAATCTTCTGGTTTGTCTTTCAAGTTGTTATGTTTAGTTTGTAGATGGCAACGTAAGTTCCTTGAGATAGCAGTTTGCTAGCACCTCACTATTGTACAAAGAACACATTGTGGACTTGGCTTTTCGGCCAATCCAAGTAAACCCCATCATATTTGCGTTTTTTACTCTTCTCACACTCGTCACCTCAATCTTTCCAACTCAGTAGGTCTTGCTGTTCATTCTGCCCCTTTAATCCACCCTGTCCCTCCGATTCACTCTGTTTTCCCATATCATTTTGTTCCTCTTTGTTTTCTCCAGTATTTCTCTCTGGTTTTCTTCATCAGTAACATCAATGACACTCACTCCTCCCTCACCAGACAATATGGCCAAGGACTGCTTTTCAAGATTTTTCTCTTCTGATAGTTTTTCTGTTTTTAGCCAGATATCCATTTTCAGTATTTGAACGAATTTGTAATTTTAACACCTTTCCATTATGAATGCACTTGTCAGACAACTAGGCTTGTCATGACCTGAGTCCCGAGGCCAGTGCAATCACTGACCAATAATCGCACACATCCTGTCCGGGTAACACGCAGACCATTCACCACACGTCAGGATTGGTTGATGATGGTATACATACTATATTTTATAGAATGTCACATTTCATCATATTAATCTGATCATGCAGGTTTTTGTCTTTCATTTAAAATCATTGTCTTTTAATTAACATGTTACGAAACGAAAACAAAAGGAGTAAAGTCATATTTTCACATGCATCAGCCAAGATTTGAGAAGTCCTCAGTTTCGACCTATTCTTTTAAATTTCGTCCATTAGTTGCAAGTTTTGTGTACGAGGCTGTGAGTGATAATTACAAAAACTGAGCGAAAATGTAAACAGCGGGCTGGATGGATATGCTCTGACCCCAGGTAAGTTCCAACTTAAGGAACAGTCAGCTCCACTGGGGAACACAGCATATGTTAGTACTGAAATAATCTTAGTTAATATGTTTGAAATTCTGAGACAAAAATGTAAGTTCCCCCATTACAGATTTTTTCTTGAGCACCCCCAGCGATCATCCCATGCACCCCCAGGGGAACCACAGGTCTAGGGAAATTACATTTACCTAGTTATCACATTTTCAGTAGTGAAAGGAAGGACAGAGCTGGGTATTATATATTAAATCCGGATTCCATTTAATCATAATTA
Organism: Coenobita brevimanus; assembly: GCF_032717465.1. Taxonomy (NCBI): domain Eukaryota; kingdom Metazoa; phylum Arthropoda; class Malacostraca; order Decapoda; family Coenobitidae; genus Coenobita; species Coenobita brevimanus. Next base: position 29,806,875 of record NC_137033.1, on the reverse strand, counting down.
CCAAGCCATGCATTGATGGTTTATAAATCAATTCCATTATAAAATCACATGAATTAATTTATCATCCACCAGGACACCCACTCAACATCGTCTATGAAATCTACTATCAAATAGCCAAAAGCAATAAATTTTATGCAAAGCACTGTAATATTTGGCAATTTTAATTTACCTGTTCCAAAATGGCAAAGAAACCCTTTCCTCACACACAGGATTAGACCTATATCCAAACATTCAGGAAAGTTCATTGCATCAATTCGGAATTTATCCAACACATGCAGCTGACGTCTTAGCTCTTGTTTTAGCCACATGAGAAAATATAGTGAGTAACGTTATTGTAGAATTTATTAAGAGCAATCATCATTTAATTTAGTGAAGATAGTATCAAGGCCAGTTATGAGGAAAAGCCCAACTATAAAAGACTGATTTTACTCGTTATAGGGTAATTGTAAGTGTCAGTGATTGAGATCCCATTGTTGAAAAATGAACCATGGCAATTTTTACCAGGAACTGTCAACAGAGCAGACAAATTATGTATTCCAGTGCGAAACAGAAGGCCTGCCAAACTGTAGCAAAAATCTTGCGCACAAAAATTATAATGCCAAAAGGAATTAAAGTGACGAAAACATATATGTTGCCCTTTGGTGGAAAGCCCCCAAAATTTATTGAGAAAATTAAGAAAAAACCTTAGGGTTCACATTGCAAATCAGACCCCAACGAATTTCTCAGCTACATCAGAATTCAATTTGTAATATCTCCTAAAAATCGAACCCTTAATTACAAATAATGGAGAAGATAGTGATGAAGAAATAAAGATGGCAAGAATTCTCAACACCTCTTTTGTGTCATTGTGTGCAGTAAAAAATGCATGTAGGATTCCAGCAGCTTACCCAGGTCCTATAGAAGAAAGGAATATAATCAAAGATATTACAGTTAGTGAATGAGATATACAACCTACAATTAGTAAACTTACGGTCAATAAAACACCTGGGCCAGACAATATCTCCAAGCATATTAAAAGAGGCACAGAGTGAAATATAAAAGCTGTTAACTATTTAACCCATACCAAGCTAGCGATGTAGACCTACGTCCTCTTCAGAAATGCCGGTGACATAGAGCAACGTCCTGCAGCACTGAGAAGTCATTGCAAGCAACTGAAATAAAATAGAATGTAATAACGTATTTCACTAACTTCGGATATTTCTCCTCTACGCTTACAACACTGATTTAGGAGCGTGGGAGGCGAGTGAGTCTTCACAGGCTCACAGTTGCTCTGCTTTCTCAGTAGCCTTGAAGATTTCAGAGGTCAAGTGGGACCAGCCTGATTCGGTTCAACCTACTTTCTGGCTTAGGTGATAACTTTTTTTAGCGCCAGGGATCTTACATTGATTTATTAAACCCATTTAACCAGAATTAAAATCCAAAATCGGTTCACAAGCCACAGTTCCTCTGCACTCCCAGCAACCTCGAGGATATCAGAGGTAGAGTGGCACCAACCTGACTCGATTAAATGAACTATATGGCTTTAGTGAGTATTTTTATTAGTGCCAGGGATCTTATATTTTATGTATTAACCCACCGCGTCCCATGAACGTATGGGTATGTCAGAACGTTTTTTTATTCTGACAACTGTCAACATCCCGGTACGTTCTGCTGTCAGGTCTCTAAAATATAATACAATACATAATAGCTAAACATACATATGTAATCTAGAGGTTAATTGAAAGTCATGGCTGAAGGAATTGGCATTTGCACATTCTCTCTGAGGGATGCCTCGTGATGCCTGATAGGAAAGTCCCCAGAATGGAGAGAGTTCCACTTAACCATGCATTACACGTTACACAATCTCTCCTATAAGAGAGAGAAGGAGTTAGGAGGCAGAAGGAGCCAGGAGAGAGAGCGAGAAGGGTTCTAGAGATAAACACAGTGGGGAGAAAGGCAGGCCCGCGAAGATAGCAAGCATAAAAGCACTCACCTCAATACGCTCTTGTGAGACATACTTGGTATAAATTTTGAGATATCCCCGTTCATGAAATAAACTATAAACAAACCCTAGTACTCATCTTTATCTTTCTCATGTCATCGACAACAAGTACAACTAACATTATTTCGTACCAATTCTCTCTCTGTTGACTACAGCTTGGCTATGACTACAATATAAGTAGCTACAGCCTCAATATGTTATTTTGGTGGCAGCGAATGTACGAACCACATCTACGAGTCCACGAGTCTACAGTTCAGTCTACATTTTCAATATAGAAAACAATACTACAAATTCGAGCCACACGATACCTCACAACTTTATATTGACACTGGTTTGACATTACATTGTTACAACCAATCTTCCAATTTCTACATCAATCTACAATCAGTGAACCAATGAACTACAACTGTCTACAATTGCTAAGGAACAAGCAGGCGAGACGATAACCAACATTATCTTCTAGTTAACACTTTACAGCAAGAAACTTCAATTTAACATTGCACAACAAATCACATACAAATCTATGATCAAGTAACCACAAACGGAGCTGTAGGGAGAGCGCTGACTCAAAACCTACAACCACATCAACCCCTACCTGGCCCCACCCTTCTTCCCCAACCACCCTCCATCTTCACCGCCACCACACTGAGGCAGGGGTAACGGGTCAGACGACGGCAGCAAACACCATGTAGCCCTGACCCAGTCATCTCACTCACCACTCATCTCACTCATCGTTAATCACTCAACATTACTCACCGTTACTCATTTACTCACCACAGCTACCAAAGTGAGGAGTCGACTTTGTGCTGTGCTAGCGTTGCTGAGAGCAACTTAACACGTCAGTCAACTCTGATCCATCACCACGACCCAGAGTCTCCGAGAGTGACATCATTCTATCTCCTAAGTGGGTGTATATACTTTCCACTTATTTTTCACAGACCTTAAACATAGTAACAAACACCACTTCATTTATATAATACTTAATGTACAAACACCTTCTTCACTTATTTGTATTAAGTCTGGTGAGTGTTGACGGTGGAGAATGGAATCTGAAGCAGTTGCTGTTTGCAGATGATACTGCACTGGTGGCTTATTCAGAGGAGAGATTGGGTCAGTTGGTAGAGGAGTTTGGAAGGGTGTGTGAAAGGAGGAAATTGAAAGTAAATGAGAATATGAGTAAAGTGATGAAGTGTACGAGGTTGGTAGATGGTAGGGAGATGAATATAGTTTTGAATGGTGAGTTGCTTGAGGAGGTAGAGTGTTTTAAATATTTAGAGTCACATGTTGCTGTGGATGGAAGAATAGATGCAGAAATGAAGTTTAGAATGAATGAAGGAGGATAGGTGCTGAGAGGAATGAAAAAGGTGTTTAGATGTCGTTCACTTAGAATGGAAGTAAAGAGAAGGCTGTATGAGGGTGTTGTGGTACGACTGCATTATATGAGGCTGAAACATGGAATATGGGTGTAGCAGAGAGGAAAAATTTGAATGTAATGGAGATGAGGTGTCTGAGGAGTATGTGTAGAGTGATGCGTATGGATCGAGTGCGAAATGAAGTGCGAAGGAGAACTGGAGTTATTCGGGAGATGGCTGATAGAGTTGAGCAGAGGGTGTTGCATTGGTTTGGGCATATGGAGAGAATGGATAATGAGCAATTGGTGAAAAAGATAACTAGATCTGATGTAAGAGGTGTAAGGCTGAGAGGGAGACCACGAATAGGATGGATGGACAGTGTGAAGAGAGCGCTGGATGTGAGAGGGATGTCTGTTGTGCAAGGAAGAGTGGCTGTGCATGACAGAAATAAATGGAGAGAAATTGTAAATGAATAAATGATGATGCAGCCCTGAGGGGATATTCTCCTGCATTTGGTCTGATCAGCTTGTCAGGTCAGGTGCGGGTAAGGGGATAGGTCTATTATGATGTAGCAGGGGGTAAACCAGCTCTGCTGTTGGGCCCTGCTGCGGATGTCACTGATTGCACTGCTCAGTTGACCCTTGTGTGGTGTGGTGCGGTAAGGATCTGTCCCTTCTCCCTTTGGGGCTAAGATACGAATGAATGTGTTTGAACGAATGAGTAAATGGGGAGTTTGTTGTCCTGTCTCGGCTACCTCCCTTTCCTTGAGGGAAGCAGCCTAGGTATATAGATAGATAGATAGTTTTTTTTTATATATATATAATGAATGGAGGAAGAAAAAACAAAGGAAAAAATAAGTCCATGTGCCTAAAGGCATCCTTCATTCATAAAATAACTTATAACAATTGGATTTAAAATCGAGAGGATTAAATGTATGTGGGAAGCAACTCCCAGGAAGTGAATTCCAGATAGTAGTTCTGGGGATAAATGAATTTTGGATAAGCAGAGGTTCTGCATTGTGGGGGAGAGAGTATGAGTTCATGGGCGCTCCCAGCTGCCCGAGTATTTCGGGAGAAAATGTGAAGGGGAGGCACAATTGAAGCCAGTTCGTTAGAGCACGTACGGTAAAAATATCGATGAAATAATGCTAAAGAAGCAATATCTCTATGTACTGACAACTGAGGAGGGTCCTGCGTTATGGCAGGATTATTGATTAATCTAATGACTTTATTTTGAATTTTGTCCAACTGCCTCAATGCAACCGCTCCACATCCACTCCACAGTGGTGAACAGTATTCGATCTGAGAACGCACATGACTTTTGTATATTGTGGCCATCTGCTCGTCAGTGAAGAACTCAAGAACTCTGTACATAAGTCCCAGTTTTTTAGAAGCATTTTTACTCGTAGCAAGGGATTTAACAAAAGCTGTCCAGCTTAGGTTGGGGTTTAGAGCAACACCTAGGATATCAATTGTAGTGAATATGGGAATACTAACATCATTTAAAATTATGTGAGAGTCTGAGGGATTCGTTCTATTGGAGAAATTAATGTATTTAGTTTTTTGAGCATTAAATGAGACCAGATTTTTTTGTCCCCATTGATTAATTTTAGAAAGGTCCTGGTTCAGAGAAATTGCTATGTTTATTTGGGAATTTATAATATCAAATTGTGTAAAGGAGGTACTTAATGTGAAAGAACTATGAAGGGTCGAGTCATCAGCATAAGAGGGTATTGGGTTGTGCGTGACAGATAGGAGGTCATTTATATGAATGTGAAAGAGAACTGGCGCCAAAACTGATCCCTGAGGTACGCCAGCGTTTATGTAATAAAACTGAGAATAAATTCCATCTATCATGACCTGTATTTTTCTACTATGAAGGTAAGAAGAAATTAGAGGAACCAGTGATGCAGGGCCATAGTGTGACATCTTAGACAATAAGGCCCGGTGCCATACTCTGTCAAATGCTTTTTGAAATATCAAGTGCTACTGTGTTTTCACCATGTTGGTCTATTGTTTTGTTAATCTGATGGGTAAGAAGGCAAAGAATATCTACAGTTGAACGTTCCTGTCTAAATCCATACTGCCGATCATTGATCAGTTTATTGATTTCTAGATGCTTGACTATGTGTTTGTTAATTAGTGTCTCAAAAACTTTACCGAGAACGGAAGTTACTGCAATTGGTCTATAGTTTGATGGATCAGAAGTTGCCCCCTTTTAGGAACAGGATGGATATTTGCTTCTTTCCAAGGGGCTGGAAAAAATTGAGGTACAGATGCATAAGCGGAAAAATTTTGCTAATACAGGAGCCAACACTGAGGAGCAATTTTTAAATACTATTGAAGGAATTTCATCTGGACCAGTGGCTTTGTCTGCTGATAGATTTTGTAATACGCCTTGTACGTATCTGGTGTGAATCATGAAAGGAGGTATTTGAGGGGAATCAAAATCAAGTACAGGAATATTATGATTTTCTGAATTTTGGGTTGAGTTTGTTGAAAAGATGTCAACAAGAAGGTTGAAAGCTTTTCTGCGTGGGTCACTTACTAGATTTCCATTGGGGGACTGTAATGGTGGAATGGAAGAGGTGGTAGTGAAGTTAGTTTTGAATGAGTTAAGGGTTGACCAGAATATTTTGTTATCATTTGGATTGTTTAGTAGTTTGTTAGTTGTCTCTGTAGAAAGTTTGATGTAGAAAGATTGATAATAGTTTTGGCATGGTTTCTGATATTTTTATAATAGTTAAAGGCTTCTTTGGTTTTTGTCCTTGTATAAGTGTTATAGACTATTGTTTTATGTTCTGTTACTCTAGCACAATTGTGGTCAAACCATTTAGGAGAATAACATTTTTTTTCTGTAACTATGATGGGGAATGAATGTTTCCATGCCAACTTTAATGAAATCCTGTATGTGGCCCAATGTGGAATTTGCATCATGGGAGAAAAAGGAGTCCAAGGAACATCTACGAGAAAATTTTGAAGTCCCTCCCAGTTTGCCCTGTCGTAATGCCATTTAGTCATCACGACAGGTTCAGAGCAGGAGGGTATGGTAGCCGGGAAGCTGGTGGCTTGAATCAGACAATGATCCGAGGATCCGAGGGGGGTCTTCACTTCGACATTATAATTATCTGAATTGGTTGTTAGAAACAAGTCCAATAGCTGTGGATTTTGATCAGGGTTGTCTGGTACACAGGCGGGTTGACTGACTAACTGGGTGAGATTAAATGAGTCTGCAAATAGCTCACATTCAAGACCAGACTCATCAGTTCTGGGTGAATAAGTGAGCCATTCGACATTATGGACATTAAAATCACCCAGAATAGTAATTTCTGATGCAGTATTAATGTTGAGGACACTTAGTTGTGAAGACAGAGAGTCAAATAAACTCGGCTCTGAAGGGGCATTAGGGGAATGATAAACACAACAGAAATACTTAATTTTACCAAAAGAATTTAATTTGTATATGGAATAGTCGAAATAAGGACAATTAAATTTAGAAATCTCCTCTAGGGCAATTTCTGATTTAGCAAGGCAACATATGCCTCCTTTGGGTTTGAAATTTTGAATCAAGATATAACCAGGAAAATTAAATCTAGCTAAATCAGAGGTGGAGCTTACTTGTGTCTCTGTCAGATATAGCAGATCAGGGGATTCAAACTGGAGGAAATTTTTAACAGAGTTGATGTTGGAGTGAAGTCCCCTAATATTGCAAAAGAAAATTTTACTGCACTGACGAGCAGATTTAGGGTGCCGCAACACTGGAGGTGGCACAGTCACTTGATGACGACCGTGAGGGCCCTGTGCAAACGACCCAGCCCTGCCAGAGGTGGTCACCTGAGAAACCACCACACTGATTCCCAGTATAGCAGCAGCCATGGTTCTTATTATACGGGGGGGGGGGGAGAACAGGGATGTGTTGTTGAATGGGTATGATATATAATGACAAGATAGGTGTTTTTTGGAGAGAGGATAGCTGGTTTAAGGCAATGTGATATAATGTGGATGTGTGTGTTGTGTAAAGAGGGCAGCCTGATGCCCTGCGGTGTGTGAGGCAGAAAGACGTGTAACCAGCTACAAAGGCCTAGGAGAGAAAATGGAATCCAGGCTATTCCTTGAGTCTCCAGTAACCTTGGCGGTAGTACTTCCCTGGGCAGGGCTGCCCAAATGAGACAGCATTTGAATTACCCAATGATGATTCACAGACAGTAGAAAAACAGGAAAACGTAACAAACACACATAGTTCTCCAAGAACTAAAAATAAAGAAACAAAAACTTCTGCAATTGATAATGATGATGTTTGTTCGATACTGTTCTCAGATGTAGATAGTGAAGATTTCAGCTCGGTCTTACACACCTATGAAAACATTCTCACAAGGGTTCACAGGTCAAAAAATACTTACGCGACTATCCCTTCCCATAACGAGAAAGGACTTCAAGTGAATTTAAAGAAACAAACAAATAACATGGCTAATGGAGGTATTACCACAGTTCCAAATTCCCCTCCCCATGTCAATGTTTATCATGAGGATAAAAATTTCACAAAATTCTCAGGCACAGAAAAGGATCGCATCCATGTGATGTCCCTTATAAATCAGTGTGAGCAACTATTTGTTAAGAGACATAATAGATGAAAATAAGAAGATAGCTGTTTTTTCTTCATGAATTAACCAAGAAAGATGTCCAGCTAGTGATCTACTCAGATATGATAAAAACTTATGAGCTCAGATATATATATATATATATATATATATATATATATATATATATATATATATATATATATATATATATATATATATATATATATATATATATATATATATATATATATATATATATATATATATATTATGCGAGGAAGAAGGAACCAAAGGCTAGGAGCCTGCGCAACACTTTCTCATGAGAAAACAAAAACAATAAAAAGAGAGCCAAGTTCAAGATCCGTTCATTTTGAGATGCCTGGACACACTGCGTTTGAAAGATTGGAAGTAATAGGAAATAGGAAATACAGAGGGAGACAGTTCCAGAGTTAACCTGTTGCATAAAGGACTGGGAGCAACGGTTAACTCTTGTATTAGAGAGTTGGGCAGAAAAGGGATGACAGTTTGATGCTAGACAGGTGCTACACACCCGTCGTAGAGGTGGAGGGATGCATGCAGACAGTTCAGAGGAGCAGTGACCATGGAAGTAACGACAGAAAAGAGATAAAGATGCAACAGTGAGGTGAAGTGACAGAGGTTGAAGGGAGCCAATAAGAGAAGGAGAGTTAATGAGACAAATAGCCTTTGATTCCACCCTGTTGAGAAGAGCTGTATGTGGGGAGCCTCCCCACACATGAGAGTTGTACTCCACACACGGGCATATAAAATCCGTGTATAAAGGCAACAACTGTGTGGGAGTAAAGAGGGTACGGAGTCGGCTTAGCTCACCCAATCGCCTGGAAGCAGATTTAAAAGAGATGTAATATGATCTTTCCAAGATAAGTCCCGAGTGAATGAAACCCCAAGAATGTTCAAGGATGATGCAGGATTAAACTGTATATTATTAAAAATGAAAGGGTACTCCTGTAGAAGATTTTGTCGGGTTGATAAGTGTGAGAACTGAGTCTTTGATGCATTGAAAACAACAAGATTATTTTTACCCCAGTCAGAGATACGAGCCAAGTCAGACATTAGGTGTGCTATAGCCTAATCCCTTGTTTGTTGAAGTAACTGCTGAGATGGACATTGTGGGAACTGAATAGAAAGGTGAAGGATGGAATCATCAGCTTATGAGTGGATAGGGTTAGGTGGACAGCTTAGAAGATCATTAATAAATAAAAGGAAAAGTGTTGGTGATAGGACAAAGCCCTGAGGAACACCACTGTTGATAGATCTAGAAGAACGATGGCTGTCTACAACAGCGGCTATAGAACGACCAGAAAGGAAGCTGTCAATGAATGCTCAGATAGAAGGAAAGAAACGGTAAGAGGGCAATTTGGAAACTAACCCGCCCCATCCCGTCAATGTATGGGTACGTTGCAACATTTTGCATTTGCCAGTACCGGCGACATACTGGTACGTCGTGCAATTGCAAGGTCCCTAATTTGCACAATTTTCAATTTCGCGCGTGATTTATCGTACATATACACGGGACACCTTCCTCTATTCCTCTACAAGATGCAAAGCAGGGACAATGCCTTGCACCGCATAACCTCCCCCCTCCACCATTGTCTCGGCAATTCACCTGTTACCAGTGACCTGGCCAGTAAATATATTCAGGGCCGATTCCCCAATCGATGACAATGTGGAGGACAAATTTTACATAGCTTTAGAAGAAGAAACAGTCAGAAATAATGATCAGGTAATGTGGCAAAAAAAGGTCAGGTATGGTGATTAGTTAGTGAGTGAAACAATGCTTATAATGCCTATATTACTGCTTGAAAACCAATATACTCTCATACTACATATAAATTCGTACCAAGTAAATAAATAAATACCGTTTATGAGTTGTGTGAAATAGTTACCCTCCCATAGAACTCGTTTTCTTTGGTACCAGCATGTTAGAAAACCCAGTCAGGTAAGGAGGAACTCCTGCCTGGATCGAGTATTTTAAACCTTAGGTGAGCTATTTCTCTAAGAATTTTCCATGTTTCTCACCAAAAGCGGAGGTTTTAGCCAAAAAAAAAAAAAAATCGAAAATACCTCGGGATTGGGGGATGTCAGAGGTGCGGAAAACCTCGGGACGTGACGAGTTAAAGATTTATGCCAGACTTGATCGAAAGCCTTTGTGATGTCAAGTGCAATGGCAAAGCTTTTGCCGAAGTCCCGAAAGGAGGCTGACCAGGAGTCTGAAAGGTAGGTGAGAAGATCACCAGTAGAGCGTCCCTGACAGAACCCACACTGACGATCAGAACGAAGGTTGTGATAGGAAAGATGCTTTTAAATTTTTCTTTTAAGAATAGACTCAAAAACCTTTGAGACACAGGATGTTAAAGCAATTAGACGATAGTTAGAGGGTTGGGAATGGTCACCCCTAATTGGGATTGGATGAATGAGAGCAAACTTCCAGCAAGAAGGAAAGGTACAAGTTGAAAGACAAAGGCGAAAGTGTTTACCAAGGCAGGGTGTAAGCACAGTTCTTGAGGACAACAGGAGGGACTCCATCAGGCCCATATGCCTTGTTAGTATTGAGGCCAGTGATGGCAGAAAATACATCAGCTGAAGACATTTTAATGCCAACCACGAGGAAGTCAGAGGGGGAAAGTGATGGAGGAACAGCACCAGAATCATCTAAGGTGGAAGTGGAGGAGAGTGTCTGAGCAAAGAGATCTGCTTTATCAGCAGAGGAAATGGCTACAGAGCAATCCGAGTAGAGAAGAGGAGGGAAATTTCATGAGGTAAAGTTCCTAGGTTTTTGGCAAGATGCCACAAGGAGCGGGAAGAAATTGAGTTGGAATGTTGAGAGCATTTAGTATGGATGAAATTATTTTTCACAGAGCAAAGAACAGACTTACCATGATTCCAGGCAGAAACATAAAAAAGGTGTGATTTAGCAGTGGGTTGGCTCTGGTACCTATTATAGGCCCTCTCCTTATTGTGGACAGCATTAGAACAAGCATGATTAAACCAAGGCTTTCTTGCATTGGTCAAAGGATATGAGAAAGGAATGTATGCTTCCATGCCCAAGAGAATAACTTCCATAATGTGTAAGGCACACTCACTTATCTGGCTTCCGGCCATGGAAGCAATAATCATTCCTGGGAAAATCAAAGAAGTACTGTCTCAGGGCCTCCCAATCCGTAGCTCCAAAGTGCCACAGTGGACATATCTTTGGAGGGTCCACAGGTCGTACCAGAGCGATAGGACAGGTTAAGGTAATAAGGTTGTAACTGGAGCAGCCCAGCAGAGAGAAAAGTTTAACAGTGTAAGCAGAAGGATTAGTTGTAAGGAAGAGGCAAAGTATGTTGGAGCTCTATCCAAGGAGGTCAGGGATATGGGTAGGATCCTGTACAAGCTGCTCTACTGTAGGTCATTAAGGATAGAGAAGATGTAGGCTTGTTCACCAGGTGGATCAGTCAAAGGAGAGGAGAGCCAAAGGTGGTGGTGAAGATTGAAATCTCCTAGAATGGAGATTTCAGAGAAAGGAGAAATGGATAGAATGTGTTCCATCGTAGAAGTAAGATAGTCGAAGAATTTTTGATAGTCAGTAGAATTAGGGGATATATTTAACCCGCCATGTGCCAGTGCCATTTTAACCCTTGTAAGGTAATCTTGATTTTGTTACTATATTAGGTAACGTGGGGTCTGACAGACCCCACGGAAAAAAACATAAAAAAAAACATACTTCCGTTTGAGATATTTCAAAATGCTTCAATACACAAATAATTCAACCCGTTATCTGTAAATAGGGCCAGAAAAAATGAAGTTTAATAGAAAAAATGTATTTCTTTTAAAGTTTATACAAAAATGGTTAAATTTTAGGTATAAAAATCTTAAAATTAAATCTTGCAAAATTGAAAAGTAATATCATGATTCCTTGGGTGGTCTGCAGTAGACCGATGTTGGGACCTTCTGTATACAAAAGGAAAAAGACAGCAAATTGAAATTTAAAAAATCACAAGAGGGCTCAACTGAGGTTACGTTATAGGTAATCTGGGGTCTAACATACCCCAATGGCTTTATACAGCAAAATCAGAGCCAGGTACAGCTATGACCCCATCATCCCCATGAAGAGCATCACTAGGCGGGAAGGTAATGAGACAGATCTGTAGACCTTATGCTCATATTTTTTAAAATAAAATTTCGGCGACTGGGGTCTCTGAGACCCCACATTACTTATCTAGGGTTAAAACAGTCTGATATAATGCCACAGCAAGTGCCAGTGCCGTTTTAAAACGGTTTAGTGTAAAAAACTTCACTGTGACTGCATTTTTCAAGATTCGCGTGTAAAAATTGGCAGGCATGTAAGGTAACTGTTTTTCTACCATCCTCCAGGCTGTCAAGGCCATACACTCACTTGCTCCCCCCTCATGCTCGCTCTGCCTCACTCTGCGTGTGTGCCTCACCCAGTGCTGTACATAGTGAAGGCATTTTGTAAATATTTTCATGTAAGTGTGAGTTGTAAATATTTTCTTGTAAGTGTAAGGACTATATAGTGAAGTCAAGTTTTAAATATCTTCTTGTAAGTGCCAGGTTTGTATGTAATGAAGTCAGGTTGTTCCTATCTTCAAGGAACTGTAAGATAATGCATTCACAGTGAGAAAGACATGAAAATTGTGATAGATGCTGAAATAATAAGTAATAAGAAAAGTGTACTGAACATTGCTGTACCTTCCCAGCATAAATAACTGCATATACCTTACATAAAAAACGGCTTTCTCTCACATATGTGGTGAACGTGAGAGAGCGGCTATACCTGTACACAAGTATGTAGGACTTAATAAAACTCATTTCTGAGCCTCGGTGAGCATTTTAATGGCGAAATTCGTTATTTCCACATAAAAATCTATCATTTTAGCCAAAAAAAATGTCGAAAAATGGCCAGCACTGGGCGACCCATAGAGCTAAATATAGCCAGTTCGCGGTAGGTTAATCAGAGAATGACAGGAGACCCAGTGCCAGAGAATAGAAAATTCAGAAGAATCAAGTTCAGGACCACAGGAGCAAGATAAGTCGCTATGTACATATACACAACAACCACCTTTGGCTTTGAAATGAGTATAGAGAAAGTAGGAGGATACAGAAAAGGGTTTGCTGTCAGTTGCCTCAGACAGCTGAGTCTCAGTTAAAAAGAGGTGAGGTTTAGAGAAGGAGAGGTGGTGTTCAACAGAAAGAAAATTAGAGGAAGGCCGCGAATGTTGCAGAAATGAAGAAGTGAGTCAGACAGTGGTTCCGGGCAAGTCGAGGTGTTGTCACCAGAAGAGGGGAGGATAGTGGGGGGCATTTATGGTCCCCCCCCTGGGGACTCCAAAGCGTGGTTTATGTCCATAGTTTTCCCTTTTTACTTTTGAAAATGAAGTGTAATGTGTACTGTGCATGTATATTGGTGTTGACAGTTAGAGAAACTTGTATTGGAGAGCATGCTGGCCTACTGTACTCTCTGTGTTACTGAAACACCGGAAAAATTCAGCAAAGGGAGATGGTCAGGAACTAGTCCTGTAGGCTGATGGAACGGGAGCTCCAGCTCTCCCTGTCATCAGCTTTCCATCCACCTTGGGAATATTGCCCTGCTCGACTGGTGCTACAGTCTGTTTAAGACAGAATTCCTGGAGAAATTTTCTGGAGGTATAAATTTTTTCCTTGCCAGATATAATTCCTGAATGACATAAGATTGTTGATCTAATGAGAGAACGTACAACCAATCCTGTCTCAGGTGAAATAGCAACAGATGTATCCACAGTTAAGAGAACACTGTTTGCCACAATAAAGAACTCCAATTGGGTAACAGCTGATGGGAAGATGTCACCATTGCATGTCGTAGACATCCTTGGTTATGCAGCTGTACTGTGTAAATCACCCGATAGAGTATTAACCCGTGGACTGCAAGCCACGGCTCAGGCAGGGTAGCGGTACTATGCAAGCCACAGCTCAGGCTGTGCTGGCTGTGCATCACCGCTAACTACTCCACTCCTGCACAAACTTAAGCATGGTGCCATGCAAAGACGGAGAGAGTGATATTTTTTTCTTTTCGCCAGATGATGTTCTGGATGTTTATCTTCATGTTTATGATAAATAAAAACAATATTTTTTGTTTTTTATTTATTTTAAACTACTTCCGGACGTAAACTTATGCATGGCCCTGCACAAAAACGGAGAGAGAGAGAGAGAGAGATTGTTTCTTTTCACCAGATGATGTCCTGGATGTTTATCTTCAAGTTTATAGTAAACAAAAATTAAAAGAAAAAAACTTTCTTCTTCATTTTTTGCACACCACGGGATGGAAAAAAAAGGGTAATTGCACAATCCACGGATTAAAGATAACTGAAAGAGTACCGTACACACCAGGAATGTGTTTCTTAGATTCTGTGAATGAAGTAGAGATGAATTATAGCAAAGCAAGGGTGAGTGAATCACAACCCAATACAACCAGAATGAGAATTACAGACACGGTGGCAGCCATGAATACTTCTAGCAAAGAACAAAATCGATGGCGACCCGAAAACAGACAAACCAAACAACCCCTGATGTCGAGGCAACGATCACAAACACCAGGGCACAGACAGCCTCAAAAGTCTGCACGTAGTCCAAGCAGAAACCGTGCCACAGAAAAACCTAAGTATGGAAAGTCATCTCGAAGGTCACATTCGAGAGAAAGGTCCACTGTATGTTATTATTGTGCAAATCCTAGTCACACAAAAAACTGATGTATTAAGAATAAAGAGGACAGGCAAAAGGCAAAGCGATATGAGCCATGCTGTAGGCACCACATATCGTCCGGGCACTGGACCTCAAACTGCAAAACAATAAAAAAATTGGTTTCTGTTTTCAAGTCAGGGGAAGGGCAAGCCATGACAAAAAATGACCAACCATAAATAAAGCCGTCTAAAATGCACATAGGAGGCATGATTGGAAATGAGTGTATCTTGGTGCCCACTTCATGTGATGATCAGATCATTTAATTATTCTTAGTTACAGGGTCTCCAGTGAATTTATTAACACAAGAGGAATTAGAGAGGATTTTTAGAAATAAGAAGAAATTAACTTTCTTGGAGGAATCTGATTTAGACTTATATGTTGTAGATGGCAAACAAATAACCGTAAAGGGCATGATAAAGGTAGACTTCACTTTTACAGAGACTACAAGACCAATCTCCGCTATTTTCTATACAGTAGAAAACTTAGCAATAAGAGCTAACATGTTATTGGGTTTGAGAACAATGAGAACAGAGAATATAATTTTACTCCCACACATGAATGGGATAGATTACAATGATGAATTCATAGAGGAATTATCATCAGAACTGTCACCCATCAATAGAAGAAAATCAGAAGGAGTTGGAACTATCAAACATCTAAACAGAAATACTCAATCGAACGAGGGTACACATGCACTCACACTATCCCTCCCAGCCCTCCCACCCCCTTTGCCTAGAGACCGAGGTTCAGTAAAACCACATCAGTATTTCCCGCACATCTCACCAATGAAGTTGCTATTCCGCCTAACTCATATGTGAAAGTCACCATAAAGAGTAAATTGAAGAATAGTACTGCTCTTGTCTTAGAAGAATTATTTAGAGTGAACGGACTCTCAGTGGACAAGGCATTATATCAGGTGAATAACGAGGGGGAAACTCATGTGTTCCTAATTAATCAGATGAATTGGGAATTGCAGATAATAAAGGGGACTTGTCTATGCAGCTTAGAGACATGTCCTGCCCCTATAAGGGAAATAATTACGGCTGGAACTTCAAGTAAGATACAATCTATGGACAGAGAATGCATAAAGGAGAATCTGATTCACTCAGGAAAATTTGATGTAGAAAATTATCTCCTAGATTTATTACAGAAACATCAACAAACTAGCATTATCTGGAGAACAGTTGGGGTGTACTAACCTGATTAAACACAAGATTAACGTGCACCATTGCACACAACCAATGTATGTACCAGCCTACTGAATAGCACACTCACAATGTACCCTTGCAAATCAGTATGTTGAAGAAATGCTAAAACTGGGTATTATTGAGCAATCAGCCTCCCCATGGAACGCCCCATTATTTTTTTGTGCCCAAACGAAAAGCAGAAACGCGTGCGGTAGTAGATTACTATAAATTAAACCAACACACAATCCAAGACCGGTTTCCTATGCCATTGTTAAGTGACGTCTTGCAAAATATTGGACCAGAAAATAATGTATTTTCCACAATCGATTTGTTTAATTGCTACTATCAAATATCCTTTGATCAAGAGTCACGCACATACACTGCTTTCTCCACAAGTACAGGGCATTACCAATATAAATAAATGCCACTGGGGTTATGGAAAGCACCAGGCATATTTCAAAGATTAGTGAAATATTTATTGTCAGGATTGCTAGGAAAGGGAGTATTTGTCTACTTGGACGACATCATAATTGCAACACACACAACAGATGAACATCTACAGAAATTAGATCAGCTCCTACATAAGCTCGCTGATGCTGGTTTGAAAATTAAGCTGTCTAAATGCAAATTTTGTTTTAAGGAAATAAAATTCTTAGGCCACAGACTAGATGCAGAAGGGATCCACACGTCTGAGGACAAAATACGAGCAGTAAGGGATTTTTCCCTGAACCCACAAATGTAGATGAAGTAAGACAATTTTGGGGTCTGGTGGGATATTACAGACCCTTCATTAATCAATTCTCTCATATGATACAACCATTATTCCTTCTACTGAAAAAGGATGCTGTATTCCAGTGGGGAGAGGGAAAAAAAAAAAACTAGCATTTAGTGAATTTAAAGATAAACTTACAGGTGCCCTTTGCTTGACCTATCCTAATTTCACAAAACCATTTATAATTTGCACAGATGCATCTCTTAAAGGATTTGGGGCTGTATTGATGCAAGAAGATAATCGTGGAAAAAATCGGCCAAATGCATTCGCTAGCAGACAAATAAAATGTGCAGGGAAAAATTATTGCGCTACCGACCTAGAAGCACTTGCAGTGGTCTTTGCATTACAAGAGTTTCGTGATTTGGTATATGATTACGAAACTCACCTATTCACCGACCATAAAGCGATCGTGCACATGTTTCGAGAAAAACTCCTCTCTTGGAGGAGAGCCAGATAGAGATGTACGGTTGAAAAGTATAATGTACATACTCACTACATACTAGAGAAAATAAAAGTTAGTCGCTGATGCACTATCTAGGAAAACGACAACAATTCATGTCGCGCCATTAGATCTCCAGGGAATCATCTCAAACCATGATGAAATCTCGAAAGCACAGAGACTTGACCCAACATGGTCTAAAGTTATATACAATTGGAAAGTGGCAAGGGCATACCATTACCCAAGCTACATACTGTATACCACTCGAACAATTCACAATAGTCAATAATGCCTTATATCAACCGAGGAAAACCAAACCATAGAAAAAATAATAAACAATGCAATGATACCTCAAGGATTAAGGATGATACACAATAGTCCACGTGCAGGACATCCTGGTAAGGATAGGACAGTTAGACAAGCCAGGATGTTATACTACTGGCCATCGTTACAAAAAGATATATACAGTCATATCGACAGATGTGAGTCATGTGTGAGACACAAAGGCTGCATGTTAACACCTGCACCTATAGGGAGATATGCTGTACCAAATCAACCGTGGGACGTTGTCGCAGTTTACTCGCTTAAGTTACCTTATTCTACAATAATAATCAATATCTATTCGTTGCTACAGACCATTTCTCAAGATATGTGATTTTATCCCCAGTTAAGGATAGGACAGCAGAAACTGTGGCAAGGGCAATCATAGGTAACGTTACATGTAGATTCACTACCCCGAGGATATTAATAAGTGATAACGGGGATGAATTTAATTCTGAAATCTTGCAGGAAATATGTAAGCAATACAATATAAAAAAGATAAATGTCTTAGCCTATCACCCAACTTCCAATGGGTTGGTAGAGAGACAAAACAAAAATGTGTTGGATGTGCTACGACACATTCTTAGTGAAAAGTATACAAGCTGGGATGATTGGATTCATAGAGTGGAAGATTCAATTAATGGAGAAATTAATAAGTCTATAGGAGATACACCACATTTCTTTATCTATGGCACAAACAAGAAATTACCTTACGAAATTCTAGAAGGTGAAAATTTGCCTGTATACAATTATGATGATTATCCTAAACTCCGTTTGTGTGAATTCCAGGATATACACAAAAGGGTGAAGAAACATTTATCGATGTCCAAGGAAGAAATGATGGAGTCACTCAATAAAAAGGCAAATGAATTAACTATCAGCTTAGGAGACATTGTCAATGGTATCATTCACACTAGAGACAATAAACTATCACCATAATTTGAAGGCCCATACAGAGTAATTAAGAAGACTGGAAACAATGTAGTAATTAGGTCACTGTCGAGTGGCGAAGAAAAACAAATTCATATTGATCATATGAAAAGTGTCCCAAGGAAGTTTGCCAGCAATTATGCAACCTCGGACACAAATGAAACGCTGAACACTATCGATGAAAATACACTAAGGGAAATCAATACATACAAGAATAAATTAAGATCGCATAACACACAAAAATGGGTGCAACTGTTGCTACAATTGCCACAATACAGCATTTATATGAGCTAGGTATCGATTTAAATTCCTATAAGTGAAACACCGAGCAAAGTTATTGTTCTGCAACAGTCAGTTTGTAATGTGCATCATCACTATCATCGACCTCAGCATGACTAGACTAGCTATTTAATTTTTCTTTTTGGTAGGTAACAGTGAGGAGATATATACCATGGATTCTCATCTATATAACGAGAGGATCAGCGCACGTAGACCCCTCAACATATAGTAAGACAAGGATGCCTCATAGCCCCAACGGCATCGACAGCAAGCGTAAAAGATATCGTGAGTACTGAAATTAGTTTGGACATCTTATATGAATTACCGGTGTAATTGGAGAACATTACAAAGCCACTGAGGACACAGGAAGTTATGATAAGAAGTTGTATTTCAGAAGCTCATAACACAAAGGAATTGACTGAAATCGTGAAGCTAGCTAAACGGAAGCTTGAACAAGCTGAAACCTCCATGCCTATCAGGATCCAAGATATTCAATCTCTTGGAACGGAGGCATATATGGACACAAACAACATCACATGTACGTGAGAGGCGTGGTTTGTTCGACCTGGGTTGTGCAATTCTAGGGAACATTTTTGGATTGGCTACAAAGGAAACGACTGCCATGAAATGTGTAAGATCGGGAATGAATGGGAGAGGAAGATGTAAGGAAGGAGTTGCCTTGTTGATGAATGAGGTGTGGCAGAGTGGAATGAGAGACTACAAATGCGTCAGCTGGAGGTGTATGTATGTCAAGTTCAAGTTTGAGAAGGTGAAAGTGGCAGTGATTGTAGCATATGCTCCGTGTGAGGACAGGAGTGAGAGAGAGAAAGACAGGTTTTGAGATGAGCTGGATGAAGTAGTGGGAGAAATGCCCAGGAGCTATAAAGTGATCATGATGGGGGATATGAATGGAAGAGTAGGCATTGGTCCAGAGGATGACATAATGGGTTGTCATGGAGTACCAGGAGAGAAAATGATAATGGGAATCGACTAAAGGGTATGTGTCATGAGAGAAGGTTGTGCATTTGTAACTCGTATTTCAAACACAAAGATGCACATAAATATACATGGTATAGAGGAAACGGGGATCGTGTGGAAAGAAGCCTGATTGATTACGTGCTCGTAGAGAGGTCGATGATGGGAATGGTTGGTGATACGAGAACTGTGAGAGAACGATGTGGAGGTCTGTCAGATCATATGATCGTGGTATGCAAGATCAAGCTGAGAGGAGTGAGGTGGATCAAGAGAGAGAAGAGCAGTCAGGGAGAAAGACCGAAAGTTGAGAAGCTGAGGATCAAAGAAGTGGCAGATGATTACAGGACCAAAGTAGAGGACAAGTTAGAATCAGTGAACTGGAATGAACTGGATCTGGACAGCCTGTGGAATGCATACAGGGAGTGCTTCGTTAGGAATGCTAAAGAGGTGTGTGGTGTGGCAAGAGTATCAACAAAAAAGAAGGGTACGGTATGGTGGGATGAGGAGGTTAAGATAGTGGTGTAGGGAAAGATTAAGAAATGGCTAAAGTGGTTACAGGATAGGGGTTCAGTTGAAATAAGAACTGAGTATAACCAGAGCAAGAAGCACGTAAAGAGACTAGTGAAGAGGAAACAGAAGGAGGTAAATGATGATCTGGGAAGAAAAATGAATGCAAACTACTCTGAAAATAAGAAGTTATTCTGGAAAGAGGTGCCGAAATGAAGAAGTGAAAGTGGAAAGATATGTGATAGTGTGAAGGATGCAGGTGGTAGGTTACTAACCCATGGACATGAAGTAAGGACCAGATGGAAAGAATATTTTGAAAGCCTGATGAATGGGAATAGAGAGAGCAGAGCAGCTGTAAACATGATAGGTTATGGGGGTGTGCAGAGAAGGAATGCAGTGCCAGGAGATGTGACACTCGCACAGGTGAAAAGAGCTGTGAAACGGCTGAAAAATGGAAAAGCAGCTGGGTTTGATGAGGTGCATGCAGAGATGCTTAAGTGTAGTGGAGAGAGTGGAATGAAGTGCTTGTTGGAGATATGTAAGAAGGCATGGATGCGTGAAACTGTGCCTGCAGAGTGATTGTAGCCCTATTGTACCCCTATACAAAAATAAAGGTGAGTGGAGTGAGTGCAAGAATTATCGTGGCATAAGTTTATTGCGTGTGGTAGGGAAGGTATATGGAAGAATTATTACAGAGAAAGTAAGAGAGATATCAGAAGTCCTAGTGAGTGAACAGGGTGGCTTTAGGAGTGGCAGAGGATGTGTGGATCAAGTATTTGCAGTGAGACAGATAGCAGAGAAGGCTTGTGAGAAGGCTCATAAGGTGTTTATGGCATTCATGGATCTGGAAAAAAGCATACGACAAAGTAGACAGAGGGGGATTGTGGAAAGTTTTGCGCATATATGGTGTAGATGGGAAACTGCTAGGTGCTGTCAAGAGTTTTTATGATGGCAGCGAAGCATATGTAAGGGTTAATGGGCATCTAAGTGAATGGTTCACAGTTGGTGTGGGCGTGTGACAAGGTTGTGTGATGTCCCCATGGTTATTCAGTATATATATATATATATATATATATATATATATATATATATATATATATATATATATATATATATATGGATGGGGTGATGAAAGAAGTGAAAACGCGAGTAATCGAGTAATGGAGAGAGGGATGGCGTTGGTAATGAATGGTGATGGGTGGAATATCTCAAATTTGTTGGATGCTGATGATGCAGTACTGCTTGCAAGTAACAGACAGCAAATTGGTAGGCTAGTGCAGAGTTTTGTTGATGTCTGTGAACGTCGTGCCTTGAGAGTAAATGTAGAGAAGAGTAAAGTGATGGTTACTGAGAAGGAAGGGGACTCCCAGTGTGATGTCTCAGTGAATGGAGAGAGACTGGAATTGGTGAGAGAGTTCAAATACTTGGGTACAGTGACAGAAAAGAGAGGAAAATGTGCAAAAGAAGTTGAAAGTAGAGTGACACAAGGAAGAAAAGCAGCTGGTGCAATAAAGGCCCTGATAAGAAACAGAGGCTTGAGTGTTGGAGCTGCACGAGGCTTACATGAGGAAGTGTTAGTGCCAACTCTAACTTATGGGTGTGAGACTATGGTGTGGCATGAAAATGAAAAGTCAAGAATAAGAACAGTGGAGATGGAACTGTTGAGGAATGTATGTGGAGTACAGAGGGTGGATAGGAGTGAGGAAGTCGGCGGACACCAGAATCGAAGGGAGTGTCCTGAGATGGTATGGTCATGTGGAAAGAATGGATAACAATAGAGTGGTGAAAAAGGTTTACCTGAGCGAATTTGAAGGAGGGAGAAGGCAAGGTAGGCCCGGGAGAAGGTGGAGATATATGGTGGATGAGTGTTTGAGGAAGAGAGGTTTGGAAGTCGGTGAGGCTAGGGAACTGACAAGAGACTGAGCTGGCTGGATGAATGTTGTGAGGAGAAATGCATGATCAGAGATTTTGGCACCCTTTGTGAGCATGGCAGCGTCCGGATTGACTCAACCAGATACGTTTGTGTGAAGGTGCAGAATGTGGTGAACGTTTTTTGGCATACCCGGTAGAGCCAGGATTCCGGGGGCTTGAATGATGAGTGAATGGAAGTGTGGCCTATTTGGATTGGGTAAGTTTGTGCTGTCTGGACACTGCTACTCCTCACCCTGCCCTTGCGTGGGAAAGGAGGTCCGGATGGTGATGATGATGGGTGATGCTACAGAGGAAGATCTTCAAGAAATAAACAAATTTAATACAATAGCTCAGGTATTAACATATCAACAGAAGCTAGTTGACGGTCAAAACACATCAATGTCGACGATTGAGAAAAATCTCAGAAAGGCAGAAAGTATAACTCACCAGAGTGTGAACAAAATAAATGCAATGGAAGGAAACATGACACTTTTTCAACATTTCTCAGTAATCATGGAACATACTGACATAATAATATTCCAGTTAGCCAGCACTAGAGTTTGTTATCAAGCATTGATGAAAGGTACTGCAAATGCTGGTAACGGCAAGATCACCATTACTTTACTTCCAGTGCACGATCTATGTCAAAAAATCAATCAAGGCATACATAAACATGGTTTGAAGCCTTTATTCTCACACACACCACAAAGCCAGCCAGGAGACAGGACGTGTGTGCTGGGCAATCCCCAGGTCCTGTCGTCCCTCCTTACTATTTTTCATCCAACCCATTCCCCACTGACCAGGCTTATGTATGGCCCGGCCTGCACTATAGGTGCAGGTAATCTTTGAAAGAAAGAAGAAGAAGCCATTATTCTGGGGCAAAAATCTCTTGCTGTATTATCCATACTTAGAAGTGACTAACACCAACATCAGTAATAATTTATGTACCATTCTTAACCTGTAATCTGTTCACAGTCTATCAAATATACCCTTTTCCTTCTTAGAATAATGACATCTGGGTCATCATCAGCATCAACACAGGTGCCGAACTCATCATGGTCTCCAAGAGACAGGACACTGTCACTTTCGCTAGTGAATCAACGATTGAACGAAAGTGTGGTACATCCTTACATGCTGTTCACCTTTGCCCTGCATACATTTTAACATTTCACCCTATGGGAACAGTCCCTTGTGAAATGGCTATCATAAGAAATCATGACATTCTTCAGCATTGCAACTTAACATGTGCTCCAGATAAACTCACACATCATCAATGCATCGGGCATTAACAGTTTTTCGACTTCACTCATAACATATCAGTTTTCATATTCTAACCAGATATACCACCATCTCATACTTCAGCATCAGGATTATACATAGCACCTGACTACTGTGCTGTACTTACACCATCTTTGTCCACCTTAGCTATAAACAATATGCCATCCTCAGTCACACACACAAATACTTCCAACCACTACCTGAGATGGATTTAAACATGAGCACAAGTATTAAGTTGATTTCACCTAAGTGTGAAACTATGCAAATAATCAGTGAAGCAATGAAGCCTTGGGAAGAATTGAGTATAAGTATGTTCAATCCATATTATGTGTAAAGTCCAGCCCCAACTGTCTTTATAATCTTCTCCATTGTATTTGGTATATTACTATTGGCGATGTACAGAATGCAAGCAAGGATTGCAAACTTGGAGTCAGTATTTACATGAGGAAGAGTAAACATTCAAGTTAGACTCCTGAGTTAAATGTGTATATGTAAATAGTAAAAATTATAAAAAAAATATATATATAGGGTAACATATTATATAATATTGTTACGTCCCAGTCCCCACACTGCCACAGGCTCCAACAGCAGTAGTACAGTACAGGAAGGACGTTGCCCAGCGAGTTGTTCTTCCTATGGTCAGCCTTTAGGTGTGCAGTACACAAGATCAGCTGAGGCGAAAATAAACACTGGCTCCTTAAAGTTCACTGTTTTTATTTTCCAAATAATTCCACTTAATTCTTTCCAACTTCACTGTTATCACAAGCACTGGAGCTATACACACTTTACTGATTGCAATTACACTTAATGCTGAACAACACTTCACTGTTAGTACACTTAATGCTTGCCAATACTTATTACACAAGTACCAAAAGTAATCTTCACTGACAGTAATTACACTAAATACACTTCACTGTCTTCTCAAGTTCCAATGATATACAAACTTCAATAACCCGTCACTGTTTTCATAAGAACCAAAAATATACAATCTTCACTGACAATGACATTGCACTACACTCAAACCAAAACCTACTGCACTTCACTCAGACTGAACTGAAACCCGACTAAACTTGTCATAATCTCTATCCCATCTTATATAAGCTTGCACTGTTCTAGAAAGACCTACTTCTCAAACATTCTTGGACGTGCTGGTCTTTATGATCAGTCTCTAGTAACAACAGTTACCTGTTATGAGTCCATATTATAATTACAAATCATAATAGATAGATAGTTAAATAGATAGATAGACAGCTCCATGCGAGCCTGGGAAAGGGAAATGATCTTGCAAGTTAACTGAGGAAATGTTGACGACACATAGGAAGTAGCAAAGTCAGGGGATGATGTAGGTAGTGTGTCAGCGAGATAGCAGGCGAACAAAGCCCTAGTGACATACACACATACTCACACACAGGTTTCTGGAACTTTCCAACCACAGTGTAAGACACGTGACACGACCCCTGTTTCACCAGAATTTAGGAAATAATGTCATGAAAGACTTAGAAATAATGTCATAAAAGACTTTGTAGTTACTTGAAGAGAAGGTTTGTTGTTTAGTTGTCACTATCGATTTCTTGTAGTAGGAATTAAAGATGAATACAGTGAGTGGATCTTAGTTTATTATCTTCAGAGAAATCTAAGTTGAGCAGGGTATGTCTTACAGAGACAATATAATAAGTAAGTCTAGTTGAGCCCCTCTTTCTTGTTCACTCTCTCCACTACCTGTTGGTTCAAATGCTAGCCTCCTTCTGAGCTCTCCTTCCTATATTCTGGTGAAACAGGGGTCGTGTCACGTGTGTTACACTGTGGTTGGAAAGTTCCAGAAACCTGTGTGTGAGTATGTGTGTATGTCACTAAGCTTTGTTCGCCTGCTATCTCGCTGACACACTACCTACATCATCCCCTGACTTTGCTACTTCCTATGTGTCGTCAACAATTCCTCAGTTAACTTGCAAGATCATTTCCCTTTCCCAGGCTTGCATGGAGCTGTCTATTTATCTATCTATCTATTATGATTTGTAATAATATGGACTCATAACATACCAACTAGGAGACATCAAAACATGCTAGAGTTGTCTCACATTACATAACACTCTAAATCATTTACCATACGAACTTAAATTACATAACTTAAGAAGCAATCACTTAAATAAAACATTATAGAGAAAAAAAGCATAAGTGTAAATGAATGTTTATCTTACGAAATAACTATGCTTACAAACACAATGCAAACTGGCAACTCTGACGACTCATACCGAAACTTATGGTACCAGAAACGTCTCGAAGGTACAAGACTACCTAGCTGTCAAATCTCCCTTCATAACAATATTAATCTAATCATGAATGAATGTTAACTGATATACATGCATCCAATTCATATAACAATATTATATATATATATATATATATATATATATATATATATATATATATACAATAAAAGTCCTATTATTCGGCAGCTGATTATTCGGTAGATCCGACATTTCAGCAGTTTTGAGAAACCGTCCCATTTACGAAAATCATTGTTTGGCAGTGTCACGGGGTTTTTAAAATAAATACTAAATATTACTTAATTGATAATAATATTCAATAATATTGAAGAGCAGGGACAATGATTGTCTTGCTAAATCAAGCAACGATTACTTTATGCTGACTTGCTTCGCACGATTCTCTAAGAACGAGAATTTATAAACTTTCTCAACAGTACACAGCAGAGACTAATTCCTCACAAATGCTGATTACTAGTACTGTTAGCCTCTGGAGAAAGTTACTTCACCCCTGACAATAAATAACTATCTATCTATCTATATACCTAGGCTGCTTCCCCCAAGGAAAGGGAGGTAGCCGAGACAGGACGACACACTCTCCATTTACTCATCCATTCAAACACATTCATTCACATCTTAGCCCTAAAGGGGAGAACTAATACTAATAATAGTATCAGGTTCTTGCTGATGCTTAACTCCTAGGAGGCACAACGGATTTTAAGCTTAATACACAAGACTGGCCTAAGTACCAGTTATGAATAGCAAAACGTTTATACAAGCTAGGAGCTATGTGGAAAATAAGCTTAATTGTGGAGAAATGAAACAAGAGTTTACATTACATTAAGCTCAAGAAAAAGAAGTTAAATTTATTGACTACAAAAATAAATTTAACATTACACTTCACATGAATTCAAATAAAGAGATCATACTCACTCACTCGAGCTAAATTCTTACTCCTAGGAAAAACACCTTAACTAAACTCTTAAACTAGGAAAACAAAAAGAAATACTGGTCAGTGAACGCGGTGTATCACCCAAAGCTGGGGAACTAAGGGTGGGAGCTTGGAGAAACTGTAGTCAAGTGGAGTCTGGGTACTAGCGACCTCTCACACTGCTGGAGCACAGGACCTCTCTCCGTCACAGCAAACACTTGATTGAATAAGTCGTGGGAAAGAAAAGCGGAGCACTAGGCCGCATTTTTCTAACGGTCGAGTGAGCGAAACGCGCCCAAAACAAATCGCTCAGTGGAAGCGCTAATGTCTCACACAAAGACGATCACGTATGACAATGAGAAATTGATTTGACAAAGCTTCCGTCCGAATGAGCGGTTAACTGAACGATAAACTGGGATTCCACTTGAGTTCGTGGTTTCCCACAAAAGCCAATGTCACTAGCCGACTCGTGACATTACGCCCCATGAAAATCAAATCTTTTTTCCTTCAGGAAAAAGATTTCAATATGCATACATATAAATCCTAGCTCAGTCACACAAGATTCACTCTGTGGTGTGTGTGCTATCCTGCTACAGGAGAAAGTCGCAGTCGCCAGTGAGCGAAAAAAAAAACTCGTATTTACGTTAATAGAAGCAAGCTTGAGGGAAAAACTCCGTGACGACGGTGAAAATCCTGTACTCAGGTCAAACTGAGCGAAAAGTCGCTACATTTACACTGACAACTAATTGTTGTGTAGCGTGGTGTATGTAATACACGGTGTAGGTGTGACAGTTGTAGTGTAACTGTACCTACATGTAAAATGACACAGTAAATAATATTATGGCGACGACGAAGGCAGAGGAGAAGAGGCGGCAGCGTGCAGCAGACGATCAGCTGGCCCGCACAGCAAAACTGCTACATCCATTGCTGTACCTGCAAAACCAAGTAAGGTGGAGCATCAAAAGTGTCAATGAGACAAAATTCTTATTACGTTACAATTATTCTCTCTGCCTAGCAATCAGAACATGCTACGAAAAATACGCTCTAGCTGAAAAATACAAGTGACAGCCTAAGCTTCGTACATTCGAGATCGCCATTAATTATAGCACACTATTAGTGTCGGCAAGTTGAGAATCCTTGTGCAAACTCGGGTCTTCCATAGCCTCGAACTGCACACGGGTCCTCAACCTGTGCCTTAACCTACAGTACTTATATTAATATCGAGGAGCTGAGAATCCTTGTGCAAACTCGGGTCTTCCATAGCCTCGAGTCGCCTCTGTGGAGTTCTCTCTCGAACTTCCCCCTTAACCTACAGTACTTATATTAATATCGGGGAGCTGAGAATCCTTGTGCAAACTTGGGTCTTCCATAGCCTCGAGTCGCCTCCATGGAGTTCTCTCTCGAACTTTCCCCTTAACCTACAGTACTTATATTAGTATCGGGGAGCTGAGAATCCTTGTGCAAACTCGGGTCTTCCATAGCCTTGAGTCGCCTCTGCGGAGTTCTCTCTCTTCCCCCCTTAACTTACGGTACATAATATGTATGTACAGGCCCTGGACATACTGTGTCCCGTGGGGCCAATGGGCGAGACGTCAGGTCTGCACCCACTTCACCACTACCCTGTCTCTCAACTGACTCAGAGATTACAGGTGTGGTTACGAACGGCACAGGAAGGACATGTCCCTGATTAGTGGTGTTACTTTGACACACACTGCAGGAACGGACAAAACTAACTATGTCTTGTCTCATCCCTGGCCAGAAAAAGTCAGCTCGGATACGGCCCTGGGTCTTCATTTTGCCCATGTGACCTCCTGAGGCTGAACAATGACCCCATTGTAACACTGCTAGGCGGTACTTGGCGGGAACGACAAACTGCAGTCAAACCTCACCCTCGGGTGTTTGTGACTCACGGTAGAGCCGTCTTTGTTTGCAAAGGAACTTGGCTCGACCTCCACGTGAATACTTAATCACTTGACCCTTTTGTTTGTTCCACACGGCAGCAAGTGTCGGGTCAGAATGTTGTTCTTGTACAACAAGTTGGCTACACATCAGATCTAGCGGCGATTCAGTGATCACTGGGGTGACACAGTCTGGAGCCTCAGCCATGGCTCGTGTTACCGCAGCAGCCGAAGTCTGAGTAGCGTCATGTTTGGTGCAACTATCCTTGACACCATAAATGTTTCCTACTATGAGGTCAAATAAAGGTTCTGGCATGACAACTGCGAGTGTCGTACCAGTATAAAATGGAGATGCTACCTGGATACATGCCTCAGGGAACAATCTCACTGATCTATCAATAAGGTTGGATGGATCTGTCGACCTGTATACTGCTCAGGCCGAACTCGACTCTGCTCGACAGAGCAACCTGAGGAACCATTATCTCTCAGGACCTTCACAGGAATGTCTCCCACAAACCCTGGCTGAACAAGGAAGGTACTGTCACCTGTGGGAGGGCCTGTGGAGGAAGCAGCTAGCCACTCATGAGGCTGCTGAATTGATGCGGCAAACATTGTGCCTTGAGAATTATAAACTTGAGGGGTCGTACTCACTGCCTGTGGAGATGGAACATTGGCCATCTGTGGAGGGGGGTTCACTGTCACTGTGGGACTAGTGAACTTTGGGGGAGTACCCATACTGGTAGGGACGTGACCACCGTGCTGCTGCTGAGGAATGAAGGCTGTGTTCGCTTCCTGCCTCTTTTGAGCTGGTGGTGAAAAAGTTTGTCCCGACGGTCGGTTGTGTGGCTGATACTGCAGCTGGTTAGGGTACTTGTTGTACCTCTTCCATTCAGGTTTCTGAGTGTTTTGCCCCAGGTACTTCCACTGCGGTTTTGGACCTTGGCCATTATTCTGAGAATGGCCTTGTTGCTGGGGTTCAGTCTGAGACGATTTCCCAGATTTATCAGGTTTTCTGTTCCAGGTGTTTTGCTTACGAGTTTGGTACCCGTATGCAGTAAAATATGCGTCAGCCTTCTCTGCCATTTGGCTGGCATCTTTCACCAGGCAGATCTTAAGCTGTGCTATGAGCTCAGCAGGCCACGACCTCTCTAGCTGTGTACGCAGCATAAGGTCAATTATCCCCTCACGCTTGGAAGGAGTTTCATCTTTCTCCATCCACTCATTTAAGTAAGCAGTGAGGTGGTCGAGGAACTGAACAGCTGTCTCCTTGTCTTGGAGACGAGCTCGCATGAACTGAACTTTGGCGTCGTCTACTGTGAGACCATACGCCTTAATGAGTGCAGCTTTCATCATCTCATACGTGAGATTGTCTCCACGAATTCTGTGGAGAATATCGAGGGCAGGGCCCTCAAATAAACTAAGAAATTGGAGCCGCTTAGCTGCTTCATCCAGTTGATACATGTCTGCCATGTCCTCAAAACGAGCTATGTACGGCTCGATTCGCTCGTTTTCCTTGTATGAAGGAAGCTTGATGCGTGGGGTCGCCAGGACATGTGTAGGAAGAGCGCTAGTGGAGCTTGGATTAACTGCACCAGATGTGTCTGAAGCCAAGGAATCTCCCTTGAGCTTCAGCACTTCAAGTTCATGTTTTTCGCATGCTTCTCGCTCGGCATGTTCGTGTTCTCGTTCTCTGTCTCGTTGTTCACGCTCGTATTTGCGTTGTTCTCGCTCGTATTCACGCTCCTTTTCGCGTTCCTCACGCTGTTCTCGCTCGTATTCGTGCTGAATCTTATGCTCTTCACGGGCATCATTCTCGCGCTGCTGGTCCATATTATGCCGTGAGAGTATGTACTCTTTAATTTCAGTTGGGTCTGTAAGACCCATTTCATTGGGTTCCTGTAAAAATACAGTGGTAGCCATGGCGCTAATTTACTAAGTAAACCGAAACTGAGTACTGACTGCTTCGCAAATGAATGCTAATAAAACAAGTAAAGAATACAGACACAAGCTAGTGGTGACCAGTCTTATCTAGTTAACTGGCAAAGAATAAAGCAAAAATGCAAATAACTAAGAAGACTCAATAATTAACACAATGGGTACGGCGGCTACCCAGGAGCGAATAAAATCGTCTGGCGTTACCAAAAATAAAGTACTAAATAGAGTTAAGTACTCTATGGATTAATAAAGCAAAAATTCACTTGCTAAATTAAGGGTAAACACCAGTAAACTTGTGCCTATAAACTTTAATGATAAATACCTAAATATGAACGAGTGAGTATTATCTCGTGAATAGCTTTAGAGCTAGGAGTTATTATCCTGGAATGAGGTCGCCAATTGCCACGGGGTTTTTAAAATAAATGCTAATATTATTTTATTGATAATAATATTCAATAATATTGAAGAGCAGGGACAATGATTGTCTTGCTAAATCAAGCAACGATTACTTTACGCTGACTTGCTTCGCACGATTCTCTAAGAACGAGAATTTATAAACTTTCTCAACAGTACACAGCAGAGACTAATTACTCACAAATGCTGATTACTAGTACTGTTAGCCTCTGGAGAAAGTTACTTCACCCCTGACAATAAATAACTAATACTAATAATAGTATCAGGTTCTTGCTGATGCTTAACTCCTAGGAGGCACAACGGATTTTAAGCTTAATAAACAAGACTGGCCTAAGTACCAGTTATGAATAGCAAAACGTTTATGCAAGCTAGGAGCTATGTGGAAAATAAGCTTAATTGTGGAGAAATGAAACAAGCGTTTACATTACATTAAGCTCAAGAAAAAGAAGTTAAATTTATTGATTACAAAAATAAATTTAACATTACACTTCACACGAATTCAAATAAAGAGATCGTACTCACTCACTCACTCGAGCTAAATTCTTACGCCTAGGAAAAACACCTTAACTAAACTCTTAAACTAGGAAAACGAAAAGAAATACTGGTCAATGAATGCGGTGTATCACCCAAAGCTGGAGAACTAAGGGTGGGAGCTTGGAGAAACTGTAGTCAAGTGGAGTCTGGGTACTAGCGACCTCTCACACTGCTGGAGCACAGGACCTCTCTCCGTCACAGCAAACACTTGACTGAATAAGTCGTGGGAAAGAAAAGCGGAGCACTAGGCCGGATTTTTCTAACGGTCAAGTGAGCGAAACGCGCCCAAAACAAATCGCTCAGCGGAAGCGCTAATGTCTCACACAAAGACGATCATGTATGACAATGAGAAATTGATTTGACAAAGCTTCCGTCCGAATGAGCGGCTAACTGAACGATAAACTGGGATTCCACTTGAGTTCGCAGTTTCCCACAAACGCCAATGTCACTAGCCGAGTCGTGACAGGCAGATGTCCAGAATCATCTCGGCAGTCCAGGAAGTGTTACCTGTGACTTGTAGGCCTAATGTTTCATTACACTTCTGTATGTTCACTAATTTCTATATTTTTCAGATTCAGGAATAGTACTGTGTTGGTTACAATATTGCACAGTAACCACCTCTACCTAATCAGCGAGGGTTAGGTTCCAAGCCCTCTCGCTAATTCTTGAAATTCATTCATTCTTGATGCCTTCCTGAAAATGACATTTACCAGTAACTGCGTAGCCCATGAACCACTGATACTGTAATGCATTACCCATAAATAAATGTTGCCTGTTAAATCAGTTTCCCCGTTGTTTTTAACTGTACAGCTGTGACAGCTCTAGTATTTTTAATCCTCAGCATAATGGCGGAAGGGGCTGTCCTGTTTAACTAAACCTAACCTAACCGAGTTTAACTGTACCTAATAATTTAACCAAACCTAACCTAACCTAAAGTCAGAAAAATACTTAAAAATAAACTGGAGGAATATGAATTGGTAAGGTTTTTCTGATGAAAGTTAAACGTACATTTAGCGCCCATTCTTTTGTTGGTTTTTGTGTTTAATGTGAAAGAGAGAGTATTGATCCAAACAGTAATATATCCCATTAACCCCTTAATAACCTCCAGCACTGAAAAACCTTTAACGTTCCCAATGTCAGTAATGTCAAGTTAGTGTGAGCTATAAAGAAAACAGAACAATTATGGGGAGGAAACGAAGGTCACTGGTATATGTTTACACGATTCTACGCCACGATTCCAAGCAGTCAGGGGGTCGGTTAATCTCAGATGTTTTCGCCCATTTGGTTAATGCACCGTAACTTTATCAATTTTTCCGTGACTCATAGCGAATCATAGCATGGGTTTAGGAAGCTAAAGCCGCGTTTTCGCGGGACTTTTAGACCGGTCTTAT
This sequence comes from Coenobita brevimanus, assembly GCF_032717465.1. Classification (NCBI taxonomy): domain Eukaryota; kingdom Metazoa; phylum Arthropoda; class Malacostraca; order Decapoda; family Coenobitidae; genus Coenobita; species Coenobita brevimanus. Next base: position 29,774,241 of record NC_137033.1, on the reverse strand, counting down.
TGCTGTTCTGGCGAGACAATTAGACCGGTACAGGCAGGTCCAAAGCAGTCCTGCCCCACAAGCTAGCCTAGGCGAGACCAGTCTGCGCACAAACGTATGTGTGTCAGCAACAGCCAAGAAGGAGGCAAGGAGCATCCGTGGCAGGGTGTAAACATCGGTGGTCAACAACGGCAGACTTGGTAATAAGGTTTGTTTTAAATTACATTTTTAACGCTAGCAGAGCCAGTGATCATCCAAGAAGGGAACCAAACAAATCTTACCATGAAGTAGAGGCTTTGTGTTACTACAGATCGCACGAAATAAGATTATTAAAGCATTAATGACCGAGATAATAATCGAGGGGAAGCATGAAATTTGTATAATCAGCGCCATTCCCCGACATCTGTTTACATTCTTCTAGGCCATGCCCAGTCACTCATGCAGCCAATAGCAGGCTCAGACAGGATCGGACCAACATTAGCCCATTCTCGGGATCATTTATGAGTCCAGACCGGTCTAAACCGGTCCAAAATGGCCCGCGAAAATGCGGCTTAAATAACACATTGCTAAGTGAGCCAGACGATTATCTTCACATCTTTAAGGAAAATAAATTGATTTCAGAAGAATGAAAGACACTCTGTCTACTCAGAGAGGGATTAAATTTCTTCCATTTTCTTAAAGATGTGAAGATAATCGTCTGGCGCACCTAGCAATGTGTTATTTAGCTTCCTAAACCCATGCTATGATTCGCTATGATTCACGGGAGAAATTACAAAGTTACGGTGCATTTACCAAATGGGCGAAAACATCTGAGATTAACCGACCCTCTGACTGCTTGGAATCGTGGCATAGAGTCGTGTAAACATACCAGTGACCTTCGTTCCCTTCCCATAATTGTTCACAGTTTTTTCATAGCTCATTAACTCGGCATCACTAACATTGGTACTGTAAACGGTTGTTCAGTGACGGAGGTCATTAAGGGGTTAATGGAATACATTACTGTTTGCATCAATACTTTCCCTTTCACATGTAAACAAAAAAATGAATAGAAGAACGAGTGCTAAATGTACATTTAACTTTCATCAGAAAGACTTTACCAGTTCATATTCCTTCACTTTATTTTATGTAATTTTCTGACTATTTTATTTTGTTGTTTGGAAAAAGTACTGTATACAGTAGTCACTTCAAACATATTTGTAATAATATAAGTACTGATGAGTTGACCAATACAAGTGATGTACTGACTTGGTAGGTAATATTCCGTATCATTTCGGCCATCCAGGAAGTGTTATCTGACTTGTAAGCCTACTATGTCATTACACTCGTATATATTCACTAATTTATATATATATATATATATATATATATATATATATATATATATTTCGGATACAGGCATAGTACCGTATTGATTGCAGTATTGTACAGTATACAGTACAGCACCCTCTCCAAACACAGTTGTAATACCATAAGTCATGATGACAGTGTTCACCAATATATTTAAGTTACAGAGTGGGTAGGGTGTTTTATTATTCGGCAAATCCAATTTCTCGGCATCATCCCGGTCCCTTAGATGCCGAATAATAGAACTTTTACTGTATATATATATATATATATATATATATATATATATATATATATATATATATATATATATATATATATATATCATAGACACATTACAAATATATTAATGACTCTTACTATAATCTTGGCATGGTACTGCCATTACATAAATATATGCAAATGTCTGTTGTACATACACATTTGTGCCAATATGTTTGGTACAATACTCTGAATTCAATTTTACTACCATGTGTTTACTCCATTGTTCATGCATTATACGACTACAATGTGTTATGTTTCTACAATAGTATTATGTCACTACAATATCTTCATGAATATTATGTCTCTACAATATTATAATCAATACTATGTATTAATAAGATTAGAATGTAATTAGTTGCTACATGCTGTCATAAGTTCACCAGCAGGGCATGACCAAACGATGTCAGGACTCTAAAATATCATAATAAAATACATAATAGCTAGTAGCATACATATGTAATCTAGAGGTTAATTAAAAGTCATGGCTAGAGGCTGAAGGAAATAGTGTTCGCACATTCTCTCTGAGGAATGCCAGAGAGCACCTCGTGACGCCTGATAGAAAAGTCCCAAGAATCGAGAGAGTTCCACTTAACCGTGTATTACACATGACAAACAATCTCTCCCATACAAGAAAGAAGGACTTAGAAGGCAGAAGGAGACAGGAGAGAGAGCGAGAAGGGGGTCTAGAAAGAAGAACGGTGGGGAAAAGGGCAGGCTCGCTAAGTTAGCAAGCATGAAACGCTCTCACCTCAGTACACTCTTGTGAGACATACTTAGTATAAATTTTGAGATATCCCCTTTGAAGAAATAAACTATAAACAACCCCAGTACTCATCTTCATCTTTCTCCTGTCATCGACAATAACTACAGCCAACATTATCTCCTACCAGTTAACTCACTGTTAACTACGGCTCATCTACGACTACGATATAATTAACTACAAGCTTGATACTGCAGTTGTGAGGTCCGTCATTTGCACATTATTCAAGTTTTGCGGGTGATTTTTGGTAGGCATATGTGGGAGACCTTCCTCTACCCACCGCCAGGCGGCTACACTGCCTAACCCCGCGTGACCCCCACCCCCCTGCACGCCATAGTCTCGACAACTCACCTGTTAGCAGTGACCTGGCCAGCAAAGACATGTCGTGCCACAGTCTCTCTGATGACGAAACTCAAGGCAAAAGTGATTCCCCAGTCGATGACAATGTGGAGAACAATGACTACATGACGCCAGAGAAAAGAAACTAGCAGAAGTGAAGATGAGGTAACGTCGCCAAGGAACGTGCGATATGTTGATGTGTTCTGTGAGCGAAACAACACTTATATTGCCTATATTATTGTGTGAAAACCAATATATTCTTGTACTACATATAAATTCGTACCAAATGAACAAATATCAACCTATTCTGAGTGGTTTGAAATAGTTACCGCTGCCATAGAAAACGTGACAACAGCAGCACGACTCCAGAGAATCGGTACCAGGTGTTCAAAGGGACACCTGTATAAGTCACTTATAAGCTCAGGTGAGAACTTTTTTTTTTTTTTTTTGTATTTTCCAGTGTTTCTCAAAAAAGCGGAGGTTTGAGCCAAAAAAAAAAAAAAAAAAAAAATGAAAGTCTGCCGGGATTTGGGGGGGTCATTGGTGAAAAATCGGCCAGGAGGCAGCGGGTTAATCCCATTTAGCCAGGGGAAAAAAAAGAAAAAAATCCAAAATCAGCCAGCGTAGAGGAGTATCAGTTTTTTTTGTTTTTTTTCCATCCTCAACATAACAGAAAGAAATGATGAGTGGGCTGTTGACGTTAGACTTCGTCTTGTGGGAGCTCTCAGCGACCTCTATGCTGCTGATGCAGGATACCATGTAGACTGCATGTCGCCAAATTCAGTAGCATCAGCTCGAAAATTCGGTGCTAGTAACTGCGATAACGGTGGTGCATTGGAATCACTTCTTCATGCCATGACAGAAGACAAAACACGTGTTTGGAATTCTGTTGACTTATTTAATACATACAGAGCATATGGTGGTTCAAATTATGTCAAGATGATTTGTAGCTCAAAAAGTCAAGGAATACCCTAATAAAGACTTGCTCGTATTGACATCTTGAGGTTTATCTAGCATATTCATCTTTGAGCGTAGAGCATCAAAATTCATGACACTGGTTGATGAAACTATGTAATTTCATATCATTTCACAAGAGATTTTTTTTTTTTTTTTCAGTGTGTAGGCCTAATTCAGACATGTGATTTAGGTTTGATATAGTTTTATGAGTGTTCAATTTAGACATATATAGGTAGAATTTCACTGTTGTGTTGGTCGTAAGTTTGGCATTTCCACGGTATTTCGATATTTGTAAGGTGTTGATTAATGTTCATTTTAAGCTATATAGAAGCTTTATATGCATTTTGTGGTGCATTCCAATAAACTTTTCCTGTTTTGAAACGTTAGACACATGATTTGGCTTAATGCTTCATCAGAATTTAGAATTGATATGATCGATTTTTTTTAATAGTCATTTCTTGCATCATTTATAGACCCACCTAAATTATCTGCATTATCATGCAACATTAGGTTACAAATGCTTTTCACAAGGTTTTGGTGCACAATTACCACAAAAATATGCAAATTTATACAATTAAAATGTGTATTACTTTGTAAATTATGCAAAATGCTGTGGGTGACAGAAGGGCCCCCGACAGATTCTTAATCTATATATTCTTAGCTTTCAAATGACACCAAGATCAAAAGTATAGACAACATTTGAAGTTTCAACCCAGTATCTGCTGGACTAAATTCCTTTCATCCTTTAGTATGAAATTTCCATGACAGCCTTTCTATGCTGCATGGTGTTCCTTCTCACTATTACCTGCTGGCTTTGACTGGTGGGTCTGAGGGGGGGAAGCCTTCCTGCTTTCCTATTCTTGTCCTTGACAGACATTAGATAATACCTACCCTGTAACAAACAGCATCAAAAGGACCAATAGGTCTGATGCATGTGTACGAGCTAAAGAGTTGGTGGCCAGGGTGAGATGGGCATGCACAGACCTAGACCAGGCAAGGCTGCTCTAATCCCATTCACACTGCCTCACATTCCACTTTACCCCACCAGACCATCCCACTCTCCTACACCTGCCCCTGCCATTGTCCCACGAAATAATTTCTCACACGTTGTATGAACGGCTCGCACATTTTGTCCACTCAGTTCTTCCAGCTGTTCCAGAGTGATACGGTGCCATACAGCATGTAGGAGTGGAGAATACCAAAGCTTATACATAATCATATGCAGAACTTGCGGTGAAAACTTGCTATCACTTGAGCTCATTTTCTACACAAGTGACATGAAAGGCCACTTTCATTTTTACTGGAGTTTGTTATACCAAGAGTTTTCGTTTGTTTTTAGCATTTTACATAAAAATGGCACTTATTTGGCTGTCTTTATTTCACTACAGGAATGGCAGTAAATTCTAAATTATTTTTTGTCACAACACTTATTATTATGTATATTGCAGGATCACTTCCATTTTCTCTTGCCTCAGTTTTCATATCAAGGTTTATACATTATGACAGAAAACCTCTCGACCATACTTACCTAGAAAGATCACTTTCACTTTTACTCCATGACTTATTTCCATACCGTATGATACAGAACCACTGTACACTACTTGCCTCGTAGGATCACATTTACACTTCACTTTAACACTATTTTTTCTACACTGGATGATACAAAACCGCTGCACAGTTTTGTTTGCAACACTTATTTTCAGTTCTTTAGTTTTCCATATTTTCTATAACTACATATTTTTCTCTGCAGTCTTGCTTCACTAAATGAATATCAGTCCTTACATTCATAAACATTTATTCTCCACAAAAAAATTTTCCTTACTTCTCTATACCACATTTCATGTACCTTACGGATTTACACTACATATGTTATACTTCCCCAAACACCCGTGAAGAGTCGGGCTAGGGTGATCTGGATGGTGGTGGTGCACAGACGCCACAAAGGTGATGGGAAGGAGGCTGGCGAGCTGTAAACGGTGGCCAGGGTACGTCACTTTATACTATTATGTAATCACTTCCTCTCTCAGACGTTGTCTATCCACTCATTAATGACGATACTGTCATCTTTTAAACTTTCCCAATTGAAATATCACTTAACCTCATCCCTGTACGAGTGGGAGGTATAGGAGAGGGGCGGGGGTGGCAGGGGCCGGGTGGCTGCTCATGGCAGTAAGCAAATCGGATTCTTCCAGTTCCTGTGGAAGACTGGCAGTATAGCTCACCCACCTCCTGTATGCCTACAGTATGTCTTGCACCGGGCACCATAGAAAATGAGTAGGACTTCAAACAAACGGGAAACTCAAAATTGCTATGTCCATCATCTGAGCCACCCAGAACACTTGTTTTACAATGGCTATGGCCGACATCCCAGCTTTAGGAGGTAACAACATCCATGGGGAGCTTCTTACAGGTGGAGCAATCTTGCATATGAGAAAAAGGTTGCAAATATGCCGGTGTTAAATCTTTTCAGTTTTAGCTTCCCTCCATAGTTGCATGTTGAATTCATGTTGAGACAAAGCAATTTTCTGTGATCAGAACTGCCATACCCATCCAGTATTTTAACACTTCAATTAGCTGACTTTGTAGTCAACAAGTTTCTAATGGAACTAGTCCAAGAGCTCTCAAGCAATCCTGATTACTCAGCCTTGTAATGGATGGAAAAAAATTTGTAGCCTTTGCTTGCATTCTTTCAAGTAGATCAATGTCTTCCGTAAATGTAGGTAACCATAAATGCACAGCATATTCCAGAAGCGGTTGTATTAAGGATTTTGTAGAGTGGCAAAACAGTCCATTTCTATAGCTGAACTGTTTCTGGGTGTAGCACAGCAATTATGGGGCCTTTTTCTCTACTTCCACGCACTGTTTGAAGAGAGAGAGAGAGAGAGAGAGAGAGAGGATGTCCTTCTTCAGTTTATTCTTGGTATACTCAGATGATTTTAGGTAACTGTCGAACAACTCTTACAATGTAGTGGTTAGAGTGGCCTCCAGTCACATTTTTTTTTTCTTTCTTTTTAATGTATCCGACTCTTGACAAGGGCTTCAGGGCCTATTCCAAGGCCCAGTAGTCCTCCTCCTACACACCTCCACATGTCACCACTTCGGCGCTAACACCCACCATCCATACTGAATACATTCTAGGGTTGTCTCACACAGGACTGGTGTACTGGTATTAGCGGGGATATTTTTACATGTCGGCGGGTCTTCTGGTAGATCAGTAAAGTCTGCTTTTATGGAACTCAAGTCCCTAAACTGTTCCCTGCCCCAGCTGGGATTCGATCCTGGGTCCAATAGGACTGCAAGCCGCCTCTCGACCAATTCAGTCACTGCCTTCTTCCGTCAATGAATAATATCGTTTAGAAGTAGGAAAAATAAAAAGGTATTGGAAAGAGGCGCCTTCATACGGTGACACTGGTACAACAAAGTGACACCATTGCCTGGGTATTCGCATATTCTGTTATGAATTTCCCTGTCCCCAGCATGAGAATGATGGACATAAGGAGAATTTTGCTTCTGCGGTCAATTTGGTTTATGTTTGAGATTAGACTGGGGACCAAAACAACAACAATAACAAACTAGAAGGCATTTGGAGAGTGCATTCCACGGCCATTGCCAATAAGATTTATTATTTACTATACTGTGATTCCTCTTTCTAAACAAACGAATTCTTTTTCAGGCTCATATAGTCCGTTAATACAACGGAATTAGTCTGCAGTGTTATTCAGTGTCACCGAACACATACTTCTCTAATGCCAATAAAATGTATTATTTATTCCGACATCAAGTTCCTGATCCACCTTATATCTAATCAAGTCTTCCGTGACCAATTGCCCACCTATCCACCAGATGTCACTGAAACCCAATAACAACTTGTCGGATTATTGTAGACACAAATAGACAACCAGACACCGGGGTAATAAATAAACTCTGTCTAGTTTCGTTGATGGACGTAACAAAATGATGTCATCATACAACAGTATATTATTATCATCTGCTTGTTGCTCCGTCTGGCCCCGAACAAAATCACTACGTGCTGGCCTACGTAAACATTTATGGTGTGTCCATAACACGAAAGAGTTAATCAAAACTGGTCTGTAACTTTTGGACTGGACCAGGCATAAGGCATCGCAGAACGGGAAGCAATCGACAAGTCAGTGAACCACCTCGGGTCCCATTAAAAGTTAGTGAGTGTTAAGTGAGACAGTGCGACGTGGAGTGGAAGTCCAACACTCCGGACAAAGTTACACATCCCACTGTTAGAGATTTCGGCCCTTGGAACACCGCCCCAACCTCTCTCTCTCTCTCTCTCTCTCTCTCTCTCTCTCTCTCTCTCTCTTTTCCCCCCTCCCCCTTCAGTCCATCCCTTTATTTCCGTCTCTTTCTCCCTCCACTCTTAATTTTCTCTTCTTGTTTGTCCTCCTTTCCAGTCTTGCCTTATCTGTCTTACTTAATCCCTGTCATTCCTTTCCGGGAAGCGTCTCACCTTCTTCCTTCTTCCTCTCACCACCTTCTTCATTCCTCCTTTCTTTCTTCATTCCATGTACTTTCCTTCTTTTTCATTTTTCTCTCTGCCTTTCCTTCCTCTTTTACCCCCTCTCCTTCCTCCCTCTCTCCCCTTCCCTTTCCCTCACCTTTCCTTCCTCTCTCTCCCGTCTTCTTTCCTCACTTTTCCTTCCTCTTCTCTTTCCTTTCTTCCCTCCTTCCCTATCTTGCGTTCCTCCTCACTCCCACTCTGAAAACGCACTGTCTTGTCCTCTTGCCTTTGTTCACCCAGCGGTATAAATGGGGAACTGCATGTAACATGAGCGTTCCAGACCGTAATCTAGAGGAGGATTGGTACTTTGAAAGACTAGTGATCTGCCTTAATGACACTCATCCAATCCAAAGATGTTTTTCCCTCCGTCGCTCGCTCTCTATACCTCCTCCCCCCTCTACATCCTCAGCTCCTCATTTTCTTTTCTTCTAACATTCCAGTCATCATTTCTTCCTTTCTTCCTTCATTCTTGCTTTCATTCATTCTTCCCCTCTTGATCTGTTCATTCGTTCGTTTGATCGTACCTTCCTTCGTACTTCCTTCCTTCCTTATTTCTTTTCATCTTTTTTCTTATTCAAATCTTAGTTCTTTCCTCCCGTCCTTCCTTCCTTCTCCAACTAATTTCATTATTCCTCCCTTCCTTCCACGTTCCTTTCTTCTAACTTGCTCACTCTACCTCCATGCCTCATCCCTCTCTCTCTCCTCAACATGACCCCTTACTACCTGCTGTGTGTGACTAATCCTTTAAAGATAATACTTATTTCTCGAATTCCAATATATTGCTCGATACAGAAAAGGGGAGAGAGAGAGACGAGCTGTAGTGAAGAAAAAAATTATGCATGTAAATAATATTAGACGTTACCACATGTTCAAAGTAGGTTAGAGTTAAGTATTAAGTGTTAGCAGAGAGAGTGAGAGACAGAGAAACTGTGTGTGTGTGTGTGTGTG
>NC_137033.1:29475119-29762619 GCF_032717465.1 Coenobita brevimanus | reverse complement strand
CCAACATGTTTAATTATTTATCACATCAATGTTATATACACTACTGACTAGAAATTTTCACACGCAAGCGATACACTGCATCCCCCAAAAGAGCAGGTTGACCATCGAGCATTTTGCAGTAGTCATCGCTTGATTACATTATGAAAAGTTGCAAGAAGGAGTGGGAAGGGTACCTAGACATGATGTTTTGATCTGCGTTGGAGACTTTAATGCAGTAATGGGCTGTTCAAATGAGGGATTTGAGGCATGTATGGGTAAGATGGGAGTTGGTAGTAGGATGAGTGAAAACGGAGTGAGGTTTGGAAGCTTCTGTCTAGCAAATGACTTAGTCATCGGGGGCACATTCTTTCAGCATTGCAATATACACAAGACAACTTGGGTGTCGCCGTGTGGAAAATATAAAAATCAGATTGATCACATCGCTATCAGTAGGAGGCATAGAAGTTCTCTGCTAGATGTTCATGTTAAACGGGGAGCGGATATTGGTAGTGACCATTAACTCAGCATTGCAAAAATAAGGTTTAAACTTAAAAATCAGAAGAAGGAAAAATCTGGTGTTGGTAGATACGATATTGTTAAGCTTAGAAGGGAAGGAGAAGAAAAGGAGGAATTCAGATTAGAATGCAGAAATAGGTTTTTGGTGTTGGAAACGTTGAAAGAGGGGAAGAGAAGTGTAGATGAGATGTGGGAGGATGTGAACAAAGTTTTGCATGAGACTGCTGAATGTACGATTGGAAGGAGACATGGCTTCAGGAGAAAGAAATGGATATCAGAGGAAACGTGGAATATGATAAAAGAGAGAGGTGAGGCTAAATTGAGGAGTGAGATGCAATGCGTTGATGAACAAGAGATTGAATTAGCAAGAGCTGCGTACTGGAGTTTGAATTCAGAAGTAAGAAGGTTAGCTAGGAGAGATAAAAGAAGATGTGTGGATGAAAAGGTTGCAGAGACTGAAATCTTAATAAACAAAAATGATGGACAGAGTCAAAGAATAGCATATGAATCGATTAGAGAACTGAGTGGTAATGCAGGTAAACGCAAGGAAATACCAGTTAGAGACAGGGAAGGAAATTTATTGACCAAAGATGGAGATATTAAAAATAGATGGAAAGAGCATTTTGAGACAGTTCTTAATAGACCAATACCACCAGAAGAGGATATACCGTCTGCTCAGGAAGATTTAAATATAGAAACAGGAGAGTTGAGGCTTGCAGAAGTGGAGAAAGCAGTAAAACAGTTAAAGAATAATAAGGCACCAGGGGAGGATGGTTTATTTCCGGAAATGTTTAAAGTGGAGGTGGATAGATTAATAATGATCTTGACCAAGCTATTCAATAAGGTATGGGTGACGGGGTTACTACCATCAGTTTGGAAGAATGGTGTGATTGTTAAAGTTCCGAAGAAGGGAGACCTGAGTGAATGTGGTAATTGGAGGGGAATCTCTTTGTCACCGATAGCTTTGAAAGTTTTCAGTAGAGTGTTGTTAAATAGGTTGGAGCCAGTGGTTGAGGGTATTCTGAGGGATGAACAGGCTGGTTTTAGAAAGGGACGTGGTTGCAATGATCAGATCTTTATAGTTAGGCATTTGATGCAGCAAGTTAATGAAATGAGAGTACCGTTAAGTCTTTGTTTTGTTGATTTTGAAAAGGCTTTTGATAGTGTTTCGAGAGAGACTATGGGGAAGATCATGAGACATTATGGAATACCAGAGGAGTTTGTGAGGGTCATTATGAACATGCATGAGGACACATTTTGTAAAGTGATGGTTGATGGTTGTCTGAGTGATTCGTTTGAAGTCAAGTCCGGAGTAATTCAGGGTGGTGTTCTATCGCCTTTACTATTTATATTGGTCATTGATTACATTATGAAACGCGTTGGAACAGAAACCGGTGCAGGTATACTTTGGGGAGAGAACAGGAAACTTTTGGATTTAGATTATGCAGATGATATAGTTTTGATTTGTGATGGGCCAGAAGAGATGCAGAGAGTGTTGGACTGTTTGGTGAGTGAAGGTCGCAAGGTGGGTTTGGTTATTAATTGTGGAAAAACTGAAATAATCAATATGAATATGGAAAATGCGCAGGAATGTGTAATTGGAGGTATGGTTGTAAAGCAAGTTGATAGGTTTAAATATTTAGGTACTTATTTAGCCAAGGATGGTTCTTTGAACTTTGAATTCGAGGAAAGGTTAAAGAAGGCTAATCAGGCAATGGGAATGCTTAAAAATATTTGGAATAATAACAATTTCTCTGTGCATACAAAAATCAAACTTTATAAGGTAATGGTTAGGAGTATCTTAATTTATGGACACGAGTCTTGGTACAGCACAGTGACTATGGAAAATAAATTCTTGGTGTTTGAAAATAAAGCACTTAGAAGAATATTAGGAGTTAAGTGGTGGGAAAGGATACCAAATAGTAGAATTAGAGAAATAACGGGAGTGCAGCCGGTCGATGAATATGTTAGATTCTCACGATGGAAGTGGCTAGGACATGTGTATAGGAGACAGGGAATAGTACGAGGTACACCAGGGTGGGTGGCACTTGGTAGGAGAGGTAGAGGAAGGCCAAAAGAGACGTGGGTGAGGACAATGAGACGGGAAGCTGGAGATGAGTGTTGGGGAGATCTTGAGGAGTTAGCACAAGATAGGATGTGGTGGTGTGAGTTCATCGAGGCCCTATGCATCCCCGAGGGTGCCACAGGAAATGATTGATCATCGCTTGTGATGTCAGATTATTTCGTGCGAACCATACACCTTTTGGGGGGCGGAGGTGGGGAAGCTAGTATGCTGTGCTTAGTTGTCTGTACCCCATCATTACAATGACGTGTTTTTATTTTGCGTTCTTGCTGCCTCCACACGGTTGTTTTCATCTCAGCAATGACCTTTGTCAGTACAGTGATTTACTGACACCTATGGTCAATGAAAGGAAGGGATAAAGGGTTTTAGTTGGAGAAAAGAGTATAACTACCGTCATCATAATACTGGGTCTCTGTGGTGGCCAGAGATTCCCAGAGCTTTGAACTGATCTAATAATAAGACTAGAAAATCTTGCTGTTGCTGCCCACGGTTATCTGAACGTGACCTCGATGGACTGCAGGCTGAAGTTTTCTTATTTTCGCAATCCACCATCACTCAAGGAGGAGCTGAAGGACATCTATATATCCTGCCTGGCTAATAATATCATTGCCACGGCACGAAGATATCCACTGCCACCATCTACCATAGACTGTTTTGGGAGGGGAGAGGGTTATGGAATAAAAAACGAATCCATTCATCCATCAGTACGATGACATAATTTGTATCATATGTTTGCTGCCTTCTGACAAGAATATTCATCTTAGAAATGGCTTCTAGCACCAAACAGATCAGCTCATACCAATCGGCATTTTAAAGCTGGTGTAAGTCTTAGTGTTTCATGGCGTTCTTTGGTGTTCGTTCACCAGACGAATCTATTACTATATTTCTGTTACCTTCAGACGAGTTCATTCAGCTTGCAAGGACTACTCATGGCTGCTTAACCCTCTGGCTGCCACGTTTTCTGTGGGCTGGACAAAATCGTCTGGCGCTGGTCATAGTCAAACCCCCAAATGCACAGCAGCTGTAATGTTTGTAGTTAGTGATTTATGGCGTCTCGTTGGTTGACGTTCAAGGCGGCTTTTATACTACGTTTGAAGGGACACACACACACACACACACACACACACACACACACACACACACACACACACACACACACACACACACACACCTGACTTTATTACTGTTCTTAAAATCGAATTTCATTTTTTTTTTACCTGAACAAAGCTTAGTCTGCACTGGATAAAAACTGCATACGTTGACCTTACCATGTGACCTTGGCATTTGACTTTTCTTTATAGATAATAAGCTTGCTTTATGGCTGATTTTCATTCTTTCCGCCATGTTTGGTATAAATCCGATGAAACCTGTTTGTTACTTGTTAGCGCGCGCGCGCGCACACACACACACACACACACACACACACACACACACACACACACGAGTCGAACTTTGATCTTGCCCTGTGACCTTGACTTTGACTGATTGAGCACCTCGCCCGGGACGGAGTCTGGCGAAGTATTGTTTTTGGTCAAGCTTCTTTGCTTCTTTGTTTATTTGTTTGTTAGCAACATTACGGAAAAACGATTGAATGAAATGACCTGAAACTTTTAGGATATGTGGACACTGGTCCCAGAAGGAAGTCATTAAATATTAGAGGTAATCGAGTGACCCTGAAAGGTCAAAATCAAGCTCACAGTTTTCCAGAGGGCTATAACTTGAAATCGGTTGAAGATAGAGATATTTCTTATTATCATCATACAGAAGCTTCCATATGGGATTTCATTTGGCACAAAGACCTTTGACCTTAAGTAACCTTGAACGACCAAACTGAAGGTCACTGATATTCAGGGGGTTATAACTCGAAACTGGTTGCACATAGATATTTGCTAGTATCAACATACTGGAAGTCCACATGGCCTTTTAATTGGTACTATCACCATTGACCTTAAGTGACCTTGATAGGTCAAACTCAAGGTCACGGATATTTAGGGGACTGTAGCTCGAAACTGGCTTAAGATGGATAGACTTGATAATGCACATCCTGAGGCCCAGCAGTCCTACATGCCACAAACCCCCACATGTCAGATTACCTTACTCTTCTTCAGTAACAAGAGACGATTTTGTTCATCTGTTGTCAGTTTGGGTTATCCTTACTATAACAAAACACGCATGAAAGTATTAGAGGCTGGAGTCTCAGGGACCTTCGGTTGATGCCTTTGGTGTGGTGTGGTGTGAGAGGCTAATTTTGTGCGGTGTGGTGTGCTGTGGTGTGGGAGTGTGATATTGTATGGTGCGGTGTGGTGTGGTGTGGGAGTGTGATATTGTATGGTGCGGTGTGGTGTGGTGTGGTGTGGGAGGGTGATTTTGTGTGGTGTGAGTTTGTGGTATGGTATAGTATGGTGGGTGGTACAGTGTGTTATACTGTGGTTTGGTGTGTGAGGGTGATTTTGTGCGATGTGGTGTGAGATGATGGAATTATACAGTATTGTTTTTGTGGTGTGGTGTGGTGCGGTTGTGGTGTGGTGTGGTGTGGTGTGGTGTGGTGTGGTGTGGTGTGGTGTGGTGTGGTGTGGTGTGGTGTGGTGTGAAGTGGTGTGAGATGGTGGTGTAGTATGGTGTGGTGTATTGTGCGAGGGTGATTTTGTGTGGTGTGGTATTAGACGATGCTATGGGATGCCGTGGTGTGGTATGGTGTGGTGTGGTGTGGTGTAATGTAGTGTGGCGTTGCTAAAGTTGCCAATGTCTGTGGGAGTGAAGCACCTCGTGTCCAATAATCGTTACTGTCTCTGCCAGAGATGCTTCCACATCTACGAATCTTAACTAATGGAATTTCTTTCAGCAACTGCCAGACGATTTTATTCACATAATGCCATTGTTTGTGAACCCTCATATCATGACAATAATCCTAAATGTGGTGCTTGAGACGGACGTCTTCATGTGGTGGCACCAATATAACCGGATGGTTCCACTACCCGGTTGTACAAACGTCGCTCATTTCCTTCCCTCTGCCCCACAAGAAGAATGGTGGCCAGCAGCAGAACACCATCAGCCTACATTCCGCTAGGTTCACATTTCAGATGAATCTTGGACAACAACAACAAAATAACAACATAAACTGCTAGTAAACCATCAGTGACAACAACAACGACTAGTACTACAACAACAACAACAACAACTACTACAACAACAACAACAACTACTGCTACTACTACTACTACTACAACTACTACTACTACTACTACTACTACTGCTACAACTGCTGCTGCTGCTGCTGCTAGTATTATTGTTACTACTACTACTACTACTAAACATAACTCTTACAAAGAGCTACACCCAGATAATCTTATTCTGCCCCTCTTTGCTTGGCTTCCAGATACTGGTAGTTCTCCATTAAGTTATTAGTAGTGACAGTACTCCTTAATATTCCATTCACCTGCCGCCAAACAACTTAATTCACGTACTGTCAGTCTCAGTGAACCCTTCTATAGCGTTCATTAATGAGGTTAGTCTTATAACTGTTTTGTTAAGCTGTTGACTGACGGTTTTTACTTCGCACACAAGTAACATATCCCTGTATAAGGGTCAAACAGCCAGGAATGCCATAGATTTTAACATCCCCACTCGCAAAGCGAGCGCAAGTTTAATGTTCAAATCAACTTGTGTGTGTGTGTGTGTGTGTGTGTGTGTGTGTGTGTGTGTGTGTGTGTGTGTGTGTGTGTGTTTTAACAAAAACACGAAAGTTTTCATCTGATGATAACAATACTTTGTAGAATGGTTGAGAAGAGTTTGCTAAAGGTCACTATCACAGGGCTAGGTCAAAATTTGGACACGCAAAATCCACTTCAAGGGTTTTCATCTAATTTAAACCAAACCTAGAAGGAACAGCAAGAATGAAATGATTTAATTAAAAACAAGTGATCCCTGGCACAACAAACCTCGCCCGACAGCATACCGGCTTCCTGCATGTTGATAATAGTAAATATCTCTTTATTTTCAACCGTTTTCTAGTTATAGCCCTCTGAAAATTCGTGATCTAGCATTTGACCTTTCAAGGTCACTCAAGGTCAAAAGTCATGGTACCAATTATAAACTCATATAACAGGTGAACGCATAGAAAGAACAATAGTGATTTACCCACCTGTTACCCACTGAGGATGCCTCTAGTTATGTAATACTGTTCCCTGGTGAGAAGGATGAGGAGAGGGAGAGAGGTAGAAAAAGGAGGAAGAGAATGAAAGGAAAAAGGAGACGTGGAAAGAAATAGGAGAGCAGGAAATGAGGAAAGAGCGAAGAAAAAGAGGGAGAGGAGGGCGGGGGGAGGAAGGAAGGAAGTACTCCAAGGCAGTATTTTTCACAAACCCTGTTCATCACGTTCACGGCTGACGTGTCCAAGCCAGAAAGAGCATGTGTATGGACAATTTGTGCGCCGATGACGCCACCCAGATCATCCGAAATAACTGTGCTAGTCTCAAAGAGACTGGGGGGAAGGGCACTATGGCGAAACAAATACGATGGAACCTGGAAAATAAACATAAATAATTTAGCGCTAGTAACACTAACAATGAGAAAACCCAGTACCATAACGAAAGAAGGAAACAAGATATCACATCAAAAAAAATTTAGAATTCTAGGCCACACGTAACTTTCACACTGTAACAATGATAGTGCAACGAATAAACAATAAAATGTGATACTGAAAAAGATCCCTAACTTATCTCAGTAAGATTCCGGCACTTCCTGATAAAGCCAAACGCAACGTCGAAAAAATATAAACCTACCTATTCATATTACTCCCCCATGCCAATACATAAAGCTTCCAGGGCAGCGAAAGCTGAAAATGTAGAGTGTAGAACAAAACCCTGAGATTTGTTACAAGCCAAAGATATCCTTACCTCACAAGCACAGAGGAGCAACATTCCAGACTGCAGGTCAAACTCATCAGTACCCGCTTAAGAGACACGGCAAGGAAGATCCAAGAAAAAAGTGAAGAAAATGAAGACATAAATTTTAAACACGTACAAAAGCTGTATTGTGGCACGGCACTGCACTGTACCTGGTTCCTCCGAAGCCACAAAGCAATTAGGGAACCTCACCAGTACACAGACATACCGAGTACATAACAATACTCACCACTGCCTTTAGTTACATAGAACAAAAACACCATATTATAACACACACACACACACACACACACACACACACACACACACACACACACACACACACACACACACACACACACACACACACACACACACACACACACACACACACACACACACACACAGCTCACCGGGAGTATACAAATAAGTTGCCATAGAAGTAAACTCATTACCTTTATTGGAGGAAAAAAAATAACCTTTACCCTATGCATATAATGTAAAACTAAATTTCTTTTCATCCGTTGATCCCTCTCAGTATATAACCTCCTGTTTCTCTTCGTACCAAAACTCATGATTTTAAAAGGATAAAAAGAGGGGAGGAAAGAAGAATAGGAGAGAGGAAGAAGGAAGCAAGATTAAGATGTGGGAAAGATGGAGAGAGAAGGAAGGGAAAGGGAGAGGGATTAGGTGGGGGGGGGGGAAGGGGAGAACAGAAGCAGAGAGAGGAAAGGGGAAAAAGGATTTGAAATGAAGAGAAGGAAAATGCAAGAAAAGAGGAGGTAAGGAAAACGATGGTAAGGAGGGGGAGGGGGAGTGAGGGGAAGAGCGAGGAGATCAGGCACGGTGCCTCACCAGTGAACACACACACACACACACACACACACACACACACACACACACACACACACACACACACACACACACACACACACACACACACACACAGGACTATTAAGTGTAAGGATTGTATAACTCCACCAGTTCCTACCCGATCAGAGTTTATGAACCGTATTCAAGTTAATTTGGAGATTTCTTAACTTATCCTTAGCGATTTTTGTTTTGTTTTGGGGGGGGTGTTAATCACGTCTCTGTGCCCTCATGTGTGTTACTGATGTAAAATATGTTGATAATAAAGCGATGCAGGTAACAAACAAGGGAAAGCTGAGGTGTTATATGCAAATTAAATCGGTAATGAACAGGTGCCCCGTAACTCACAGCCATTAACGTCCTCAGTAGAACCACAGCCTAGTTCTAACTCCTCAAAGTAGGTTGCATGAAAAAGGGTATCAGAGCACAATCTAGTCACATATCTCGTTCTAAACCCCTCAGTTTTGTGTAATGTGTGTGTGTGTGTGTGTGTGTGTGTGTGTGTGTGTGTGTGTGTGTGTGTGAGAGAGGGAGAGAGAGAGAGAGAGAGAGAGAGAATTTAAAAAAAGATAACAAAAGCTGTGGTGGTAAAGTGTGGGCCACATTCCAGAGCTCAGGTGGCTTTTTTGGCTGACGGTCTTGTTTTCTGGGTTGTTTTTATCGGCGTAGCCATTGATGTGGAATTTATTTTGTGGGATTGTTTACTTTTGTAATTAGCTCAAAGGTGGCGTTCATTTACCGCTTTAATATGTCACTTATATTGTTTAGCGTTCTTATTGCCGACGAACGTGTGCATTCCTTCAGGTTAACAGTTCCTGGGAATGGTACTATGGAAAATACGGGTATATATATATATATATATATATATATATATATATATATATATATATATATATATATATATATATATATATATATATATATATATTGCTTCTGTCAGTCTTGTAATTAGGTGAATGAGCAGGCTATTTTCATAACAACGAACTACATCATGACCAGCGCTAAATCTGGGAAAAGAGCTTGTTAAATGATAATGAACTGTCCCCTTGACCCGCGACCACAAGGACTTTACGAGAGGCAAGAGGCTCAGTCTATTTGTCCGCGAGACGAAAGTTTGTGTGTGTGTGAGGGGGGGGGGGGCTGTGGTTGTATGCAGCATGTGTTAGGAGTGTAATGCTGTATGGCAGTGAGACCTGGGCAGTGAAGGAGGAGGATATTCGCCGGCTCAGACATACAGAAGTGACAATGATTAGGTGGATGTGTAGTGCGTCACTGTGTCCAATGTCTGGGGGGGCTGGGTTCATGATGGAAGAGTTGAGAGGTAGGATGGGACTGGAGTGTATTGGTGTTGTGATGAGGAGAGGTAGATTGAGATGGTTTGGACATGTGGAGAGGATAGGGGATGATAATTGGGTGAGGAAGGTGAAAAGTGTTAATATTGGGGGTGGGGTTACGAGGGGTAGACCGAGGAAGACATGGGACGAGGTCATTAAGTGTGACCTCAGAGTTAAGGGACTGAACAGGGAGGCTGCAATGGATCGTGCAGCATGGAAAGCCGCCATTAGGTGACCAAGGCCGACGCATGCAAGCATGTTGGAGCCTTTAAAAACGAAGCGAAAGAAAACGATATATATATATATATATATATATATATATATATATATATATATATATATATATATATATATATATATATATATATAGCTGCATAAGGGGTTCAATGCCTTCCGAAGGCATTCAAAGAACTGGTATCGTGGTAGGTTTGGTACGCCTGGCTGTGGCTGGTTCGGCAGGTCTTGTCTGAGTAGGCCGTGGGCCCGACCACCCTTAACGTCTTCCGTATCTTTCAGCCACCCGAAAATAAATTGATTTAACCATTCTTTCGTGCAAACGAATTATTTCACTATACTGGGTAGTTAATACAGGTGCTGTACAACAATATACAATGCACTGAATTGTACATTAGTGTAAATTAGTGGTTTCAGTATTAGTGTTCATTAGTGTTCTACTGTATTATATGCTCATCGGTGTTGTGTAGTACTATAGATTAGTGTTTTACGGTATTGACGTATGCTTTACGTTGGTAGAAAATTATAGCGTGCTTTAATGTAGTCTATAGTAGTGTACAGCAATATTAGTGTGAAATAGTGTAAGGTGTAGTGCTGTAGAGTAGTATAATATGTTCTGTTGTGCAGTAGTGTACACCGTCAGGACAAGATCCTCTAGGAAAATAGCCTGATAGTCAAGCCCCTAGAACAAAACCCCCTTTCTAATATAGTTTCAAAATAGGTTAGGTTAATTTAAAATCAAGGTTAGGTTAGGTTTGATTAGGTTAATTTTTGGTAGGTTAGGTTTGTTTATTTGTGGATTGGATTATTTTAATGTTAGCTTAGTTTAATTTGGGCTCATTTAAGGTTAGGTTAGCACTGGGTTAGGTTTGGTTACTTTAAGAATTAGATTAGGTTAGGTTAGGTTAGGTTAAATGTTGGTTAGGTTAGGTTTATTTTTGTTAGGTAAGATTTGTTAATTTTTGGATTGAGTAATGATAAGGTTAGCTACGTTAAACTTAGGTTAGGTTAATTTAAGGTTAGCTGAGATTAGGTTAGTTTAAGAATTGGGTTAAGCATTGGTTACTTTTAGCTTAAACTTGATTATTTTAAGTTTAGGTTATTTAAGTAAGGGTAGTTTATTACTGGAATGGGGTGGGTTAAAATTAGCTCAATTTATTAGGCTAGGCTAATTTAAGTTTAGGGTTATGTTGAGTTAGCATATGACAGCTGGGTGAAGAGGGCAAGGGGAATTTTGACATTTCAAGGGGGCAATTAATTAAAAAAAAAAAAAAAGTCATAAAAGCCTGTTATGTTGGTTAGATTTGATGGCTTTGGCTTTTGATTTGTGCCTTCTAAGAGTAAGGACAAAATTTGGATCCTCACATAATTGTTATGCCCACATAAAAGTATTTAATCTTAATATCTATCTATCTATCTATAGCCTGACGCCCTAATCCCGCAAAGGGTGGCCGCAGACAAAACGCCTCCAAGTCGCTCTGTCACCCACCATTTGACTACCCTCCTCCCAACTCATCCCCCCCCCTCCCTCATATACCTCTCAACTGCTTCCCTCCACCTCATCCTCGGTCTACCCCTCCCTCTCCCTCCTTCCACCTCACCTACATACTGTACACCCTCTTAGTCAGTCTTTCATTCTCCATTCTTTTCACATGTCCAAACCACCTCAGTGTATTTCTCCTAATCTTCTCAACCACATCCACATCCACCCCACAACGTTCCTTCACTTCTTCATTCGTCAACATGTCCCTCCACGTCACTCCACGTGCTCCTCTCAAGTAACTCATTTCCACTGCTCTCACTCTAGACTTGTTCCCCTCTTGCAAGGTCCACGCCTCGCTTCCATACGTCAGAGTAGGGATCACAATACTATCATGCAGTGACTTCTTAACTTCCATACTCACCTCCCTATTTCTCATCACTGCTTTCAGTGTACCAACAACCTTCCTTCCCTGCTGTACCCTTTCACGCACTTCATCCCTCAAAGTTCCATCCTTACTCATCACACTACCCAAGTACTTGAATGCACTCACATTCTCCATATCCTCACCATCCAACCTCACTGCACACTCTGACTTCATTCCTCTCAAACACCATAACTTTACTTTTGTTTACATTAACTTTCAGCTTCCTCCTCCTACACACTGTCCCAAATTCATTCACCAAACCTTGCAACTCCCATTCATCTTCACTCAACAATACTGTATCATCAGCAAACAGCAACACCGGAATCTTCCAAATCTCACCCTCATTCATTAAGAGCCACCCCTACATCCACTGCCCTACCTTGCACCTTCTTTACAACCCCATCCTTGTATATATTAAACAGCCATGGAGACATCACACAACCCTGTTTCAGTCCCACATTGAGGTCAAAGAACTCACTCAGTTCACCATCCATTCGCACCGTAGCCCTAGCTCCCTCGTACATACTCTTCACAGCACTCAACAATTTCCCCTCCACTCCATATATTCTTAATACCTTCCACATACCTTGCCTATCTATTCTGTCATATGCTTTCTCCAAGTCCATGAAGGCAGCATACACTTTCCTTCCCTTCTCTAGATACTTCTCCACTAAACATCTTAAAACAGATATCTGATCTACACACCCTTTTCCCTTCCTAAATCCCCCTTGTTCTTCTCCAACTAGCTCCTCTGTCATACGTCTAACCCTATCAATGAGTATTCTACCATATATTTTACCAGTCACACTAAGAAGGCAAATACCCCTATGGTTACCACATACTTATCTCTCCCCTTTTCCTTTGTATAAAGGAAAAATTATACCTGATTTCCAGTCCTCTGGAACCCTTCCCTCTTCCCAAGTCAATCTACACAACTTCCATATCCACTCCACAACAATCTCACCTCCATACCTAAGCATTTCACCACACACTCCATCAATTCCTGGGGCCTTTCCCAACTTAATCTTCTTCATCGCTTCCACTACTTCTGCCCTACTGATCTCTTCCTCCCTCCTCTCATCTCTTCTTCTCCCAGCCATTCCCCAACCACTTATACTCGCACTGCTCTCACTCTCTACATTCAACAAATCCTCAAAGTGCTCCTTCCATTCAATTTCTCTCTCTTCTCCACCAACAATCTATTATTCCTATCTTTCACTCCCCTGCTATTTCCCCTTTCACACTGCCTTACTTTCTTTACCTCCTTCCAAAACAATTTCTTACTTTCCCTCCATTTCACACTCAGATTCCTCCCAAACTCTTCATCCACTTTCTTCTTACTCTCCTTCACCAGTCTCTTAACCTCCCTTCTCCTGCTCACATATACCTCTCTCTTCTCTCTCTCATCTCCCCTACCTCTACTCGCTAACCATTCACTATATGCCTTCTTCTTTTGTTCCACAGCTCGTTTCACCTCATCATTCCACCATGCTGTCCCTTGCACATCCTTGCATCTCCTCCTCACTCCACAAACCGCCTCACACGCTGCGCCTATCTCTTCTGTGCATATCTTACATACTTCTTCCACCCCTTCCATCTGCTCTAGCTCATACCTTCCCAATCTTTCTTCCACTATGCTCTTATACTCTGTCATTTTCTCACTATCTTGCAATTTCTCCACTCTTCTCACAGGAGCTGCTTCCTCCTGTCATCCCCTTCGTCTCCTCAACCACTTTCTTTGCAGCTCTACCTTGGCCATCACTAAGTGATGGTCCGAGACTCCATTCCCCCACCCTCTCCACACTCTTGCATCCAACACTTGTCTTCTCATTCGCTCATCCACACACACGTAGTCTATCATTGCCTTTCGTTCAACAAGTTCACCATCCATCCTCCTCATTATTCTCCATGTATACCGGTGGATCATCTTATGACGAAAGTAGGTGTTGGCTATTGCCAACCCCTTACAAGCACAGATGTCCACCAAAGCACTACCATTCCCATCTACTTCAGTTGGCACACCCCACTGACCAACCACTCCATCCACTCGTACATTCCCGACTTTGCCATTCATGCCTCCAATCAACAGCACTCTCTCGCTTCTCTCAAACTTGTCCATACATGCTTCTACTCTCGCCCAAAACTCATCTTTCACTCTCTTAATATAAACAGAATATACCGAAAATTTCCCTATAACCACTAAATTCCATGCCATAAAAATTTAAGATTAACACGAGTACATATTTATCCAAAACTTCCAAGGAGGGATGGAATCCCCTCTTGGGACTTTGAAAGGAATTATTCAGTATTTTCTGGTAAAAGTGAGGAATGACTGAGAACAGTATATATGTGAATCTCTGACCAAGGTTATGGTTAGATAAATTTAGCTTGTTAGGTCAAGATTATTATTATTATTATTATTATTTTGCTGGCTTAGGTTAGCTTGTTCTATATGGCTCTTATGTTTGTTCAGGTAAGTTCTGTTAAGTTAGATTATTTAGTTAGGTGTAATTAGGTTGTTAGTTAAGGTTAGGTTGTTAGGTAAGGTCAAGTTGTTGGTTAAGGTTTGGTTAGGTTAGGCTGGTTGGCTTGGCTTAGGCTGCTCAGTTACCTTAGGTCAGGTTACTGTAGGTTCTTAGGTCAGGATAGGTTATTAAGCAAAAAATAGATAAAATAAAAAACTACACATTTATTTTCTTTGCTGGAGCTTTTATCCCAGGGTGCTTTTGTTCGACATAAAATGTCAGGAACAGTACTGTACAGTGTACAGCAGTGTCAGTTAAGTTTTGCACAACGCACATTAATGTCCTAAAGTGCTGTACAGCTGAAATGTTAAATAAAAGAGCAATTCAGTCTGTACAGTATACTGAAGGCATTTTAATGTACTCGTACATTATTGTATAGTGGTAATGTACAGTACTGCTGCACAACATGCAGCAGTAATGCTGGTAATATTGTGAGTAATGCTTTCTGCTCACTGCACTTCCCAAACTGACAAACACTTCATATATTTCATCCAAGCCTGTCCTCTGTTTTGTTTTTGAGTTCTTCTCAGCTGAGAGTCAGTGTCACCAAACACGATGATTGGCTGAAGCGTCTAGGCAGAGAAGCATCCTGCGTTGTGATTGGCCAAAGCGACCATCAGCTGAGCGGGGAAAACTTCCCTCAAACACAGAGTTTTTTCCCCGCCCTTAGTCTTACGGTGACCGTAAGACTAAGGGCGGGGAAAAACTCACTGTGTTTGAGGGAATTTTTCCCCGCTCAGCTGATGGTCGCTTTGGCCAATCACAACGCAGGATGCTTCTCTGCCTAGACGCTTCAGCCAATCATCGTGTTTGGTGACACTGACTCTCAGCTGAGAACTCAAAAACAAAACAGAGGACAGGCTTGAATGAAATATATGAAGTGTTTGTCAGTTTGGGAAGTGCAGTGAGCAGAAAGCATTACTCACAATATTACCAGCATTACTGCTGCATGTTGTGCAGCAGTACTGTATATTACCATTATACAATAATGTACGAGTACATTAAAATGCCTTCAGTATACTGTACAGACTGAATTGCTCTTATATTTAACATTTCAGCTGTACAACATTATTACGACATTAATGTGTGTTGTGCAAAACTAAACTGACACTGCTGTGCACTGTACAGAACTGTTCCTGACATTTTATGTCGAACAAAAGTAACTTAGAAAAAGCACCCTGGGATAAAGGCTCCAGCAAACAAAATAAATTTTTGTAGTTTTTCATTTTATTTTTATTTTTTTTGCTTAACAGTAACCTATCCTGACCTAACAACCTAAAGTAACCTGACATACGGTAACTGAACACTAGCCTATGCTAAGCCAACCAGCCTAACCTAACCAAACCTTAACCAAACAGCTTGACCTTACCTAACAACCTAAGCTTAACTAACAACCCAACCATACCTAACTAAAGAACTTAACCTAACAGAACTTAGCTGAACAAACATAAGAACCAGATAGAACAAGCTAACCTAAGCCAGCAAAAATAA
The DNA here is from genome assembly GCF_032717465.1 of Coenobita brevimanus. NCBI lineage: Eukaryota > Metazoa > Arthropoda > Malacostraca > Decapoda > Coenobitidae > Coenobita > Coenobita brevimanus. The sequence goes on along the minus strand of NC_137033.1, from coordinate 29,746,797 downwards.
TAATAATAATAATAATCTTAACCTGGCCTAACAAGCTAAATTTATCCAATCTTAACCTTGGCCTGAGATTCACATATATACTGTTCTCAGTCATTCCTCACTTTTGCCAGAATATACTGAATAATTCCTTTCTAACTCCGAAGAGGGGATTCTATCCCTCCTTGGAAGTTCTGAATAAATATATACTCGAGTTAATCTAAAATTTTTATGGCATGGAATTTAGTGGTTTTAGGGAAATTTTTGGTATATTTAGTTTATATTACGATTTTGTGTTGAGTACACCGCTTCCCGTCCGATCAGCGAAGTTAAGCAACGTTGGGTCTGGTTAGTACTTGGATGGGTGACCGCCTGGGAACACCAGATGCTGTTGGCATCCCTACGTGTCAAGTGGGGTTGGTGGAGGATTAGTGCCCCTCCCTGTAAAACATTTAACTCTAAGCCGTTGGCCACCCCGTTTGGGATACATGGCGTCTGGCAATGAATGAATGAAATGAATAACAGTTATGTGAGGATCCAAATTTTGTCCTTACTCTTAGAAGGCACAAATGAAAAACCAAAAACCATCAATTATAACCAACACAACAAGCTTTTATGACTTTTTTTTTTCTAATTAATTGCCCTCTTGAAATGTCAAAATTCCCCTTGCCCACTTCATCCAACTATCATATGCTAACTCAACATAACCCTAAACTTAAATTAGCCTAGCCTAATAAATTAAGCTAATTTTAACCCACCCCAGTCCAGTAATAAACTACCCTAACTTAACCTAAATTTAAAATAATAAGTTTAAGCTAAAAGTAACCAAAGATTAACCCAATTCTTAAACTAACCTAATCTCACCTAACCTTAAATAGCCTAACCTAATCATTACTCATTCCAAAAATAAACAAATCTTACCTAACAAAAATAAACCTAATCTCAATAACATTTAACCCAACCTAACCTAACCTAATTCTTAAACTAACCTAACCTAACAAATTACTAACCTATCCTTACATGAGCCCAAATTAAACTAAGCTATCTATCTATTGCCAGATGCCTCAATCTGGTTTGGGATGGCCACAAACAAATCGCCTTGAAGTCGCCCTGTCCCCCGCCATTTCACTGCCCTGCTCCCAACTCACATCCCCCTCTCTCATATACCTCTCCACCCCATCCCTCCATCTCATCCTCGGCCTCCTCCTCCCTCTTCCCCCCTCCACCTCACTCACATACACTCTCTTCGTCAGTCTTTCACCCTCCATCCTCTCCACATGGCCAAACCACCTCGATGTGTTCCTCATAACGCTTCCTATCACATCCACATCCACACCACAACGCTCCTTTGTATCCTCATTCGTCAGCCTGTCTCTCCATGTGACTCCACAGGCTCCTCTTAAATAACTCATTTCCACTGCTCTCACTCTTGACTTGTGTCCTTCCAACAACATCCAAGCTTCACTTCCATACGTTAGAGTTGGTATCACAATACTGTCATGTAGTAACTTTTTCACTTCCGTGCTCACTTCCCTGTTTCTTATCACTGCTTTCAAAGAACCAGCAACCTTTCTTCCCTGCTGTACCCTTTCAAGCACTTCACCCTCCAAACCTCCATCCTTACTCATCACACTACCCAAGTACTTAAACGTACTCACATTTTCCAATTCCTCACCATCCAACCTCGCTGTACATTCACTGACTTCACCTCTCTCAAAGACCATCACTTTACTCTTCCCTCCATTCACCTTTAGATTCCGTTTCTTACACACTCTCCCAAACTCATCCACCACGCCTTGCAGCTCCTCTTCGTCTTCACTCAACAACACAGTATCATCTGCAAACAACAGTACAGGGAATTTCCAAACACTATCCTCTCTCACCAGGGCCACTCCAACATCCATTACCCTACCTTGTACCTCTTTTATTACCCCATCCATGTACAGATTGAACAACCATGGAGACATGACACATCCCTGTTACAACCCAACTTTCAAAGAGAAAAAGTCACTTAGTTCACCATCCACACGCACTGCAGCCTTCGCACCATCGTACATACTCTTCACAGCATTCAACAACTTCCCATCTACTCCATATATTCTTAACACTTTCCACAATTCTTGTCTATCCACCCTGTCATATGCTTTCTCCAAATCCATGAAAGCCGCATACAACTTCTTTCCCTTCTCTAGAAACTTTTCCACTAAAGATCTAAGAATGAATATCTGATCTACACAACCTCTTCCCTTCCTTAAGCCTCCCTGTTCTTCTCCAACTAATTTCTCTGTTCTTTCTCTAACTCTGTCAGTAAGTATCCTACCATACACTTTTCCTATTATATTAAGAAGACAAATGCCCCTATGATTACCACACGCTTCTTTTTCCCCTTTTCCTTTGTACAAGGGAATAATTATACCTGACTTCCAATCCTCCGGGACTCTACCTTCCTCCCAGGCCAATCTGCACATCTTCCACATCCATTCTACTACTATCTCTCCCCCATGCTTCAGCATTTCACCACACACTCCATCAATTCCTGGGGCTTTCCCCAATTTAACTTTCTTCATTGCTTCCACAACTTCTATCCTACTGATTTCTCCCTGTCTTCTCACCTCCTTCTCCTAGCCATTCCCCGGCCACTTATACTCGCATTACTTCCATCCTCTATGTTCAACAATTCCTTAAAGAGTTCTCTCCATCTGCTCACTTTTTCTCCCTTCTCCACTAGTAATCTACCATTTTTATCTTTCACTCCCCTGCTAACTTTACAATAATCCAATCCACAAATAAACAAACCTAACCTAACAAAAATTAACCTAGTCAAAAATAACCTAATCTTGATTTTAAATTAACCTATCTTGAAACTACATTAGAAAGGGGATTTTGTTCTAGGGGCTTGACCTATTAGGCTATTCTCCTAGAGTTGTCCTGACGGTGTACACTACTGCACAAAAGAACATATAATACTACTCTACAGCAATACACCTTACATTATTTCACACTAACATTGCTGTACACTATTATAGACTACATTGAAGCACACTATTATTTTCTACCAACCTAAAGCATAGGTTCATACTGTAAAACACTAATTTATAGTACTACACAACACTGATGAGCATATAATACAGTAGAACACTATTGAACACTAATACTGAAACCACTAATTTACACTAATGTACAAATCAGCGCACTGTATATTGTTGTGCAGCACCTCTATAAACTACCCAGTATAGTTTAATAATTCGTTTACACGAGAGAATGCTTTATTCAATTTATTTTCGGGTGGCTGAAAGATACGGGAGATGTTAAGGGTGGTCGGGCCCACCCTTAGCGGCGATCGTAACTCTGGCTCCCGTAAGGTCTCCGAAAGTGTTTAGTGCATGCCAACATCCGACATCGCTCCCTTTTCCCCCGCCCGTAGCGAGTTACGGGACCGCAACTGCGTTAGTGCATCCCTGATCACAGATGCACTAATGCGTCCCCGTAAGGTCCCCATAAGGGCACCGCCGATACGGTATCCGTACGATGGTCGGTGTCACAGTCAAAGTATATTACTTAGACTGTGGTCGGTGTTTTGCTATGTACTAACATTTCTCCCACCATCGTACGGTGACCGTAAGACTAAGGGCGGGGAAAAACTCACTGTGTTTGAGGGAATTTTTCCCCGCTCAGCTGATGGTCGCTTTGGGCAATCACAACGCAGGATGCTTCTCTGCCTAGACGCTTCAGCCAATCATCGTGTTTGGTGACACTGACTCCCAGCTGACAAGAACTCAGAAACAAAACAGAGGACAGGCTTGAATGACTTATATGAAGTGTTTGTCAGTTTGGGAAGTGCGGGACTTTTGATGCATGGTCGTGAGGAGTGTGGACGTGTTTTTCATTGCGCTCTTCTCTAGTTTTCAGGGCTGCCTCATCGGCATTAGCTTCTCTTTGTTCACCCTTCTGGTGATGCTTAGGTTTAGCTAGTTCTCAGTTACCTCCCCTCCCTGTTAGTCTTGAACAGTAGGTGTCTGTTCTAATAAACTGAGTTTACCTTTGCTTATCGCCCACGGAGGGTCCCCCCCACTGATCGCTCTGGGGCGTGAACGGACATGGTCGGGCCTCCCTGGAGTGGTTTGAGAGGGCAACCTCAGATATAGGTGTTTTGCCCCTGGTTGTTTGTCCCTTGATTGTCTTTTCTCCTTCCCACTTCCCCCGTTAGGGGGGGATGGTTACTATGGAGGACGCCCCTACTGCCTCCCCCCCCTTCAAGGGGGGAGGTAGTCCTGACCGACCCCCGACTGACCAACGGACAGACTGTCCCCAGACAGAATGGCCCCAGACTCGTTTGCCTCATGATGTACTGATACATAATGCAGAATATGTAATCATCACTGCTCTAGGTTCCACTCCCTTGAGCAGTCTCAATCCCTCCATGATCAAGGTTATTGATGGCTGTGCTGGGGAGGTGGAACAAGTAAAAAACACTTGGGAACGGAGACCTCCTCATAAAAACTTGTAACCCATCTCAAATTAAGGACTTGTTGAAGCTGCGCAAGTTTCATTGCTATGATGTCGAAGCCAAGATCCCAACTTCCATGAATTCCTGCAAGGGGGTTATCACTTGCAGGGATCTCATGGTGATGAGTGAGGAAGAGATCATAGATGAACTCGCTCAGCAAGATGTCATTGATGCTAAATTTATCACCAGATTCTCGGAAGGTGTCAGGACGAAGACAGCGACCATTGTTTTGACTTTCGGTAAAGTGTCAATGCCTAGCAATGTAAAAATTGGTTACGAAATTGTTCATGTGCGGCCATACATCCCCAACCCTTTCCATTGTTTGAAATGCCAGTTATATGGGTATGGTGCCAAGACTTGTCGGGCTTCCCACCCAGTGTGTGGCAAGTGTGCAAGCCAAGGTCATGATGAGGAACATTGCACATCTGAGATGGTCTGTTGCTTCCACTGCAAGGGCGCTCACTCCACTTCTTCTAGGGATTGTCCCAAGTGGAAGGAGGAGGAGGTCTGCACAGTGAAGGCAACGGAGGGCATTTCCTACTATGAAGCTAGGAAAAAGGTGGAGTTGCATGCAACTCCCACGCCGAATAGGTCCTATGCTTCGGCGGTAATTTCCCGTCCTGTAATGTGCTCTGTAGAGATGCAGACTGATCCTGTCCTTCTCCCTACTGCCACTCACAGTACATCTCCATCTCGACCTCCTGTCCACTCCAACTCTCTCACTGACATCCCTAAGGCTTCAACTTATTCTCAGGCTGCTGCTGCCTCTCCATCAGTACGGCCTAAAGCGAAGCCTGACAAGTCTAGTAAAAGTAACATGACCATCCTCACAAAACAGTCTCATCCTCATGTTCTTCCAGTTCCCATTCCAGCCAGGGAGAGGAAGGTTAGCTCTTCCTCGGGGGAGTCAGGGAACCTCGCAATTGATGACAACATGGAGGTTTCCATGAACAAGCACTGGGATAGGTCCTCCGGTAGTTGTTCACCTGCTGGCGGGCGACAAAAAAAGACAAAGCACACTGGCCCCCAATGAAAATCTTAAACCGTCGCTTTCACTGTATTACAGTGGAATTGTAGAGGTATTGGGAATAAGTTACAAGAAATAGCAATCTTGCTTTCTATACACAGGCCAGATGTTATTTGTTTACAGGAGACGCGCCTGGAGGATCATCCTGATCCTCCACAGTTCAAACACTACCACTCGTACAGAAGATATGAAGGTCACGGAGTTGCCATTTACACACACAAATCACACCCACAAACGGAAGTGATTCTGAATTCTACTCTGGAAGCTGTCGCGTGCAGAGTAAAATTTAATAACACGTATCTGTCTATTTGCTCTCTGTACTGTTCTCCACATGGCCCCATTGATAGTGATGCTTTAAATTCACTATTTGAACATCTGCCTGGAAGTAAGTTAGTGTTGGGCGATTTTAACGCCCATCACTATCAATGGGGTAGCTTGAGGACTGATGGTCGTGGGGAGCAAGTAGCCGACCTAATGTTACAGTCCAACCTCTGTCTTCTGAACGATGGTAGAGCGGCTCGTGTAGATGATCGTACTGGTAACTTTTCAGCCATTGACTTATCTTTGGCCTCCCCTGGTATACATCAAGATTTCTCATGAGACCCTTACGACGACTCCTTGGGAAGTGATCATTTACCCATCTGTCTTTCTTATACACGCGACATCATTTCGGACCCTCCACCTCCAAAATTTAACTATAAGAAAGCAGATTGGGGATCCTTGTCAAGGATCGCCAGTATAGATATATCTGGGGAGACCATGAATGTTAAGATCGAAAGTATAACTACTTCCATATTACACGCAGCTGAGGCTGCTATTCCCAAGACTTCTACAGTTCATGCGAAGCATAGAGCACATTGGTGGACGCCGGATTGCCAACAAGCATTAAGAAAATGCAATAGGAGATACAGGATTTTTGATAGTCAGCCCACTGAGAAAAATTTTATTGCATACAAACAGGCACGGGCTGAGGCAAGGAGAATAATAAGAAGGGCCAAACGTGACTCCTGGTGGTCCTTTGTGTCCACGGTGACTCGTACAACACCATTTCATAAAGTCTGGTCCACCATAAGAATATTAAATAATAAAGGCCCATATTTCCCAGTCACTACCTTGCAGTTAAATAATACCATCTATGACGAGCCCGTGGACGTTGCTAACATCCTCGCCAGGAGTTTTTCTCATGTAAGTAGCTCAGCCAATTATGACCCACGTTTCCAACATCATAAACGCATGGCTGAGCTACAGATTATTGACTTTGCCACAGAAGACGTAGACTTCCCGTACAACCAAGACTTTACGCTCGATGAACTGCTCCTTGCCCTTAAATCCTGTAAAGACACCAGCCCTAGACCAGACACCATCACGTACGGTATGATCCAGCATCTTAATCAGGACAACCTGATTAAGATGTTAGCATTGTACAATGAGATTTGAGCGTCTCGAACGTTCCCAAACTCATGGCACTTTGCGCACGTCATACTGATACCCAAATAGGCTGGTCGTCTTATGAATCCCACTTCATTTCGTCCTATTGTGTTGACTTCTTGTCTATGTAAGGTCATGGAACGAATGGTAAACAATAGGCTTCTTTTTGTTTTAGAGTCGAAGAATTTGTTAAATGATCAACAATGTGGCTTCCGTAAATACAGAAGTTCACTAGATCATTTAATGAATTTGGAGCATTGTATTGCAGAAGCATTTGCCAATAAAGAATTCATGATAGGGGTGTTCTTGGACATCCATAAAGCCTATGACATGACATGGCGACATGGTATACTAATGAGGCTGTATGCTTATGGTTTAAGAGGAAATTTGCCTATTTTTATTTCAAATTTCTTAAGGGACAGGACTTTCTCTGTCAAATTAACCCGTAATGTAACATCGGATATATTTATCCAGGAAAATGGGGTGGTGCAGGGAAGTGTTCTTAGTCCTACTTTATTTAGTATTATGATCAATGATATTCTGTCATCAGCTCCCATCCCCAGGAATCTTAAATACTTGCTCTATGCTGACGATTGTGCAAAATGGCACTCCTCCCATAATGCACAATTTTCGGCTGGGGGGATTCAAGCAGCCCTTGACTCCGTCCACCAATGGGCCTTGCAGTGGGGATTTAAGTTTTCCATCCGTAAGTGTGCCGCTGTAGTTTTTACAACTCGTAATGTCCCCGATTTGTGTTTATTTTTGGATAATCAAGCGGTACCTTTTCAAAATTCTGTAAAGTTTTTGGGCCTCCACTTTGATCGCAGAATGAATTTTAAACTTCGTGTTAATACTTTGCTTGCTCGTTGTGATAAACCATTAAATGTCCTTAAGTACCTAGCGGGTACTACATGGGGTGCCGACAGAAAATCTTTATTAATGGTGTATAAGTCCCTTATTCGATCAAAGCTAGAGTATGGCGCACAGGTGTATGGCTCGGCATCTGATGCCACGCTGAAAGGATTGGATGTGTTGCAGAGTAAATGCTTGCGAATGTGTCTTGCAGCTGTCCGGTGTACCCGTGTGGCTCGTATGGAAGTGGAGGCGAATGTGCCTCCCCTCCATATTCGCCATGACCACCTGGCATTATCGTATGGGTTACAGACATTAAGGTAAAGTAATATTGGCAATGTGGCCTGTACCCCCCTGCGTCAATACCACCACCTTCTACGGGGGGTGCGTCGGCCACTTGCCGCTCGCCTCCACTTACTGACTCAGGAGCTTGATGTGGAACCCAGTGACTGTGACAAGTTGGTGCTTAAAAATATAGCGCCTTGGGAGCCACCCAGCTTTACAGTGGATGTTACATGGCTCCCAGCACCAAAGGCCAAGGCGCCGGAGGCGGAGGTCCACCACTTGTTTCGTTACATCATTGTTCGTCACTTGGGGTCCCATCAATTGTACACCGACGGCTCCAAGTCGAGTGAATGTGTGGGTGCAAGTGTGTGGTCGACTGAATGTGCCCTCAGGTATCGGTTGCCGACTCATACATCTGTGTTTACTTCAGAACTTTTTGCTATTGACAGAGCCATAGACTATGCTCTCAGTTCTAGGCATGACTCATTTGTCATTTTTTCAGATTCAAAATCAGCCCTTCAGGCAATTGCATCTTGCACTACGGACTCTCACGAGATCCAGGGCCGCATCGTTAATAAGTTGCATTCATGCAACAAGTCATTCACACTGGTCTGGGTGCCTGGTCATTGTCGTATCTACGGCAATGAGCAGGCTGACTTACTTGCAAAGTCGGCTGTAGAGCTCGAGGAGACTTGGGACGTTCCTCGTGATCTACGGTCGAGTCTCTCTCTCGGAAAGAAATCAATAAATCTTCTGTGGCAAGGTCAGTGGACCAGACTAAATATTCCAACTTGTAAGCCGTACCTGGGCGCCTGGGACACTGCCAACTGTCCCAGTCGCCTAGAAGAAAAAGTGTTGGCACGGTTACGGCTCAATGCCACCATTTTAACCCACATGAAACCATATATGGAAAGACACTTCCCACCGCACTGTGACATCTGTAATCTGGTGTTATCTATCAGTCATATCATCCTGCGCTGTCGGCGATTTATTCGTGAACGTGCTTCACTTATAAATTACTGCGGCGCAGTAGACGTCCCCTTCACCCTTTTCACCATCCTGGGTGATGGGGACATTGTTATAACTGATAAATTGATGGCTTTCTTGAGAGAGACTGGACTGATCAGAGTGATGTGACTTTTTTACTGTGTGGTTATGGTTTTTATCAACGGTAAATGTGTATATATTGTAATATTAATTAGGGTTGACAGTTGACATATTTTAAATAGTTCCTCCTCCCACCGACCTATTTCTAATATAGATGTCCCCTACATTAAGCCAAGTTCCTCGCCTGACAGTCACCAGCTGATGAGTGCAAGTGTGCAATATAGGAAGGTATTGGGCACTTGCAGTCGATGGTGGTCTGCTGGGCGAGGTTCTTCACTTTTTGTACAAATTATGTAAATATATTATACTATCTTGCTTAAGTTATTCTAATTAGGAACGACAGCTGACGTATATGGAAATGTTCCTGACTCGTCTGGTTCCCTTTCATATACTGATGTCCCCTATATTAGGTTGTGCCTCGACTGACAGTCACCAGGTGATGAGTGCAGGTATGTAATGTAGAAAGGCATTACATATCTGCAGTCGATGGTGTTCTCTTGGTCGAGGCTTTTTTAACATTAGTGTCGGTCTAGTTATTTGTCTCTTAGGATTTAGTATAGGTTAGCAATTTGTCTGTTATGTGGTTAGTTTTAGGGTATTTAGATTAGGTATTTTTGATTATAAGTAATATAAGGTTAAAAATATATAAAAAAAAAATAAAAATAAAAATAAAACCAAAAAAATAATAAAATAAAAATTATTATATATATGTACAGTCGTCAGCACAAATTCGCTGCAAGCCGGCTCGTGTGATGTGGTTGTTTTGTCTGGCAACAGTGTATTGGAACTAGTTGCCACACTGGCTTTTATAAGCTTTAAAGACGTGTTTGTAAGAGTTAGTGCTATAAATCGCCCAGAATGCAATAGTCTTTATATCTGATTAGCATAAAAGTGAGCAAAAGACGACAGAAGAATGTTGTACTGTAGAGTGATAAAACTTCTGCTCTCTCCCTCGTACCCACCCAATGTCCCTCCCCACCCTACCTCTCAACCTCCCCCCCCCCCATGCTCCTTCATTTCCACTCCCCTCTCTCCGCACCCTGTCAACCTTAACCACGGCGCAGATCTACGTAAAGAACTGCTCTCTTCTCCATTTCCGGTCTATTACTGTAACCTTTTGGATCCTTACATTCGAGAGTATCTTGCCATGCCTCAGTCTTTTTCACCCACTCTTTACTCCAAACGTGATGCAGTAGTCCGAAACATGATGGGTTCTGATCCTGCTTCATGAATCAGTGAACAGTATGAGGAGGATGGGAACATTTTCCTTGGAACGAGAAAGAGACAGAGAGAGAGAGGAAGTAGGCAGAATGGGCACAAATGTTTGTTTACTTTCGTTTACTGAAATAATAGCCACCAACTGCCAGGCTCACTAAACACACACACACACACACACACACACACACACACACAGTAAGGAATACATCACAAGAACGAGACCTCAAACGTTTCTGTATCTAGCGGCTGTTGGTAGTGACAAGGGGTAGAGAAAAGAATGACAACTGGAATAAAAAGAGTGGGAATCAGACGGAGAGGGTGAGCATGGGATTAGGACAGGAAGGAATATTGGTAATTAGCCTTGGATACAATTTATTAACGCATTTTGAGCAATTGAGAACAGGACAATATTGGTTTAGTAAACAGTCAAGAAAGAATTGTGATGCACCAGTCGGGTTAGTGCCGTGTATAAATGAATGAAGGTAGAGAGAGTGGAGATGCATGAACGTCAGTGGGGAGTAGGAGGGGGAAGGAGGGGTGGGGGGACATCAGGAGGAGAAAGGGGGAGAGAGGGAAAGGGGGTTTAGACACGGTTATGAGGAATGTCAGAGCATTACCCTCGTACATCGTTTTATAACATTCTGTCTGCTCTTGCACTTTTTTTATACTAATTAAATACGGTATACATAATGTTGTACTCTAGCCAGCTTCTAGTACCACTTTTAAAAAACACGTCGTTAAAGTGTACAAAAGTCTACGTGGCAACTAGTCCCCTTACACTGTTGCCAGACAAAAGGACTCACATCACACGGGTAGACTTGCAGCGAATTTATGCTGACGACTGTACGTGTGCGTGAAAGTGTGAATGTTCACATGCATGGATGTGTGTCTGTCTGTCTGTATGTATATATATATATATATATATATATATATATGTTAGTATATATATATATATATATATATATATATATATATATATATATATATATATATATATATATTATATATATATATATATATATATATATATATGTATATATGTGTCAACATATATACAGTACATATATATATATATTTACCAGAGGCTCCGGCCTCAATGGTCGATAGGCAAAAAAAAAAAATTGGGAAGTGCAGTGAGCAGAAAGCATTACTCACATTATTACCAGCATAACAACATGCAGTACTGTACATTACTATTATACAATAATGTACGAGTACATTACCTTCAGTATACTGTACAGACTGAATTGCTCTTATATTTAACATTTCAGCAGTACAACACTATTACGACATTAATGTGCGTTATGCAAAACTAAACTGACACTGATGTACACTGTACAGTACTGTACCTGACATTTTATGTCGAACAAAACACACTAGAAATAGCACCCTGGGATAAAAGCTCCAGCAAAGAAAATAAATTTTAGTTTTTTCTTTCTTGCTTAACAGTAACCTATCCTGACCTAACAACCTAAAGTCACCTGACCTAAGGTAACTGAATAGCCTAAGCTAAGCCAACCACCCTAACCTAACCAAACCTTAACCAAATAACTTGACCTTACCTAACAACCTAACCATACCTAACTAAAGAACCTAACCTAACAGAACTTAGCTGAACAAAGATAAGAGCCACATATAACAAGCTAACCTAAGCCAGCAAAAAATAAATAAATAAATAAATCTGACCTAACAAGCTAAATTTATCTAACCATAACCTTGGTCAGAGATTCACATACTGTTCTCAATCATTCCTCACTTTTGCCAGAAATTACTGAATAATTCCTTTCAAAGTCCCAAGAGGGGATTCCATCCCTCCTTGGAAGTTTTGAATAAATATATACTCAAGAGTTAATCTTAATTTTTTATGGCATGGAATTTAGTGGTTTTAGGGAAATTTTTGGTATATTCTGTTTATATTAAGATTTTGTACTTTTATGTGAGCATAACAGTTATATTAGGATCCAAATTTTGTCCTTACTCTTAGAAGGCACAAATCAAATGTCAAAAACCATCACATCTAACCAACATAACAAGCTTTTATGACTGTTCTGTTTTGCTTTGTTTTTTTTATTGCCCCCTTGAAATGTCAAAATTCCCCTTGCCCTCTTCACCCAACTATCATATGCTAACTTAAGCCTAAACTTAAATTAGCCTAGCCTAATAAATTAAGCTAGTTTTAACCCACCCCATTTCAGTAATAAACTATCCTAACTTAAATAACCTAAATTTAATATAATCAAGTCTAAGCTAAAAGTAACCAAAGCTTAATCTAATTATTAAACTAACCTAATCTAACCTTAAATTAGCCTAAGTTTAACAAAACTAACCTTAACATTACTCAATTCAAAAATAAACCTTACCTAACAAAAATAAAATGAATCCAACATCAAACTAACCTAATTCTTAAACCAACCTAACCTAACCCAGTACTACCCTAACCTTAAATGAGCCCAAATTAAACTAAGCTAACATTACAATAATCCAATCCACAAATAAACAAACCTAACCTACCAAAAATTAACCTAATCAAACCTAACCTAACCTTGATTTTAAAATAACCTAACCTATCTTGAAACTATATTAGAAAGGGGGTTTTGTTCTAAGGGTTTGACCTATCAGGCTATTCGCCTAGAGGATCTTGTCCTGACGGTGTTCACTACTGCACAACAAAACATATTATACTACTCTACAGCACTACACCTTACACTATTTCACACTAACATTGCTGTACACTACTACAGACTACATTAAAGCACACTATAATTTTCTACCATCCTAAAGCATACGTTAATACTGTAAAACACTAATTTATAGTACTACACAACACTGATGAGCGTATAATACAGTAGAACACTAATGAACACTAATACTGAAACTACTAATTTAAACAAATGTACAATTCAGCGCACTGTATATTGTTGTACGGCACCTCTATAAACTACCCAGTATAATGAAATAATTCGTTTACACGAGGGAATGCTTAATTCAATTTATTTCCGGGTGGCTGAAATTTACGGGAGACGTTAAGGGTGGTCGGGCCCACCCTAAGTCTACTAATAACCAAGTCGGATCACTTCCATCTAAAACGGGTCCAAGCTGGCGCAGGGGACGGAGCATCGGAGTGACGTCAGTACTCAACTTGCACGAAACCAAAGTTCAGTTGATGCCTAACCGTGGCGGTGAGTGGGTGTATGCTGCATCTCCAGATCATGACACATTTTCAATCCGAAGTGAAGGAAGGGACTGAAATGTGTGAAAGAAGGCATAGGGGTGTGAGGGAACCTACTGCAATGTTATACGGTTAAACGTGTCCACACTTCTTCCCCTTCTTCGTTTTCCCCTTATTATATATATATATATATATATATATATATATATATATATATATATATATATATATATATATATATATTTTGCCTATCGACCATTGGGGCCGGAGCCCCTGGTCATTAAGGCAATATATATATATATATATATATATATATATATATATATATATATATATATATATATATATACTCATACACACACATCCATGCATATGAACATACACACTTTCATGCCCACGTACATATACATATAATAATTTTTATTTTATTATTTTTTTGTAGTTTTATTTTTATTTTTTATTTTTTTTATTTTTAACCTTATATTACTTATAAACTAAAATGCCTAATTTAAAGACCCTAAAACTAATCACCTGGCAGACAAATTGCTAACCTATACTAAATCCTAAGAGACAAATAACTAGACCTACACTAATGGTAAAAAAAGCCTCGACCAAGAGAACACCGTCGACTGCAGATATGTAATGCCTTTCTACATTACATACCCGCACTCATCACCTGGTGACTGTCAGTCGAGGCACAACCTAATATAGGGGACATCAATATATGAAAGGGAACCAGACGAGTCAGGAACATTTCCATATACGTCGGCTGTCGTCCCTAATTAGAATAACTTAAGCAAGATGGTATAATGTATTTACAGAATTTGTTCAAAAAGTAAAGAACCTCGCCCAGCAGACCACCATCGACTGCAAGTACCTAATACCTTTCTATATTGCACACTTGCACTCATCAGCTGGTAACTGTTAGTCGAGGAACGGGATTTAATGTAGGGGACATCAATATTAGAAATAGATCAGTGGGTGGAGGAACTATTTCAAATACGTCAACAGTCAACCCTAATTAACAGTACAATACATACATATTTACAGTTGATAAAAACCATAACCATACAGTAAAAAAGTCACATCACTCTGATCAGTCCGGTCTCTCTCAGGAAAGCCATCAATTTATCAGTCATAACAATGTCCCCATCACCCAGGATGGTGGAAAGGGTGAAGGGGACATCTGTTGCGCCGCAGTAATTTATAAGTGAAACACGTTCACGAATAAATCGCCGACAGCGCAGGATGATATGACTAATAGATAACACCGCATTACAGATGTCACAGTGGGGTGGGAAACATCTTTCCATATATGGTTTCATGTGAGTTAAAATGGTGGCATTGAGCCGTAGCCGTGCCAATATTTTTTCTTCAAGGCGACTGGGGCGGTTGGCTGTGTCCCAGTCGCCCAGGTGCGGCTTACAAGTTGGAATATTTAGTCTGGTCCACTGACCTTGCCACAGAAGATTTATTGATTTCTTTCCGAGAGAGACTCGACCGTAGATCACGAGGAACGTCCCATGTCTCCTCGAGCTCTACAGCCGACTTTGCAAGTAAGTCAGCCTGCTCATTGCCGTAGATACGACAATGACCAGGCACCCATATCAGCGTGAATGACTTGTTGCATGAATGCAACTTATTAACGATGCGGCCCTGGATCTCGTGAGAGTCCGTAATACAAGATGCAATTGCCTGAAGGGCTGATTTTGAATCAGAAAATATGACAAATGAGTCATGCCTAGAATTGAGAGCATAGTCTATGGCTTTATCAATAGCAAAAAGTTCGGAGGTAAACACAGATGTATGAGTCGGCAACCGATACCTAAGTGCACATTCAGTCGACCACACACTTGCACCCACACATTCACTCGACTAGGAGCCGTCGATATACAATTGATGGGACCCCAAGTGACAAACAATGATGTTACGAAACAAGTGGCGGACCTCCGCCTCCGGCGCCTTGGCCTTTGGTGCTGGAAGCCATGTGACATCCACTGTAAAGCCGGGTGGCTCCCAAGGCACTATTTTTTTAAGCACCAACTTGTCACGGTCACTGGGGTCCACACCAAGCTCCTGAGTCAGTAAGTGGAGGCGAACAGCAAGTGGCCGATGCACCCCCGCATGAGATGGTGGTATTGACGCAGGGGGGTACAGGCCACATTGCCGATATTACTTTTCCTATAGGTTCGTATGCCATACGAAAAGGCCAGGTGATCATGGCGAATACGGAGGGGAGGCACATTCGCCTCCACTTCCATACGAGCTACACAGGTACATCAGAAGGCTCCAAGACACATTTGCAAACACTTATTCTGTAGCACATCCAATCCTTTCAGCGTGACATCGGATGCCGAGCCATACACCTGTGCGCTATAGTCTAGCTTTGATCGAATAAGGGACTTATTCACCATTAATAAAGATTTTCTCCGGCTCCCCAGGTAGTACCCGCTAGGTACTAAAGGACATTTAACGGTTTTTCACAACGAGCAAGCATAGTATTAACATGAAGTTTAACATTCATTCTGCGATCAAAGTGGAGGCCCAAAAACTTTACAGAATTTTGAAAAGGTACCGCTTGATTATCCAAAAATAAATGCAAATCGGAGATGTTACGATTAATGAAGACTACAGCGGCACCCTTATAGATGGAAACCTTAAATCCCCACTGCAAGGCCCATTGGTGGACGGAGTCAAGGGCTGCTTGAATCCCCCCAGCCGAAAATTGTGCATTACGGGAGGAGTGCCATATTCCACAATCGTCAGCATAGAGTGAGTATTTAAGATTCCTGGGGATGGGAGCTGATGACAGAATATCATCGATCATAATACTAAATAAAGTAGGACTAAGAACACTTCCCTGCGGCACCCCATTTTCCTGGATGAATATATCCGATGTTACGTTACGGGGCAATTTCACAGAGAAAGTCCTGTCCCTTAAGAAATTTGAAATAAAAATAGGCAAATTTCCTCTTAAACCATAAGCATAGAGCTTCATCAGTATACCGTGTTGTTGTGTCATGTCATAGGCTTTATGGATGTCCAAGAACACCCCTATCATGAATTCTTTATTGGCAAATGCCTCTGCAATACAATGCTCCAAATTCATTAAGTGATCTAGTGAACTTCTGTATTTACGGAAGCCACATTGTTGATCATTTAACAAATTCTTCGACTCTAAAACAAAAAGAAGCCTATTATTAACCATTCGTTCCATAACCTTACATAAACAAGAAGTCAACACATTAGGACGAAATGAAGTGGGATTCATAAGATGACCAGCTTCTTTGGGTATCGGTATGACGTGCGCAAAGTGCCATGAGTTTGGGAACGTTTGAGACGCCCAAATCTCATTGTACAACGCTAACATCTTAATCAGGTTGTCCTGATTAAGATGCTGGATCATACCGTACGTGATGGTGTCTGGTCCAGGGCTGGTGTCTTTACAGGATTTAAGGGCAAGGAGCAGTTCATCTAGTGTAAACTCTTGGTTGTACGGGGAGTCTACGTCTTCTGTGGCAAAGTCTAATATCTGTAGCTCAGCCATGCGTTTATGATGTTGAAAACGCGGATCATAATTGGCTGAGCTACTTACATGAGAAAAACTCCTGGCGATGATGTTAGCAACGTCCACGGGCTCGTCAGAGATGTTATTATTTACCTGAAGGATGGTCACAGGGATTTTTGGGCCTTTATTATTTAATATTCTAATAGTGGACCAGACTTTACTTAATGGTGTTGTACGAGTCACCGTGGATACAAAGGACCGCCAGGAGTCACGTTTGGCCCTTCTTATTATTCTCCTTGCCTCAGTCTGTGCCTGTTTGTATTCAATAAAGTTTTTCTCAGTGGGCTGACTATCAAAAATCCTGTATTTCCTATTGCGTTTTCTTAATGCTTGTCAGCAATCCGGCGTCCACCAATGTGCTCTATGCTTCGCATGAACTGTAGAAGTCTTCGGAATAGCAGCCTCAGCTGCGTGTAATATGGATTGGGTTATATTTTCGACCTTAACATCTATGGTCTCCCCAAATATATTTAAATTGCCGATCCTTGAGAAGGATCCCCAATCTGCTTTCTTATAGTTAAATTTTGGAGGTGGAGGGTCCGAAATGATCTCGCGTGTATATGAAAGACAGATGGGTAAATGATCACTTCCCAAGGAGTCGTCGTAAGGGTCCCATGAGAAATCTTGATGTATACCAGGGGAGGCCAGAGATAAGTCAATGGCCGAAAAGTTACCAGTTCGATCATTTACATGAGTCGCTCTACCATCGTTCAGAAGACAGAGGTTGGACTGTAGTATTAGGTCGGCTACTTGCTCCCCACGACCATCAATCCTCAAGCTACCCCATTGATAGTGATGGGCATTAAAATTGCCCAACACTAACTTATTCCCTGGCAGATGTTCAGATAGTGAATATAAAGCATCACTATCAGTGAGGCCATGTGGAGGACAGTACAGAGAGCAAATAGACAGATACGTGTTATTAAATTTTACTCTGCACGCGACCACTTCCAGAGTAGAATTTAGAATCACTTCCGTTTGTGGGTGTGATTTGTGTGTGTATATGGCAACTCCGTGACCTTTATATCTTCTATATGGATGGTAGTGTTTGAACTGTGGAGGATCAGAATGATCCTCCAGGCGCATCTCCTGTAAACAAACAACGTCTAGCCTGTGTATAGAAAGCAAGATTGCTATATCTTGTAATTTATTCCCAATACCTCTACAATTCCACTGAAATAAAGTGAATGCGGCAGCTTAAGATTTACATTGGGGGCCAGTGTGCTTTGTCTTTTTCTGTCGCCCGCCGGCAGGTGAGCGACTACCGGGGGACCTATCCCGGTGCTTGTTCACGGAAACCTCCATACTGTCGTCAATTACTAGGTTCCCTGACTCCCCCGAGGAAGAGCTAACCTTCCTCTCCCTCGCTGGAATTGGAACTGGAAGAACATGAGGACAAGACTTTGTTGTGAGGGTGGCCATATTACTTTTACTAGAGTTATCGGGCTTCGCTTTAGGCCGTACTGATGGAGAGGCAGCAGCAGCCTAAGACTAGTTTGAAACCTTACAGATGTCAGTAAGAGAGTTGGAGCAGACGGGAGGCCGAGATGGAGAGGTGCTGTGAGTGGCAGTAGGGAGAAGGACAAGATCAGTCTGTATCTCTACAGAGCACATCACAGGACGGGACATTATCGCCGAAGCATAGGACCTATTCGGCATGGGAGTTGCATGCAACTCCTTCACCTTTTTCCTAGCTTCATAATAGGAAATGTCCTCAGTTGCCTTCACCGTGCAGACCTCGTTCTCCTCCTCCCACTTGGGACAGTCCCTAGAGGAAGTGGAGTGAGTGCCCTTGCAGTGAAAGCAACATACAGTCTCAGATGCACAATGGTCCGCATCATGACCCTGGCTTCCACACTTGCCGCACACTGGCTGGGAAGCCCGACAAGTCTTTGCACCATGCCCATACAGCTGGCATTTCAGGCAATGCAAAGGGTTAGGGATGTAAGGCCGAACATGAACAATTTCGTGTCCAACTTTGACAGAACTTGGAAGAGACACTTTGGCAAACGTCAAGACAATGGTTGCCGTCTTCGTCCTTATGCCTTCTGAGTAGCGAGTAATAAATCTAGACTCAATTACGTCTTGGTGTGCCAATTCACTTACGATTTCATCCTCACTCATAACCATCAGATCCCTGCAAGTGACAACACCCTTGCAAGAATTCATGGAGATTGGGATTTTGGCTTCGACATCGTAACAGTGGAATTTACGCAGTTTCAGCAAATCTTTCACTTGTGATGAATTAACAGTTTTAATCAATAGATCTCCGTTTGCAAGTTTTTTACCTGTTCAACCTCTCTCGCACAGTGGTCATTCACCTTCCTGATAAGGAAGGGATTGAGACTGGACAGGGGAGTAGAACCTAGCGCATGGAGAGTGACAAAAGTGACATTGTCTATTGGTACGTCAAGCGGGGCACGAGTCTGGCGTTCGTCCGTCTGGGGGTGGTCAGTCTGGTCACGCCTATTGTCGTCAGGACTACCTACCCCCCTGAAGGGGGGGGAGGCAGCAGGGGCGTCCTCCATAGTAACCACCCCCCCATAACGGGGGAAGTGGGAAGAAGGAGAAAAGACAATCAAGGGACAAACAACCAGGGGCAAAACACCTATATCTGAGGTTGCCCTCTCAAACCACTCCAGGGAGGCCTGACCGTGTCCGTTCACGCCCCAGAGCGATCAGTGGGGTGGACCCTCCCTGGGCGATAAGCAAAGGTAAACTCAGGAAATGATACAAACACCTATTGTATCTCTAACAGGGAGGGGAGGAAAATGAGTACTAACTAACCTAACTTTATTTAAAACGCCCTAGTGGCAGACAAAGCAAAGCTGACGCCAGTGAGGCAACCCTGCAGCTAGAAAAGAGCTCAGAAAACATGTCTTCCCTCTCCACGACCATGCATAAAAGTCCCCAAAATGTTTCATTTGAGTCTGCCCTTTTATACATTTTCTGTTACTTAATCCGACTGATGTCACACACAAGCCACGCCTCCCTGCGCACTGAGGGAAAGTGAACCGACTTGTTATTATTAGACTTAGGGCCCCACCCTTAGCGGCGATCGTAACTCCGGCTCCCGTAAGGTCTCCGAAAGTGTTTAGTGCATGCTGACATCCGATGCCGCTCCCTTTTCCCCTGCCCCTGCCCGTAGCGAGTTATGGGACCGCAACTGCGTTAGTGCATCCAATCGGATTGAGCCGGTGAAGGTTTATATTGAAAGGATGGTTGGGGTTTATTGCTCACTTACTACCATTCAGGGATGAGTGAAGTTGATCACTCTCATCTTAAATGTCAGGACTATATATATATATATATATATATATATATATATATACAGTATATATATGTATATATTTATATATATATATATACAGTATATATATATATATATATATATATATATATATATATATTGCCAGACGCCTCAATCCCCTTTGGGTTGGCCACAAACAAATCGCCTCCACGTCGTCCTGTCCCCCGCCATTTCACTGCCCTGCTCCCAACTCGCACCCCCCACTCTCATATACCTCTCCATCCCATCCCTTCATCTCATCCTCGGCCTCCCCCTCCCTCTTCCCCCCTCCACCTCACTCACATACACTCTCTTCGTCAGTCTTTCACCCTCCATCCTCTCCATATGGCCAAATCACCTCAGTGTGTTCCTCATAACACTTCCTATCACATCCACATCCACACCACAACGCTCCTTTATATCGTCATTCGTCAGCCTGTCTCTCCATGTGACTCCACAGGCTCCTCTTAAATAACTCATTTCCACTGCTCTCACTCTTGACTTGTGTGCTTCTAACAATGTCCAAGCTTCACTTCCATACGTTAGAGTTGGTATCACAAAACTGTCATGTAGTAATTTTTTCACTTCCATGCTCACTTCCCTGTTTCTTATCACTGCTTTCAAAGAACCAGCAACCTTTCTTCCCTGCTGTACCCTTTCAAGCACTTCACCCGCCAAACCTCCATCCTTACTCATCACACTACCCAAGTACTTAAACATACTCACATTTTCCAATTCCTCACCATCCAATCTCGCTGTACATTCACTGACTTCACCTCTCTCAAAGACCATCACTTTACTCTTCCCTCCATTCACCTTTAGATTCCGTTTCTTACACACTCTCCCAAACTCATCCACCAAGCCTTGCAGCTCCTCTTCGTCTTCACTCAACAACACAGTATCATCTGCAAACAACAGTACAGGGAGTTTCCAAACACTACCCTCTCTCACCAGGGCCACTCCAAAATCCACTACCCTACCTTGTACCTCTTTTATTACCCCATCCATATACAGATTTAACAACCATGGAGACATGACACATCCCTGTTTCAATCCAACCTTCAAAGAGGAAAATTCATTCAGTTCACCATCCACACGCACTGCAGCCTTAGCACCATCATACATACTCTTCACAGTATTCAACAACTTCCCATCTACTCCATATATTCTTAATACTTTCCACAATCCTTGTCTATCCACCCTGTCATATGCTTTCTCCAAATCCATGAAAGCCGCATACAACTTCTTTCCCTTCTCTAGAAACTTTTCCACTAAAGATCTAAGAATGAATATCTGATCTACACAACCTCTTCCCTTCCTAAGCCTCCCTGTTCTTCTCCAACTAATTCCTCTTTTCTTTTTCTTACTCTGTCAATAAGTATCCTACCATACACTTTTCCTATTATACTAAGAAGACAGATGCCCCTATGATTACCACACACTTCTTTTTCCCCTTTTCCTTTGTACAAGGGAATAATTATACCTGACTTCCAATCCTCCGGGACTCTACCCTCCTCCCAGGCCAATCTGCACATTTTCGACATCCTTTCGACTACTATCTTTCCCCCATACTTCAGCATTTCACCACACACTCCATCAATTCCTGGGGCTTTCCCCAACTTAACTTTCTTCATTGCTTCCACAACTTCTATCCTACTGATTTCTTCCTGTCTTTTCACCTACCTCCTTCTCCCAGCCATTCCCCAGCCACTTATACTCACATTACTGCCATCCTCTATGTTCAACAATTCCTTAGTGTTCTCTCCATCTGCTCACTTTTTCTCTCTTCTCCACTAGTAATCTACCATTTTAATCTTTCACTCCCCTGCTAACTTCATTTCCACCCTGTCTTACTCTTTTTCACCACTTTCCAGAACATTTTCTTATAGTCCCTCCACTTTACACTCAAGTTCCTTCCAAATTCCTCATCCGCTCTCTTCTTACTCTCTCTTACTAATCTATTCACCTCTTTCTTTCTACATATAACTCTCTCTTCCACCTCTCAACTTCTTCCACACCCCTATTTCACATCCATTTATTGTATGCTTTCTTCTTTTGTGACACAGCCTGTCTCACCTCTTCATTCCACCACGCTGTTCCTTGCACATCCCTCCATCTTCTCTTCATCCCACACACCACATCACATCTATCGATCTATCTATTGCCAGACGCCTCAATCCCGTTTGGGGTGGCCACAAACAAATCGCCTCCTTGTCGCCCTGTCCCCCGCCATTTCACTGCCCTGCTCCCAACTCACACCCCCCTCTCTCATATACCTCTCCCCCCATCCCTCCATCTCATCCTCGGCCTCCCCCTCCCTCTTCCCCCCTCCATCTAACTCACATACACTCTCTTCGTCAGTCTTTCACCCTCAATCCTCTCCACGTGGCCAAACCACCTCAGTGTGTTCCTCATAACGCTTCCTATCACATCCACATCCACACCACAACGCTCCTTTATATCGTCATTCGTCAGCCTGTCTCTCCATGTGACTCCACAGGCTCCTCTTAAATAACTCATTTCCACTGCTCTCACTCTTGACTTGTGTCCTTCCAACAACGTCCAAGCTTCACTTCCGTATGTTAGAGTTGGTATCACAATACTGTCATGTAGTAACTTTTTCACTTCCATGCTCACTTCCCTGTTTCTTATCACTGCTTTCAAAGAACCAGCAACCTTTCTTCCCTGCTGTACCCTTTCAAGCACTTCACCCCCCAAACCTCCATCCTTACTCATCACACTACCCAAGTACTTAAACGTACTCACATTTTCCAATTCCTCACCATCCAATCTCGCTGTACATTCACTGACTTCACCTCTCTCAAAGACCATCACTTTACTCTTCCCTCCATTCACCTTTAGATTCCGTTTCTTACACACTCTCCCAAACTCATCCACCAAGCCTTGCAGCTCCCCTTGGTCTTCACTCAACAACACAGTATCATCTGCAAACAACAGTACAGGGAGTTTCCAAACACTATCCTCTCTCACCAGGGCCACACCAACATCCACTACCCTACCTTGTACCTCTTTTATTACCCAATCCATGTACAGATTTAACAACCATGGAGATATGACACATCCCTGTTTCAACCCAACTTTCAAAGAGAAATATTCACTTAGTTCACCATCCACACGCACTGCAGCCTTTGCACCATCGTACATACTCTTCACAGCATTCGACTCTTCACAGCATTCCTGGGGCTTTCCCCGATTTAACTTTCTTCATTGCTTCCACAACTTCTATCCTACTGATTTCTTCCTGTCTTCTCACCTCCCTCCTTCTCCCAGCCATTCCCCAGCCACTTATACTCTCATTACTTCCATCCTCTATGTTCAACAATTCCATAAAGTGTTCTCTGCATCTGCTCACTTTTTCTCCCTTCTCCACTAGTAATCTACCATTTTTATCTTTCACTCCTCTGCTAACTTCACTTCCACCTTGTCTTACTCTTTTCACCTCTTTCCAGAACATTTCCTTACAGTCCCTCCACTTTACACTCAAATTCCTTCCAAATTCCTCATCCACTCTCTTCTTACTCTCTCTTACTCATCTTTTCACCTCTCTCTTTCTCTCTACATATAACTCTCTCTTCCGCCTCTCAACTTCTTCCACGCCCCTATCTCTCATCCATTCATTGTATGCTTTCTTCTTTTGTGCCGCAGCCTGTCTCACCTCTTCAGTCCACCACGCTGTTCCTTGCACCCCCCTCCGTCTTCTCTTCCTTC
This sequence comes from Coenobita brevimanus, assembly GCF_032717465.1. Taxonomy (NCBI): domain Eukaryota; kingdom Metazoa; phylum Arthropoda; class Malacostraca; order Decapoda; family Coenobitidae; genus Coenobita; species Coenobita brevimanus. The sequence continues at coordinate 29,722,642 of NC_137033.1, read as the reverse complement.
CACACACCACATCACATGCTGCACATATTTCTTCTGTAAATATCCTACACACACCTTCCACGTCTCCCATCTGCTCCAATTGATATTTGCCCAATCGTTCCTCCACTTCTCTCTTATACTCTGCCTTTTTCTCATCCTCTTGTAATCTTTCCACTCTCCTTGCAACTACTCCTTCCTCTCGTCTTTCCCTTCTTCTATTCCTCCATCTTACTTGCATTCTAATTCTGGCCACCACCAAGTAGTGGTCAGAAAGTCCACTCCCCCAACCTCTATAAACTCTTGCATCCATTACACATCTTCGCATCCTTTCATCCACACACACATAATCAATCATTGCCTTCCTTTCATTCAGTTCACCACCCACCCTTCTCATCACTCGCCATGTATACCTGTGGATCATTTTATGCCTGAAGAGGGTATTGGCTATCAATAGCCCCCTCCCAGCACAAATGTCCACTAACACACTCCCATTCTCATCTATCTCAGCAGGCACACCCCACTCACCAACTACTCCATCCACCTTCACATTCCCAACTTTACCATTCATATCACCGATTAAAAACACTCTCATTCCTTCCAAACTTTTCCATGCACACTTCTACATTTGTCCAAAACTCTTCTCTCACTCTTCTAGCACGATCTTGCATTGGCGCATACACACACACAATCGCCCACATTTGTATTCCAACTTTCAACTTTACCCACACAATCCTTGACCCAACTGATCCATACTGTCTTATGCTCTTCTTCCATCTTTTACTCACAACTATACATACTCCTTCCTTTGCCCTCTCATTCTCACCTACTCCTGCACATATATCCCATCCATACTCCCATTCTCTCACACTTTCTCCTCTCCATTTTGTTTCAGTTAGTCCACAATCCTCGTAAATCACGGCAATTTGGGTCTGGACCACTGCCGCGATTTACAAATTCCGTGGTTTATGAGTAATAACTCTTATGAGAAAAATGAATTAGGGTCTGGACTTTGGCCAACCACCCCTCACAGCACCCTACCTACACCTATCTAGGCACCATCAAACGCAAACATACAAATTTAGAAATATTCAGTGCATGTATTTAATAGAAATAAGCAATGTTAAGGGATCTCACCTTAATCCTATGACGATATTGCTTTAAGTGAATGGAGTGGGGTGCTGTTGGGAAGAACTTAGAACCTCTCAGCAAGAGGTGGGGGTGCTCCCTCATGCTGTTCTCCCTTCTCCAATTCCTCTGCCTCCTTCAGGAAGCCCCCAAAGTCTGCCTCAGAGATGACAGTTGCTACGTCATCCACGTCCTCAGTGTGTGAAGGGCCAGGCTGTGGTTCAGGCTCAGCTTCTGCCCTTACCCGGCCAAAATAGTGGGTGATGAGTTCCTGATGTTTCTCATTAACTCTGCGGCATTAGTATACACACTTGCGACCAGGGACGGGTGGTGATTGGTTGTTGGGTCGTGATTTTCCAATTGAATGCCGCAGTTTATGATTCTCCTTGGAAAAGGCCCACTTCGGTGCCTAGATCCGCGATTTTCGTGACTTAACAGCGATTTAAGGGCGCCGGCAGCCTGACAGCCACTGAGCCGTGATTTACAAATCCGTGATTTATAAACACGTGATTTACGAGGATTGAGTGTGTATAAATATATACTGTATATATAGATATATACAGTATATATATATATATATATATATATATATATATATATATATACAGTATATATATACAGAGAGAGAGAGAGAGAGAGATACTGTATATAAATATATTTACCCCCTCCGCCCACGATGACGCGTTTGTCGTCATTTGGGTGTGCCTGTGACTATACTTGATGATGCATTTGTCATCATAAAAACAGAAAAATCTTCATCAGGGAAAAAATTTTCTGCCGATTGGCGTCATTTTTGGACGCGTCATAGTTTCCGCACCTCTCATCAAAAGAACTGACTTGGCAACCTCGGGGCCCGAGACGCACGGCAGCATGGGCAGGTTGGTTTATTCAGCATCAGCTGTTGAGGAAGAAGGTAGCACGCGACTGGGCATTTAAATCGTACTGTATTTACCCCGTTCCGGGACGCGCTTTATATTCCACTATACCAATAGTGCTTGTGTTTACATTTTGGGCACTATTGTGATTAGATTTGGTGTTTGCAATAGGGAATTAGGTTTTTGTAAATCATTCATGGCTGTTATTCTGCTGTTGGCTCAATGAAGATTGTGCTGGGCCTGCCTTGTTTATCAGCGTTTCCCAACAACTACATTCCCTCTACCCTGCATCCAATGTATTCAACCATTGAATAACAGTGACAGTGAATCACGTGAATATAGTGTGCAATAGCTATTGAGGATGGACATGGTGAAACATTTAGCAGAGGGAGGCGGGAAACCACCTGATGACACAGCGTTGTCTTGAAGGGAATATTTGGCAAGGGATTGATGAAGTTCTTGTTTTATGCTGATATCTAGTGGATAGTGTTATTGTGCAATAGATAGGAGTATAGTGCAATGAGTGTATGTGATGAAATATTGGCTAGGGCAGGAGTCACGTACGCCTTACAGCCATGGCACGCCGTTGTCAGGAGGGGATAAAATAGAGGAGGTTTAAAGGGATATTTGATTTTATCATATTGTTATATTTATTCCGTATGATTTTTGTGTGAAATAAAGCATGAGTGTTACTGATATGTTTATAGTGTGCTTGTGTGGATGAACGTAAACACTGCACCACGTGCTCATCGGAAAATCTCGTCTGCGATACCTTAGGTATCGCAAATGTGACATACAGAGCACGTTCAGGTACTGTTGTGGTGAAATATACTGCATGTCTCATAAAATGATGGATTTGATTATGTGTATTGTGAAAGAAAATTGCAAACACTGCAGCGTCTTCAGGTAAGGGAAACATCATCTGTTACACCTTAATGGACAGGTAAGGGCCACATACTTGCCCTTGTTGTGGTGTAATATACTGTTTATCTCATATATTGATAGATTTGGTTATGTTTTATGTGAAAGACAGTAAATGACTGACCCACGTGCTCGTAATGAAGAGTGTGTGTCGTACACCTGAGCTAGCACAAAGGTAGTGGAATGGAATGTGAGCTTTGGAACACAAGCATTTATGTTTTTTTGTTTTTGGTGAAATATACTGTGTGTCCCATGTATTGATATATTTGGCTATGTTTTATGTGAAAAGACAGAAAGACTGACCTACTGCAGCGTGTTCTTGTAAGAGAAACACCATCTGCTACACCTTAGTGCACAGGTAACGGCCTACAGAACACATCCATTTACATGTTCCTGGTGAAATGTACTGTGTATCTCATAAAAATGATAGATTTAGTTATGTATAATGTGCAAAGAAAATGAAAGGAGTAACCATGTGCTAGTGGCCCCTACATGTGCACTAAGTCAGGTGTAGGAGATGATGTTTTTCAAGGACATACGAGTACATGTATATCATGAACCCTTGCGTTGTGCCAGCTTTGAGCCAAGTTCTTGGCTCAACACTGGCACCACACACACACACACACACACACACACACACACACACACACACACACACACACACACACATTACCTAAATTAGTATCTTTGAATGAGTCAAGCTCTGTACCAGGTTAGACTAAATGATTTTTCATATTAAAAGGAAAAAAAAAAAAAAGTTTAAACAAGACTGGTTCAACAGAACAAAGAACCACGAGGAGAAAAAAAAATGCTCTGAGTCAGCTGGGTTTGTTTAGACTACAGCAACACGGCGAAAGTATACATACTCTGTAAGTACATACTCTGTTCATTTAGTATTACAAAATGGATACATACTTCAGTAAAACAAATTTGGAAAAGAAAAGGGATAAAAGTAAAAAGAAAAATGATGATTTCTACCAAGAACTGGTTGAAGTGGAGACTCACAATAGACTGGTTGAACGTGTACACAAACTAGAAATGGCTTACAAAAATGAAATTGATGAAATAAAGAAGCAAATGCACTTGCAAGAGGAAGAGATAGAAAAACTAGGAAGGGAGGCCAATAAGAAAGACACAACCATCAGTGAACTAACAGTGGCATTGAGTACGCTTAGGAAGAAAGTGAGTGAAATGGCAAGTACAGTAGTCAATCACGAGAGTGTTATGGAAGAGTTAAAAAATGACAGAGACAATTAGACAAGCAAGCAGTCTTATGGACCAGAGCAGTGATATTGAAGAGAAGATAACACAGGTGAATGAAGCTGTGCAAAGCTACAAAAATGATGTAGAAACCATGTATGCTGAAATGGTGAAAGTAAAGAAAGACTTAGAAACAAGGGTGGAGGAAAAAAGCATTAAAAAGGAAGTGAAAAGAATAATCCAAAACAATGCAAAGTTAGTCAGAGATTCAGTAGAGATAAACAAATCAATAGTAATCACTGGTATAGAAGAGGAAGAAGTTAAAAACAAGATCACAAGAGACAAAAAGGAGATGGCAAATGTAATGAGCTTACTGAAAGAAGTATCAGAGGAAATCTGTAGTAAAGACATAGAGGAACACAAAAGGTTAGGGAAGTACAAGAAAAGCCAGACAAGACCTCTAAAGGTGACTTTCCAGAGTGTAAACACTGTGGAAGAGACACTAAAAAATGCAAAGAATCTTATGGAAAAAAGAGGAGTTCAAAAATGTATGGATAAAAGATGTCTAACACAAGAGGAACTGGAATTACTGAAAGAGAAAAGGGAGGAAGCAAAAACAAAAAATGAGGGAAGATCAGAAGAGGAGAAGAAGAATTTTTTTTACAAAGTAATAGGATTGCAGGTACGAAAGAGGTACACAAACAGGATGGAAGAAAAAGGAGGAAGTTAGTAGAACCATGTCATGACAAGTATATAAACAAGATGATAAAGTTGATGTACTCAAATGTGGATGGAATGGTATTTAAATTACTAGAGATGAATGATTATGTCAGAGAAAATGAACCACAAATAATATGCCTTACTGAAACAAAATTAACACCAAGGATATCCAATGACATACTAAACTTAGAGGAATACAATATATGGAGAAGAGACAGAAATTTAAAAAAAGGAGGAGGAATTATATTAACTAAGAAAAATCTAAAAGTCAAGGAAATAAAACTAGATATACCATCACAAGTAGAACTGATTGCAGTAGAGATCAACACATCGGAAGGTAAAGTAATTGTAGCCAATTTGTACATGCCACCCAGATCAAACACATGGGAAAGAGACGAATATGAGGACCTGGCAGAGAGTACAATTCAGAGTATAAGATCATTGCTACATAAAATGGAAGAGAAATCGGAAAGAATTATACTAACTGGGGACTTCAATACAAATATAAATTGGAATACTCTAGATATAAATAGCCAAGAAAGCTGTTGGGACCAAAAGCTCCTGGATCTCGTACAAGAGTTTTTCTTAATGCAACATGTGAGGGAAACCACCAGAAAAAGAGGACTTGATGTACCTTCAGTGCTAGATCTAATATTTACTAGGCACGAAAATGATATTGACAGTTTAATATATCACCCTCCACTCGGCAAAAGCGATCATGCAGTACTAAATTATAACTTCAGGATAGCATATGACATAGTAAACAGCAATGACAGTTACAAAAAGAGCCTAAACTATAAGAAGGGAAATTATCAAGACCTAAAGAAGTATTTCTTAGAAGTGGATTGGGAAAATGAGCTTAGAGGACAAGATTTAAATGCTGTATATAAAAAATTTTGTGAATTTTATGAAATAGGAGTCCAGAAGTACATCCCACAGCACAAAGAAGCAGATAAGAAAATACAGAAATGGTTCAATACAGAATGTAAAAAATCAAAAGAAAGAAGAGATTTGTTGTGGAATAGATACAGAAGACACAATAGTGAAAGGGCATATAATAATTACAAACAGGCAAGAAACGACTATACAAGAATAAGGAGGGAAGCCCAAAAACAGTTTGAGGAGGATATAATAAATAAAAGTAGTGATCAACCAAAGCTGTTTTACAGCTATATCAGAAGCAAAACCAAAGTAAAAGATATAATACAATCCATTACGGACGAGGGAATCACTTATATCCAAGAGAAAGATATTTGTGAAGCACTAAATAAGAATTTCCAATTAGTTTTTACAGAAGAAAAAAATTTTGAGAGGGACTATGTGGAACACGCATGTCCACACATACTACCAGATATACAAATAGCAGAAAAAGTAATACAAGAGGAGTTAAGTAGATTAGACAGAGGAAACGCAAGTGGTCCTGATGAAATTTCATGCTGGGTACGAGAATGTGCAAAGGAGTTAAGTAAACCATTATTTTTAATTTTCAAGAAATCCTTGAGTCAAGGTAAACTACCTGATTTTTGGAAAAAAGCAAATATTGTCCACTTATTCAAGGAAGGAAATAGACAAAATCCACTCAACTACCGACCAGTATCACTGACCAGTGTTGTAAGCAAGGTATTAGAAAAACTTATAAGAAAAGCTTGGGTAAATCATCTAGAAGAACACAGTATGATAACAGAAAGACAGTTTGGTTTCAGAAAAGGAAAATCATGTGTTACTAATCTGTTGAGCTACTATTACAGAGTAACAAACACAATACAGGAAAGGGAAGGATGGGTGGACAGTATCTATTTAGATTTCAAGAAAGCTTTTGACACAGTACCACACCAAAGACTTTTATGGAAACTGTACCATCAAGGAGGAATTCGAGGCAAACTGTTTTGTTGGATGCAAGACTTTCTCATAAAAAGAGAAATGAGGACAGTACTAAGAGGAAACTATTCATCATGGAAAGAAGCGACTAGTGGAGTACCACAGGGTTCAGTGCTGGCACCAATCATGTTTTTAGTGTATATAAATGATATAAACAGTAACACTGGAAATGAGAGCTATCTGAATATGTGTGCAGATGATGCAAAAATACAAAGGAGAATTACTAACACAGACTCTTGTAAAGAGCTACAAGAAGAATTAAATAAACTTCATGAATGGAGTAGTACATGGCAAATGGAATTCAATGTGGACAAGTGTCATGTAATCAAGTTTGGTAAAAGTGGAAAAAAGAGATTGGGATTATAAGTTAGGAAATAAAACCCTATACACATCAGAAAGAGAGAAAGACCTAGGTGTGATTATCAATAACAGACTATCTCCGGCTGACCACATCAGCGAGAAGGTACGGAACATGTATACACTGCTTGCAAATATGAGAATAGCATTCACATACATAAATGAAGACATGCTAAGAAGGATAATAACATCATTCATTAGACCAACCCTGGAATATGCATCAGTAGTCTGGAGTCCTCATCTCAAAAAGCACATAGACAAGATCGAAAAAGTTCAAAGGGCCGCTACAAGATGGATACCAAGCTTAAGGGACCTAAGCTACGAAGAAAGACTAAATAAACTGAATCTACCAACACTACAGGAGAGAAGGAAAAGAGGTGACATGATAATGCTATATAAGTGTATATCAGGAAAGGAGAAAATAGACATAAATGATTACTTAACATATGGAGAAGCATCAGCAAGAGGACACTGCAAAAAACTGCGTAAGAAGAGAGGTGATAAAGACGTAAGGAAATTCAGTTTCCCAAACAGAGCAATTGATCAATGGAATGCACTACCGAATGAAATAGTATGTGCCAAAACAATTCACAAATTTAAGGATATGTACGATAAATATGGTTTAAGACACGGGACAGTATGAGCTTGACTTATTCCTGTAAAGATACAATTAGGTAAGAACAATTAGGTAAGGTAAGAACACACACAGTACAAAACTCCTCATCTCCCAACCGATGTGGTCCTGCAGGAAGATCATCACCAGTGGAGAAGTAAGTCATATTCTTTTTTTTATATATCCATTTACCTCCATTTATATCAGTATATTTACATATACATATATATTGTTATTTACCTCAACACAAGGGAGGCGGTGGCTGAATCGGTAGAGAGGCGGCCTGTAGTCCTAATGGACCCACGTTCGAATCCCGGCTGGGGCAGGGAACAGTTTAAGGATTTGAATTTCATAAGACCAGACTTTCCTGATCTACCAGATGACCCACCGACATGTCGTAAAGGTACCCCTGCTAATACCAATACATCAGTCCTGTATGAGACAGCCCTAGCATGTATTCAATATCGACGGTGGGTATTAGCGCCAACGTGGTGACATGTGGAGATGTAGGAGGACTACTGGGCCCCAAGGAGGACTACTGGGACTTGCGAATAGGCCCTGAAGCCTTTGCCCAGAGTCGGACACGTTAAAAAAAAAAAAAAGGAAAGGGAAATATGTTCAGCTTCAGTTTCAGTTGCTAGCAACTGGTTTATTGTTATGTGTGGTTTCTTAGAGGACTAAAAACAAAACAGAAGTAATTATATAAAATAGTTGTTGGTATAAAACCAAAGAAAGCATCGCTAGCAATCATAAAAGTGTTAGCGCACTACGGGAAAATAATATATATATATATATATATATATATATATATATATATATATATATATATATATGTGTGTGTGTGTGTGTGTGTGTGTCTTTATGTCTCTGTCTGTCTGTCTGTCTATGTATACGGTATATATAACAATCATGAGGATATGACACATCTCACTTTTGAATCAATGTTCAATTTAAAGAGCTTCCACACACACTTCAGTCCTAACATTTCATATATACCTCTAACAGAATTGAATAATTTCCCTACTGCATTATAATTATATTTTCATTAGCTTTTTAATTCCTTATCTATCTACTGTGTCATATACTTTCTCCTGATCCTTGAAATGAGCATGCAACTTCTTTCCCTTCTCTCGATATCTTTCCATTAAATATCTCAGAATTAATATCTAGTCCACGCAACTCCTTCCCTTCGTAAACCTCCCTTGTTGTTCTCAGACTAAAAATTTCCTCGGTAATTCCCAAGTCCTTATCGACAAATGTCCTACCATTTGGCTCTCGTGGTAAACTGAGAGGACTAAAAACACTATGGTTTCCAAGCACTTCTGTTCCGCCCTTTCCTTTGTATTGAGGAACTGTTGTTGCTGACTTCCAATTCGTCAGAACCCCGCCTTCCTCCCAGGCCAACCTGCTCATCTTCAATATCCATTGTATCACCATCTCCGCCTAGGTTTCGGCATTTCGCCTCTCCATTAATTACTGTGGCTTTCTCCATTTTGAATCTCTTCAGTGCATCAGATACTTCCACTTTACAGAATCACTTCCCCTATTCTCGACTCGCTTCTTTTCGCAGATATTTCCCAACCACTTATTCTTGTGCTCCTTTTGCTTTCCATATTCATTTTATTTTTTAATGTTCTCGATCTATTTCTTCTTCTTCTCCTTCTTTTTTTTTTTCACTTCTTCACCAACACTGACATTTTTATTTTTCACTAAAGTACTGCATCCTTTATGGCCACTTCCCCGTCTTCTTTCGAAAGAGTTTCTTACATTCCCTGTATTTTAAATCAAGTTATAACGCCAAATTTCCAAATCACTCTTTTCCTCTCTCTTACTAGTCTCTTCACCTGCCCTCTTCTCTTTATTTAACTACCCTTTTCGTCTCTCCACATGCCCCATTCCTCTACTTCCCAATTAGTCACACACCGCTTTCTTCTCTTGCACAACTCGTCTCATTTCTTCATTCCACCCTGCTTTTCTTGTCACCACCTTACGTCTTCTATTCACCCCACACTTTGCTTCACATGCTGCTCATTTTTTTTTTTTCCTGTAAAACCTTACTCCTCATTTCCATCTCCTCCATTGGCTCCACAACATATCTGCTAAGTTTCTCCTCCACTTCTCTCTTGTATGCCGCCTTACTTATTCTAATAACATAACAAAATGTTGGTTGCAAAAACAACTCCGATTTCAGTAGGCTAATTAACTATTGTTTGCCATCATAATCCATATATCACTAAAAAGTAAGACATTTTGTCTGTTATTAGTGATGTGAATAATTTTATGATGCCATAAGACTATGAACAAATGAAATTCCGACGCGTAGCAAAAAAAACAAGATGCCATTGCTTATTATCCCCTAGATTTTATTGTTAGTTTTTTCTTACTGTATTTGAACAGCTCAGTTAACACCAAAGAAACAGACTGTATTGATGGAGTTAGATACAATATAAAGTTTACCTCTTCACAGCCTGACTTCATAGAACAGGATGCTTATGGAGTAATAACTGCAAGACTGACGACCTTGAAGGAGTCGTTAATGAAGAAGATATTACATTACATGTATACAGTAAGATGGGGTAAATTTTTATGTTTTTGCTCCCGCGAGGCTTGGTGAATGAGTTTTGAAAAGTGTGTAAGAAACGGAATGTAAAAATGACTGTAGGGAAAATGAAGTCGTGGTCTTCGGAAGAAATGAAATCACTGAATGCACAGTGAGTCTGGATGGTGAGGAAATGGAAAATGTGTGTGCATTTAAGCAATAAAGATGGAAGTTTAGAGGACGAAGTACTTGAAAGGGTACAACAGGGAAGAATGGTTGCTGTTCTTTGAAAACAGTGAAAGGAAATAGTGAAGTGAGTATTAAAGTAAAAAAGTCGCTGCAAGATAGTATTGTGAAACTAGCTCTAACGTAGGGAAACGAAGCTTGGACCCTGCTGGAAGGACATAAGTCAAGAGTGAGAGCAGTGGAAATGAATTATTTGAGAGAGGCATGTGGAGTTACATGGAGAGACAAACTGACAAATGAGGAAATGAAGAGCGTTGTGGTTTAGGTGTGGATATGACAGAAAGCGTTAGGAGAAATTAACTGAGGTGGTTTGGTCATACGGAGATACGGAGAGTGAAAGACTAACGAAGAGAGTATATGTGAGTGAGATGGAAGGGGAGAGAGGGCTGAGAATACCGAGGATGAGGTGGAAAGATGGAGTGGAGAGTTATATGAGAGAGGGGTGAGTGAGTTGGGGGAAGAACAGCGTGATGACATAGGACAGGGTGCCATGGAGGCGATTAGTCTGTGGTCACCCTTTACAGAATTAAGGCTTCTAGATATAGATAGATAGACAGAAATTTCCATGACTTGCCCAGTGTTTATTTTTTTTAAGCACATGGAATAAAATATACGTATATTGTAACACTCATCTGACTAGTTTCGATGCAATGTAGTTCCTAGTTCCCAAGTTTTTCTCTCAAAATTCCTCTTGTTCTAAAGTTCCTTGTCTCATCGCCTCATAAGCTGTTCAATCGAATCAGTACTCTGGGAGTGCACGACACAAAGGAGAATCCATTCAAACTTTCGGAACTAGAACTATCTGCTGTCAAATCTGGCTTTCAGGGGAAGAAGGTCCCAGGGTTGCAGTGGGTGGGGCGGGGTGTTGCGGGAAGAGTACTTAGCATACCTCCCTCCGCCTATCGGGTTATAATTCCAAAACTCATAGGTCCGAACCCAGGGGTTTCCCCCTTTATTAGTGTTTGAATTGTCAAGTTCTGTCCGTTCTATTGTACCTGGATTCTGAAGGGGATGTAGCACCACAACATCAATAGAGGTTTTCGAATATGACTTACTGATGATGGCCTGGTGAAAAAATGTTAACTTTCACCTGGCCCCATAATGCAGATAATTAAAAATACCTGATCGTGTAAAGAAATGAGATTTTATTTTGTTTATATCCGTAAGTGACCTATAAATATAACAAACTTCAAACTCGTCATCATTAATTTGAGCGATTTTTGGTTTTTCTCTAGATATCGCTAAATTATTGACACTTTCCTTACAAAGCATTTAAAATGAATTAATTAGTTAATACCACAAAGACTGTTAGCTAGGTCACGCAAAATACTGTTTTAAAGGGAAAAGATATCTAATTAAGCTGGAAAGCACGTTGATGACTAGATGAAAATCAGAATCAAGATCGTGAGCAGTGGAGGAAAAAACACTGTCTCTCCCATGATCTGATTTACTGGCAGTCCTAAGTGCTGACTGGCTAAGAAAAGGCGATTTCATTCCTCATCCTCGGTTATTTATGCTTATTGCGTCTAATATTACCTAGTAAATTATACAATATTTTCTCATATATCTAACACGACAAACAATATTAAGCTGCAATAGGTAAAACAACTTAAGAAGTGTTATGAAATCTAAAGAGAACAAGATTTAGGACACTTAGTATAACTTCTTAATTTGCTTTTTTTTTTTTTTTTTTCGAACATTACACCTTTATAGTTTTTCTTGCGTAGTCTTCTTCAATTCTTTTAATATTCACAAAATTTGCATTAATAAGACAGAAAAGAATTTTTACTGATGTTTTACAGGCATATGAATCGCTAAGAAAGATGTGTTTGAAATCCCCAAAGTCGTTATGTAGCAAATACTACAAAATCATATCGTTGTTACTGGATTCTGAAAAAAGGGCCTAAATTCACAAACAATTTTACGATCAGTTCTCTGTCGTACTGGATAGCCTGTTGGTCTGGTGATCAGAACGCCATAGTGAGTGACGGCCTTCCATAGGTTCGATCCCCAACAGGTGACTGAAGGTTTTTAATCCTGTCATGCCGTCAGGGGAAGGAGGCTGTTTTTTTTTTTTTTTTCTTTTTTTTTTTTTTTTTCCGACTCTGGGCATAGGCTTCACAGTCTGCTTCCAAGGCCTGGTAGTCCTCCAATATACCATACACCTTTACATATCACCACTTCGGCTCTAACACCCACCGTCCATATTGAATACATGCTAGGGCTGTCTCATACAGGACTGGTGTATTGGTATTAGCGGGGGTATTTTTACGACATGTCGGCGGGTCTTCTGGTAGATCAATAAAGTCTGATTGTATGAAATTCAAATCCTTAAACTGTTCCCTGCCCCAGCCTGGATGGGTCCAGTAGGACTGCAGGCCACCTCTCTACCGACTGAGCCACTGCCTGCCACTGAATTACGGTAGCCTAGTCTTGGGTCCCTACATTTGACATGCGATAAAATAACTCTGGTTTTTACTCGAACAAATAGTTCTACGATTAATATTATGTCGAAACTATTATTTGCTTTTGCAGGAAGAGCAATAGACACGGAAAAACTTTACAGTCATATCGCAAACATAGAAAAAAGGTTATAAGCTTGTTTTGTGAAATACGATTTCTTCCCTTAACCCTTTTAGTACGGTGACCCATTTTCTAGCTGATTGTTGCTACCTAACGACACATACCTAACTCAGCAGAGGCTTTAAAAACTATAGGGATTATATTACATCCCACTCTCTCTCTCTCTCTCTCTCTCTCTCTCTCTCTCTCTCTCTCTCTCTCTCTCTCTCTCTCTCTCTCTCTCTCTCTCTCTATCTATCTATCTATCTATCTATCTCTCTCTCTCTCTCTCGCCATTGTAAATTTTAGTTTTTTATTACCCACATTAACTCAGCCTCTCCCTGTCAGTAGCATTGTCAAAATATTCTTTCGTCCTTTCTTCTCTTTTTTCCCATTCTCTCGTTCGACCTCATTCCCTCACTTTAACCCTCGCCTCTCTCTCTCTCTCTCTCTCTCTCTCTCTCTCTCTCTCTTACACACACACACACACACACACACACACACACACACACACACATCTCGTCACTTTCTCTCAGCCCCTTTCATCCATTCATTCTCTCACTTTCTCACATTTAGGGTAAGCTACTGCAGGGAAGTGAAGGCCGCTGTGAGCCAGGCCGCCAGATCTGCACATGAACTGGGTGAGAAAGTGTGAAAGTGAGAGAAGGAGAGAGAGGCAGGAGTGAGAGTGTGATGTAAGAAGAAGGGAAAGACGTAGAAAGAAGGGAGAGAGAGAGAGAGAGAGAGAGAGAATGAATGAATGAATCCGAGAAAAAGAGTGAGTCGAGTGTGATGGTGAGAGAGGACGAGGGAGGGGGTGTGAGAGAAGGTGAGAGGAGAAATTCTGTGAGAAAGAGGGTGAGGGGAGAGAGAACGTGAGAGAGAATGTGGGATGAGGGTAAAGAAGTAAATGAGTGAGAGGGTGGAGAGAGAAAGATAAGAGGTGAGGCAGGAGAGAGATAAGGTGAGGCAGGAGGGGTGGAGGTGAGGCAGACCCAGTCACACGGAACATCGGAAGTTACGGCAGCAGGCGTGAGGCAGGGTGAGGCAGGGGGAGAAAGAGGGAAAGAGATATATAGAGAAAAGTGGAGGGAGGGGGAGAGAGAGAGAGAGAGAGAGAGAAAGAGAGAGAGAGGGGGGGGGAAGGAAGGAAGGAGGGAGGGAGGGAGGTGAGGTACTATGGAGAGTGCAGGATGAGGCAGGATAAGGCAGAAATCAGACAGGGAGACACAGAGGCACAGAAGAGAGAGAAGTAGAGAGAAGAAGGAAAAGAGAGACAGGATGAGGCAGAGGTAAGGCACTGCAACTTTGGAGAGGCAGGGGTGAGGAAGAGGGCAAGGTGTCGCCATAACAGAAGGAAGGGAGGCATGGACTGAGGCAAGGTAAGGCAGGTGAGGTAAGGGTAAAGCAGGGCAAGGCAGGGAAGGTAAGGATAAAGCAGGATAAGTTAGATGACGTAAGGGTAAAGCAGAGCAAGGCAGGCGAGGTAGGGGTAAAGCAGGGTAAGGCGGTGAGGTAAGGCAAAAGCAGCGTGAGGCAAGGGAGGTAAGGGTAAAACAGTGTGAGGCAGGGGAGGTAGGACTAAAACAGGGTAAGGGTAGGTTCACAGAGAAAGCGGGTTTACCCGCGCGGGTTACCTGCGCCGACCTGCGCCAAGATTTAAACCATACAAACAAGTGGGGGTGTTCATAGAAGAAGCGGGGTCGAGCGTGTCGGAGCAGGCAGCCTGCTTCAACCTGCTTTACGGAATCCTCGGACCGTTCTTGCCTGCTCAACCCGCGCGGGTAGAGGTGGGTAAAGGTGTACAGACTGGAGAGCAAGATAGACGTTGAGCTCTAACTGCCAAAGTATTTGAGCGATCACCATTACGGGACAAAAGTAGTAAGCTCCATGCAAACAGAAATGTGACGGATAAACTGTGGGCTGAAATAAGCAGGGAATTAGATTGTGATGGTAAGCAAAACAGCATTTCATTGTGTGAATCTGGTCCTAATTATGTAGGTTGATAGTTGAAGTTTTATCACAAAAATATTTTGTTGACATTAGTGCTGTGGATTACAAAAGCAAGTGAAAGAAACAATCAACGTCGCGCTGGTCGGAGCTGGTTACCTGCTTCCTTGGTGAACACCTACCCGCGCAGGTAACCAGCGCGGGTCGGCGCCGGAAACAGCGCGCAGGCAACCTACTTTCTCTGTGTACGCAGCCTAAGGCAAGGGAGGTAGAAGGGAGGCAGAAATATTGGAAATGGATTAGAGGGAGCGTGAGAGGGTAAGTTAGGCAGAGAGAGGCTTGGTGGAACAGAGGAGGCAGGGAGAGGAAAGAGGAAAGGCAATGTGGAAGAGAAGGGTAGAAATGGGGAGAGGGAGATGAGCAGACGCAGTGGGGAGTATATATATATATATATATATATATATATATATATATATATATATATATATATATATATATATATATATATATATATTTTTATAAATAACAGAACGGAGGAAGGAAAAACAAATGGGTAAAAAAAAAAATAATCCATACACCAGATTACTGGTGTCCTCTGTTCATAAAATATCTGTAACAATTAGACTTGAACAGTTGTGGGTTGAAATTTGGAGGTAAACAACTCTGGGGAAGCGAGTTCCAGAGAGATGCAGTTCGGGGAATGAAAGAATTCTGATAGGCAGAAGTTCTGCAATATGGTTGAGTGACATTCCAGTCATGAGTGCTACCAGATGCCCGTGTAGCACGAGGGAAGGCATAGAGAGGTGGCACCATGGACGCAACTTCGTCTGAGCATTTGCCAAAAAAATATCTGTAAAATAATGCAAGGGAGGCAACATTCCTTCTTACTTGCAGGGGAGGTAGTTTACTGTATATGTAATGGCAGGGTTGTTAATGATTCTAACAGCTTTATTCTGAATTTTGTCAAGTTGTCTTAATGCAACCTCTCCACAACCATTCCACAAGGGTGAGCAATATGCAAGCTGAGAGGGCACATGACTCTTATAAATTATAGCTAACTGCTCATCGGCGAAGAAGTTACGGACTCTGTACAATAATCCAAGTTTCTTTGAGGCGGTTTTAGCAAGTGATCTGACATGAGAGGTCCAGCTGAGGGCACTGTTAAGGGAGACACCAAGAATTTCAATACTTTTGGAGATGGGATTATTAGTAGCACTGAAGGTAATGTACGAATCTGGCAATATCTGTCCATTAGTAAACTGTATATATTTAGTTTTACTAGCATTAAAAGAGACAAGGTTGTTTTGTCCACATTCACTGATTGTAGATAGATCTTGATTTATGGAGATGGCTGTACTGAGTTGAGAGGTAGAGATATTAGACTTTGTAAATGGATGTCTGAGTGTGAATGAACTATGTAGTGTTGAGTCATCTGCATATGAGTGAATGGAATTGTGAGTGACAGATAAGAGATCATTAATATGAACCTGAAATAGGGTTGGCGCCAGAACTGATCCCTGCGGCACGCCGGCGTTAACTGAGTGGAAATTCGAATATACATAATCTACTTTTACTCTTATTTTCCTGTCACTAAGATAAGAAGAAATCAAAGGAACAAAAGACGTTAGTCCATAGCAAGGGAGTTTGGACAGTAGGGAACGGTGCCATACTCTGTCGAAAGGTTTAGAGATATCAAGAGCTACTGCATGAGTTTCTCCAAAAAGATCAATTGATTGATGGATGGTATGAGTTAAGAGATTGAGTATGTCAATGGTGGATCTTTCGTGGCGAAAACCGTATTGTCTATCACTAATTAAGTTGTTGGATTCAAGATGTTTAACAATATGCTTATTAATTAAAGTTTCAAATACCTTACCAAGAGAAGATGTGACAGCTATTGGTCTGTAATTGGAGGGGTCAGACAAACATCCTTTCTTCGGAACTGGGTGGATATTGGCTTCTTTCCATGAATTTGGGAATAAAGAAGTACGTATGCATAGTCTGAATAATTTAGCTAGGACAGAGGCAAGTTCAAGGGAACACTTTTTCAAAACAATTGGCGAAATTCCATCTGGGCCTGGAGCTTAGTTGGTAGGTAAATTGTCTAGGATGGATTTTACATATCTTGTCTGTATTTTAAGTGGGGCAATTTCGGGAGAATCAAGTTCCAGTACTGAGACATTCTGGCTGGTATCATCTATGGTAGAGTTTCTGGCAAAGGTACTAGCAAAGATATCTGCTTTCCCACGTGGGTCATTTGTAATATTGCCATCTGAAGATTTTAGTGGGGGAATGGAAGATGACTTGTTAAAGTTATTTTTGAAAGAATTAAGAGTTGACCAGAATATTCTATTGTCATTAGGGTTGTTAAGTAGTTTTGATGCTTGCTTTTGAAGAAAGTTTGATTTAGATAGATTTATTACAGCTTTTGCATGATTTCTAGCAATTTTAAATTGGGAGAGTGATTCAGATGTTTTTTATTTTAAGTAAGAGTTATATGCTAATGACTTTTGGGCTGTTGCTCTGGCACAATTGCCATCAAACCATTTTGGAGAGTTTGATCTTTTAGTGAATTGTTGACTTATGAATAAATCCATACCAGCTAGTATTAAGTCGCAGATGTGGGACTGGGTAGAATTGGGATCATTAGAGAAGAAAGACTGCCATGGAATATCAGCAAGATAATTTCTAAATCCATCCCAGTCTGCCCTGTCAAAGTACCATCGGGTCACCCTGACAGGTTCAGAATGGGGAGGTGTAGGAGGGTTAACTAATGAGGCTTTGATGAGATTGTGGTCAGAGGACCCAAGTGGTGACAGTACCTCTATCCTGTATTGATCTGGATTATTTGTCAAGAATAAATCCAAGAGATGGGCATTATGGTCAGGATTATCAGGTATTCTGGTTGGTTGCTTTACCAACTGGGTGAGGTTAAACGATTCTGCAAACAGCTCGCATTCTAGACCAGCGTCGTCAGTCCGAGCAGAATGCAATAACCGTTCAACATTGTGTATGTTAAAATCACCCAAAATGGTAATTTCATTGCCAAGGGCAAGGTCAAGGTTACTCAACTGAGTGGATATGGAATCAAATACACTGGGTTCCAAAGAAGCATTGGGGGAACGATAAACTACACAGATATATTTGGTAATGTTTTGGCAATTTAATTTATGTAATGAGTAATCAAAACTGGATGAAGTGAAGTTTAAAATAGTGTCAACTGCATATTGGGATTTGATATAACAACAGGTGCCGCCCTTGTTACGAAAGTTTGTAAGGAGATGGTAACCGGGAAAACAAAATGGAGATAAATTAGTAGAGGGTGAGATTTGTGGTTCTGTGAGGAAAAGGGCCAAAGGGGAGATATATATATATATATATATATATATATATATATATATATCCGCAATAAATTTTCCTCTTGGGAACCTTAGTGTGCGGCCACACTTGCTCCAAACATGTGATCGTCAAGAAGAAACAAGACTCAGGGGGCCCGTCCGACGTTCACGCTGATATTGCAGCTGCTCTAACCCAGTGCTTCATTTCATCTTGCCCAACACTTCTTTCGGGTACGTGTGGCCGCGACCTTAGTCACGCAGGTTTGTAAATTCAAAGCTTTCCTCAATCAAGCCGGTTCACATTGTCGATAAGGAGTACCTATATATCAAGTTCCCATACTCGTAGTTCATTAAGTTACGAAATTAGGAAAACACTAAACAAACTTCACCGTGATTGTTATCCACAAATTATTTTTAAGATAATCTTGACAAACAAAAACATTATTGGGAGCTTTCTTAAACATTCCTCTTACATTACCACAAACCTCCGGTCCAATGTGGTTTATTACTTTATGTTCTACCTGTCCTGCTAGATGCGTGGGGTCAACCTCATGTTGGCTACTCTGCCGAATTCTCAAGCACCAAGGCAAGGCCGTGCACACGGAGGGGTGGGTTAACCGCCTATTTGGAAAAAAAAAATGAAAAACAAGAATGAAAATAATAAAAACACAACTCATTAAATTACTTCAATCTTGTTAAGAATGTTACGATAGAAAAATAATAAAAACATAAGTAAAAAGTTCTACAAAATATAAGACAAACGAATTAACCCATCACGTCCCGAGGTTTTCCGCACCTCCGACATCCCCCAGTCCTGAGGTATTTTCGAAAAAATTTTTTTTGGCTAAAACCTCCACTTTTGGTGAGAAACATCGAAAATTTATAGAGAAATCGCTCACCTGAGGTTTAAAATACTCAATCCAGGTGGGAGTTCCTCCTTACCTGACTGGGTTTTCTAACATGCTGGCACCAAAGAAAACGAGTTCTATGGGAGGGTAACTATTTTATCCACTCATAATCGGTATTTATTTATTTACTTGGTACGAATTTATATGTAGTATGAGAGTATATTGGTTTTCAAGCAGTAATATAGGCATTATAAGCATTGTTTCACTCACTAACTAATCACCATTCGTGACCTTTTTTTTCCCACATTACCTGATCATCATTTCCGACTATTTCTTCCTCTAATGCTATGTAAACCTTGTCCTCCACATTGTCATCGATTGGGGAATCACTCTGGCCCTGAATGTCTTTATTGGCCAGGTCAATTGGTAACAGGTGAATTGCCGAGACAATGCCGTGAGGGGGGAGGGGGGTTATGTGGTGTAAGGCATTGTCCCTGCTTGGGATCTTGTAGAAGAATAGAGGAAGGTGTCCCGTGTATACATACGAAAAATCACGCGCGAAAATTGAAAATTGTGCAAATTAGGGACCTTGCAATTGCACGACGTACCGGTACATTGCCAGGACTGGCAAATGCAAATCGTTGCAACGTACCCATACGTCGACGGGACGGGGCGGGTTAAGAAGTTTCACGAAGGTCCTAGGGTGTCTTGTTACTAAAGAGAATAAATGGAAGGTCATGGAAGGCTATTTTAAAAAAATGGAATTAAGAACGTAGTGGAAATTTCTATAATGTTTCATAAGGGTATATAAAAGGTAATTCTATGCAGAGTGAGTTAGCTTACGGTCAGAGAAAGTGTTCTCTTGTTTTTCCTGTGTCTTTTAGTGAAAGATGTCAAGTAAACGACTGAACTCTTTGTTTCACTTCCAAGGTTCTGTAGAATTCAGTATGTAAATTACCCTGAGTTTGTATCCTTTCAGTACTTTAGTCACTTATAGTACCTAAGTTTACCGTATTGCGCTACTTAGCTTAGTGGGTAATTAAGACGTTCCAATCGGATCGAGCCTGTGCAGGTTTACATCCAAGGTGTGGTTGGGGTTTATTGCTCAAGTAATGCCACTCAGGGATGAGTGAGGCTGGTCACACTCATCTTAAATGTCAGGACCAACCTGCTTAGACCCGGACTCCTACGCTCCTCATGGGACAACGCAGGATTAGATGATGAATGAATGAATTCTTGAAATAACGTGAATATACTATGTTATGATTTTTTTTTTCTTAACCCCCCTCTTTCAGAAATCCTACTCACGGCTCTGCACCAAGGAAAATCAACTCGGACTGGAAGGCTCCTCTCTAAACTCTCTAATTCTTCTATCAGAGAACACTCTCACCTTTCTGGTCGCCCTTTGTCTTCCGCCGATTATCAGATACTAACCATATGCCAGTCCTATTCAGACCTCATCATTACTGAATCTATCCTGATTTATAGAATACGTATGACCCAGCCTCGATACTGTAGTTCGACTAGCGCTACCCCCCTATTCGCAATAACAACTTTAGCAGATCAACAATTACTTTGTATTTTTCATATCTGTATAGCAAGCTTCTGTACAGGTTTCTGATTTTGTAAAGAGTAAGAATGCTACTTTTATACTTTACTCCTTTTATATGAAATCCCTCAGTCTTTTTAATTTTTTATGTAATGTACTTTTAGAAAACAACAGGTTTTATAATTTTCCTGACACTGATTGTTGTCTTTTAAGCTTTTACATCCACTGATGATAAAGACTGTGTCCTCGAAACATGGGATAATAATGATGCTGTTTATCACAACATTGGTACTACTTTTCCTGGCAAAGACTATATAATTATAAATAAATAAGTGAACATTATATATATATATATATATATATATATATATATATATATATATATATATATATATATATATATAGTAGCAGAGGCACCCGGCGTTGCCCAGGCAAAAAAGGCAAACACTCTAATCCTTTTTGTTCTAGTTTAATCTTTCTTTCTACTCCAGAAAGACCATGAACCTCTTATGTCTCTGACGAGGGATTATAAGAGGTCCAGGAACTATCTTTTTCAGCTTTTGCAGACTAACGCACAGTATTTGTGCGCACTTGTTTGCAGTTACCAGATACCTCAAATGACCTCCGACAAGTGAACTAAAATTACCTCTGATGTCAACCTCACATAGCCTATGTCCGAGGTGGAGATCATTTGAGTCTCCATGCCAAAAATTGGGCTGCTGGGTCCAGTTGTTCGAGGGTGTATCACTAGTGACCTCAAATGACCTTCGATCAGTGACCTCATATGACCTCGGAGGTCAACCTCACATAGTCTATGTCCGAACTGCAGATCATGTGAGTCGCCATGCCAAAAATTGGGCTGCAGGGGTACACAGCGTTGCCCGAGCCAAAAAAGCGAACACTCTGCCGGTGACCTCAAATGACCCAGATCTGAATTTTGACCTCCCCCCTAAAACCATCCTTGGGTCACCCTGATTTAGAATACATATGGGTCTGGAGATCCCTGGTCCATGGTTTGGGCGTGACTGAAGGACAAACAAAACAATGCGGCTG
Organism: Coenobita brevimanus; assembly: GCF_032717465.1. Lineage (NCBI taxonomy): Eukaryota > Metazoa > Arthropoda > Malacostraca > Decapoda > Coenobitidae > Coenobita > Coenobita brevimanus. The sequence continues at coordinate 29,700,889 of NC_137033.1, read as the reverse complement.
TTTTATACAGATGTAGATAGACGGACAGACAGAATGTTAGTCAGACAGATACTAAAATCTGGGTGGCAAAAGGAGATCTAAGCTGAGCGATGGCAAAACGGAAATAATTTTTTAATGAAACAGGTGTGGTGAAGGTGAGAAAGCCTTGACTCAACATTAGCGAGTTATAACTTCGCCCGTTCAGTTTTGTCCGAAATTTAGGTGTATAATGTGATTCAAAACTAACTTACAAAATAAATATTAATCAATCTGACAGGTACTGTAACCTGCACATCAGAAACCTGTGCTCAGTGAGGGAGGTGCTGAACAGACGTTACCTCTTGACAATGGTTCATAAAAAGGTGTGTTTGGTCAGTGTTGAATAGGGCAGCAAGACTTATCACTGGCTTGTCTATCTATCTATCTATCTGTTTATCTATTTATCTTTATCTATCTATCTATCTCTGTCTATCTATCTATATCTATCTACCTATCTATCTATCTATCATATATAGATAGATAGATAGATATTACACAGATTAAGTGTGCGTAGATTCCTCAATAAAGAGTTCTCTTCTATGTCCTCGTTCCCCGGATGGCACGCCTGTGAATATCTTTTATGGGGTAGGTTAATATCATCACAGAGTTAAGACACCAGGTTGTACAGGTACTTCCATCAAGCTAGACATGTTTCATATTACCTTGAACGAAATCAACTACCGCCTTGATATTTTACGTGATGTCAAGGAGCTCATGTAGTAGTTCACTGAATTGTAACTGTGAGTGACAAATACATGACACAAAATTCTTCAGTTCATTTGTTAACTGCGACAAACCTTTTAAAGACTGAGTCTACAGTAATTTTTTATTATAATCAGGTATAGTTTATGAACACCCTGTAAATAAATATATATACAGCATAGGCAGACGAATATAGGCTTCAGTGTATATTGGATTTACTTTTCTATCGGTTATAAATATTTCTTGTATTTTTTTTTTTCCACAGGTTTTGTTTTAGTTTTCTTTTTCTGTACATTTTTACCGTACTCGTTTCCTACATCCAGACGAGTACATTCAGTTTAGGGGAGGTATTTCAGTCTGAAGGGCTTAGAGCCTTAGACAAAGCCTCCATTACCCCCTGTCGACAAAGAACTTCACTTAACCGCTTCGCCCAAGTGACTTAAAAAAATAGAAAAAAATCTCGCTTTCGCCAGACAGACTGGTTTAATTAGAGGAGTTAAACATATCCCTCATTAACCCCTTCATTCTATAATTCTGTCATAAGGTCAATAAAAAAGCTTATTGGTATCAGAAATGTAAAATGAATGGTCGGACTGAAGGCATTATTAATGCTGTTATAAGTAATGTATTTTTTCCTACTCGGCTAAACAAGTATCAACCCTGCAGACAAGTGTAAGTTCTCCAGCTGGATTTTTTGCCTCTACGCTTGTTACTAATTACCAGCCGCGACAGCGAAGCTGGTATTGTTTTCAGTGTGTGTGTGTGTGTGTGTGTGTGTGTGTGTGTGTGTTCATACCTTACCTAACTGTTCTTACCTAACTGTATCTTAACAGGAATGGGTCAAGCTCGTACTGTCCCGTGTATTAAATCACATTTATCATACATACCCTTAAATTTATTAATTATTTTGGCACACTCCATTTCATTCGGCAGTGGATTCCATTGATCCACTGATCAGTTGCCTGTTGTGTGTGTGTGTGTGTGTGTCTGTTAACACGATAACTTCGCAACAGCTCAAAATTATACAGGTGTGTACTAGGGAAAAAAATCGATCACGAGTTCGAAATTGGTGAAAGTAGGTCAAGGACTGTGTGTCTGTTACCACGAGAACTTCGCAACCGCTCAAGATATCATCAAAAAATTATACAGGTGTGTAGTAGGAATGAAAATCTACGGGTATGTTTTCAGTCTGTCTCTCTGTGTGTCTATTAGCACGATAACTTCGCAACTGCTCAAGATATCATTAAAAAAAAAAAAAATTACAGGTGAGTGGTAGGGATGAAAATCTGCGAGTTCAAAATTGGTGAAAGGAGGTCAAGGTCTATGTGTCTGTTACCACGATAACTTTGCAACCGCTCAAGATATCATCACAAAATTTTACAGGTTTGTAGGAGGGATGAAAATTTCCAACGAGTTCGAAATTGGTGAAATTAGGTCAAGGTCAGGGTCATACTCCGAGCTGCGCTAGATATGTATCGGCTCGCAGCTGGTGTGATTCCCCCATGGGGGGGGGGAATGTAGTGTTACTTTTGTTTTTGTTAATTTTTCCAATGCAACATTTTACTTTTTTCAGTCTTTTCTCTAGACGCTGTTATTCAAAGTATCAGTGAATCTTTGAGCTGGAGAAATTAACCCCACTGTAAAGACGTCGCCTTTGCACTATAAAATCGTCTGCCTTATAGAAAGAAAAAGATATGAGACACCAGCATAGTGCTGGATTTAAAGTTACTGTCTCCAGATTTCTTTTTTTTAATTATTCTTGTTACTAATTAATATATTTATCCCTACTCAGTAAAGCAAATAGCCACCCTAGAGGCTCGTGTAAGTTCCCTCGCCCTCATGACAACCTGGTGTGAGTTGACCTTATTTATTGACATTTATCTTTGACTCTGATCTTTGACTTCACTTGAGTTTTGACCCTAACTTTTGACTTCACGTTAAGTTCCTGACCTTTGGCCTCATGTAAGTTTTGACACTCACTTTTAACCATCTAGTGAGAATTTGCCTTGAATTATTGGATCTGACCTTAACATAGCCTCTACTTTGTTTCCTGACCCAGCCTCTCATCTTGACCTTGGACTTTTATCTTTGTTTCTGACCATATTTATTAAATGACTCTGGGCTACGTCCTCATGATACCTTGGTGTCAGTACACTTTTACTTTTACTTTTCCTTTGGAGAGGAACATCTTCATGTGATGACACCGACACAGCTGCCTTGTTCTATGACCGTCCCTCAGTTTCCTCCTATCCCGCAAACCAGTAATGATGAATTCCTGGAGGAGGGGAGCTTTAACCTGTAGGCCACATGCTTCACGTTTCAGAAGGCCAACAACAGTACCAACCACAACCACTACCACCACCACAACAACGTTAATGACAACAACAGAACAACCACTACTACTACCACCACCGCCATCACCACCACCACCACCACCACCACAACAACAACTACTACTGCTACTATAGTCGCGGCGCACGACTCTGAGTTTGTCATTATCGTGCTCTGGTAACCTACCATTCAAAAGTGCGTCCGATTGCGTATCATATTATACACGAATCATATTATTATGCACGAATATATTATACACGAATGTTATTATACACGAACATATTATACAGAATCACATGCGTCTCATATTATACACGAAACCAGACGCACTTTTCAGTGGTAGGTTGCCAGGACACGATAATAAAGCTTAGAGTCGCATGCCGTGACTATAGTCTACTACTGCAACAACTGATACCAGTGCCGCTGCTGCTGCTCCTGCTCCTGCTCCTGCTCCTCCTCCTGCTCCTCCTCCTACTACTACTACTACTACTACTAGCCCCACCACCTTTGACCACTGATCAGATGCGTGATGTTATTTTTTTTTTTAACCTTGAGCTTTGACGCAGTGTTTGACCCATTATTATTATTATTATTATTATTATTATTATTATTATTATCCTGAGCTCTAAATCCGAGAATGTTTTCCATTTCGTCCTAGGTCATCTCCTGATGATTTTTTTATTCAGCTTTGGATAGACTTTTTGAACAGAATGGTTTATATATTGCCTTACTTAACCCCTTTAGTAGGAGAGGTGGTTCCTAGGTTGAATGAACTCTTATGTCACCAGCAAGAGTAAACTAAAAGGTCATTCACCAGATTCAAGGGAATGACCTTGATCTTTGACCCAATAATTAACCTTTAATCTCTGACCTTTAACCTTGACCTTTGATGTGAAGCTTAATCACCTACTTTTCATCTTTAACTTTGACCTTTGACCTGATACTTGACCCATGACTGGATTTGTGACTTTAATCTATGATCTTGACCTTTGACCGTTGACCTCGCATCTTTGACTTCAACTTCTCCCGTTACCGACTTGAGTTTTACCCGACCTTAAACTATGGCATTGACAGTTTTACCTTACCTTTGATCATAACCTTTAACTTGTTGCGTGAAGCGGTGTCGAGTATTGACAAACCATGAAACAATTATTGACTTTTTGTCGACACACCTTGACCGTTGACCTTTCATCTTTTCTATATAACTTACTATCAACTGAACCTGAACTCTGACATTAGACCCTGGAGCCTCGTGTGAGTTCCTTTATTGGACGTGGTGTGAATACACCTTATATACTGACAATTTACCTTTAGACTTACATTACCTTTAACCTTGGTCTGACGAGTAACTTTGACATTTAGCTTCATATTACCCATATGCTCACATTACGTGTTACAGTTGACCTGATATTAGACATTTGATAACATTTATGTCTTAAATCCAACTTGATCCTTGACCTTTTCCAGCCGGCCAGACCTTTAACCTGATGATGGACCTGATACTTGATCTAACGCGCACACTGTAGAACCTTTGCGACTGACCTTTGACCTTTCACGAGCTTTTTTTTTTATCTTTTGACCGTGCCTGGCCTTACGTTTGGCCTTTAAGTAGCACATGACCTATGGCCAACTTTAGCTTTTTGTTCCTTAACCTTTGACATAACCTGACGTATGAGCTATGAACTAACTTTACAACTGACCTTCAAATGTTGACATGATATTGGACCTTTGCCTTGACGTTAAATCTTTTACCTGACCTTCCACAGTGTCTTTTCGCCTTAACGTCCCTGGACATATCCACCCTCTGAATATATTCCCCCGGACTTTTTCTCCCCCCTTAACCTAACTTGATCTTTGACCCGTCTTGACTAAAGGGAAGGAGGCAAATCGTTCTTATAAACGTTATAAGGTATGACTAACGACCTGTATCTAACACAGCGCCATAGAGTTTGGTCTCTGGTCTCTTGTTTTATACACAGTCTGTCCCAGGGAATGTACAAGATACTTGACGTTATTCTTGAGTTAATTATGATTCGTAAATGTTTTACCAACATGGGTCCAATTCTCAACCGTTACCAAACTACTATTTCTGATGGCCTTATGGGTGATATGAGGGACACCAAATACCCCTATAAAATCATCAGTAATTGTAGATTCGTAACGGTTTAGAATTAGACCCATGTAGGTATACCACTGATTACACAAAATTAGGCCAAAAATTGCCTGCAGTTCTCCCCATCTTTCCCGGTATACATGGTCTAGTCCAGGGGTTCCCAACCTTTATTTACCCATTACCCCATTTTCCACACCTCCCTTCACTCATTACCCCTCATTGCTTATGTTTCCACAATTGCATTTTAGCTGCTTAACATTTTGATGCCTAGATTTTAGTTTGAATGTAGGACTTAATTAAAGGTTAGGCTAAAACCAAGAGAGTTATTGCAAGGAGTAATTTATTTTTATTATTAACACTGATACCAAATAAACATGACTTTAAACATTCATCTCTGAATTTTAGTATAGGTCTGAAAGTCTATCATAACTGGTATGATTTTTAGATTTTTTTTGTTTTTGTTTCCTCCCCCATTACCCTTCACAAAAGACCAAATTACCCCACTTGGGATAATTTACCCCAGGTTGGGAACCCCTGGTCTAGTCATAGGGGTCACTATACGGGTAAGTACTATTAAGTTTGCTGGTGCCACAGAAATAGGATTTATCATTATGGCTGGTGATGTCTTTTCATATTGCATCACTGTTACTGTCAGATATTTTACTCAACTTGGTATAGTGCAATGTAAGTATAGATACTAGCGATGAATGCATCTAGCCCTTGCAGTTTAAAAAGCTGAATAAAATCATCTGAAGACAGTAAGAATGTGATAAGACGTCACCGTTGTGAAGAGGTCAGGGCTCGTACTTATAAAAATGACGTCTTAGTTACGGAAAAGACTTAAATTAGAGACTTAGGCCAAGTCAGCTTAACAAAGTCAAGACTCTGTTTTGTTGAAATCATAAGCTGCTGAGTTAGATTTGTGCTGTATGTAGCACAATTTTTTTGTGATAATAGAAAAAAATGACAAAAAATAGCAAGAAGGTGTCATAGTAAAGAAATCCAACATTACTACAATTTTTTTTTTCAAGTGTTTTTCAATGAAAAGTCTACTGCTTAGCATCAATTTTAGGAATTACTTATTTACCATTTTCTTTGCCTCTGGGCGGCAGCGTGTTGCATCTGTCACGGGGGAATGTGAAATTTAAGAAAAATTACTAATAAAAGTATATAATCAGTAAACACAAAGTGAATCTTGAACTCAAAAAGTAAGTTTTACTTTATGTGGCCTACTTCGCCGATTCTCTAAGGACGAGAATATATAAACTTTCTCAACAGTACACAGTGGAGACTAATCATGAATGCTGTATTGGTAGTACTGTTGGTCTCTTGAGAAAGTGTGATCTTTACCCACTGACAATCAATAACTAATAATAATAGTGGATAAGTTCTTCCTGATGCTTAACTCCTAGTTGGTGAGGATTAATACAAAAGAACTGGCAAACCAGTTGTGATTAAGAAGTTTGTGCGAACTGGGAGTAGCACACTATAGTAAGCTCAATAGGAGAAAGGAAACACGATTCTAATTACATTAAGCTCAAAGGAAAGAAATGTAAATTTATTAATTACAATGAAATAAATTTACGTTAAATGAATCTCAAAAATGAATTCAAGAAGGGAATTCACTGTCACAGGGGGACTAGTGAATTCAAATAACTCAATATTCAAATACACTCAATTATTCAAAGAGCTAATCAGACTTAAGCCTAGGAAAACAAACGGAAATACTGGTCACTGGAGGGAACAGAGCTGGAGCTACGAAAGACTGGGCGTCTGTCTGTTGCAAACCAGGCACTGCAATTTGCTGCGAAGCCCACTATGCCGGTCACCGTCTAGGTGGAGAGATCCAGGAATTTGCTGTACAATGGAGACGCTGCTCTCTACATTGGGCACAACGACTCTGCTCCTGAGGCGGTCTGAAGCTGAATGATTAATCAAGCCGGGTATGGGAGTGAGAGCGGGCATGTTCGCCGGAAGTGGCCTAACTTCAGCGGTCAGTGGAGGCAGGGAGAATGATATACACGTGCAATACACTCAGTGGAGCACTAATGTCATGGATAAGAACAGTCACTTTTGAACCAGTGACGAATGTTCTGAAAAAAACTATCCCGATCAAATGCATACAGGGACGGTTAAACTGAGTGATACACAGTGGGTTTTCCACTAAAGTTCGTGATTTCCCACTAAAGTACAATGTCATGAATTTGTATAAATACACAATCGCGCGAATTCGTGACATTACGCCCCATCAAAATCAAATTTTTCTCTGAAAATTTAACAGTATATACATTCATAAACATCCTAACTCGGTCACACAAGATTCACACTGTGGTGTGTGTGCTATCCTGCTTCAGGAGAAAATCACTGTCTCCAATGAGCGTAAAAACCTCGTATTTACGTTAACAGAAGCAAGCTTGAGGGGAAAAACTCCGTGACAAAGGTGAAAAATCCTGTACGCAGGTCAAACTGAGCGAAAACTCACTACAATCACATTAAGAACTAATTGTTATGTAGTGTGGTGTATGTAATACATGGTGTAGATGTGACACTTGTAGTGTAACTGTACCTACATGTAATATGATACAATACAAATTAATAATAAATGGAGACGATGAGGCAGAAGAGAAGAGGCGGCAGCATGCAGCAGAGACAATCAGCTGATCTGCATGGGAAAGCTGCTACACCTGCCATCTGTACCTGCAAAATCAATGAAGGTGAAGCATCAAAAGTGTCAATGTGAAAAACAATTTTTATTAAATTACAATTTCTCTCTCTACCTAGTAGTCAGTACATATGTTACAAAAGGTACACCATTATTTTCTTATTGGATACATTATTAACTAGGAAACATAGTCCCAGGACAGAATCTCAAAGGACCCTTTAGTGTACTGGTTAAACCTAACTCTACATCCATCCATCATCCAATCCTACATTGCCCCATGAGCCCGGGGCTAGGCAGTTGATCCCGACATTTAAGATGAGAGTGACCAGCCTCACTCATCCCTAAGTGGCAATACATGAGCTATCAACCCCCACCACCCCTTGGATATAAACCTTCACTGGCTTAATCCAACTGGAATGCAATAATTACCCACTAAACCACCAGGTACCACAATTTGGTTATATGGTTACCACCCAGCATAGTAAATGGTTTCCTGGTGTACGGGAAACCATTTGGCTTGTCACTCAGTGTAGAGTCACCCACGGGCAGAAGGAAGAGGAAAGAATGCAGGAAAGACAGAAGAGGGAGTGTAGAGTCACCTGTAGGCAGAAGGAAAAGGAAAGAATGAAGGAAAGAAAGACAGAAGAGGATGGAAGGAAAGAAGGATGGAGGAGAGGAAAAGGCAGACACCCGAGAGCAGCACTACATTGAGTGAGTGGATGGTGAACACCCACACTTACCTAACTCTACACTTACCATTAATATCGGCAAGCTGAGAATCCCTATGCAATCTCGGGCAGGTCACATTTTAACACCCAACGTGGGTGTGAACACTCATGTGGATAATATGTATTCTCCAGGAATCCTCAGAGAGGTCCACAGCTCGAGACACATCACAAGGTAATTCAGACACAGCCTCAGATTGCCTCTGCGGGGGTCTCTAACTTCCCCCTTAACTTACAGTACATATGTATGTACAAACTCTGGACGAAATGTGTCCTATGGGACCCACGAGTGAGATACTGGGAACCAAGCTAGTCCTTGGATTGTTCAGATCTCACAGGACCTCTGTCTTATGGACCCCAGTGTACAGCAGTTGCCAGTTAGTCATCAGTTAGCAGGCGAGACATCAAGTCTGCACCTACATTACCACTGCCCTCTCTCTCAACTGACTCAGAGATTATGGGTGTGAATTCAAACAGCACAGGAAGGACACATCCCTGATTCTAGTACATTGACACACATTGCAGGAACGCACAAACCTATCTATTTCCTGTCCCATTCCTGGCCAGAAAAAGTCAGCATGGATTCGGCCTTGGGTTTTCTTTTTGCCCATGTGACCTCCTGACGCTGAACAATGACCCTATTCTAACACTGCTTGGCGATACTTTGCAGGAACGACAAACTGCAGTCGAACCTTGCCCTGGGGTGTTTGTGACTCACAGTACAGCCATCCTTGTTTATGAAGGAACCTGGCTTGACCTCCCCGTGAATACTTGATCACTTTACCCTTTTGCTTCTTTCACACAGCAGCAAGTGTTGGGTCAGACTGTTGTTCTTGGACAACATCTTGACTACGAATCAGATCTTGCGGTGTTGCAATGGTCACCGGGATGACATGGTTTGGAGCCTCGGCCATGGCTCATGTTACTGCAGCCAAAGTCTGAGTAGTGCCATCTATGGTGCAACTATACGTGGCACCTGGTATGTTACCTATAATAAGGTCAAACAAAGGTTCTGGCATGACAACTGCAAGTGTCGAACCAGTGTAAAATGGAGCTGCCACCTGGATATGTGCCTCAGGGAACAATCTCACTGATCCATCAATAAGCTGAGCCTGGATCTGTCAACCTGTGTATTCCTCAGGCCGAACTAGACTCTGTCTGACAGAGCAACCTGAGGAACCATTCTCTCAGGACCTTTACAGAAACGCCTCCCACAAACCCTGGCTGAACAAGGATGGTACTATTACCTGTGGGAGGGCCTGTGGAGGAAGCAGCCAGCCACTGATACAGCTGCATAACGCACAACTCTGTGAATGTGACTTCCTGAGGACTAGATGCCTGAGGGGTCATACTCACTGTCTGGGGAGTTGGAGCATTGACCACCTGTGGAGGAGGATTCATTGTCACAGGGGGACTAGTGAACTGTGGGGAAGTACCTGTGCTGCTAGAGACGACACCACGATGCGCTTGTCGGGGAATGAAGACTATGTTTGCCTCCTGCCTCCGATACGCTGGTGCTGGTGCTGAAAAGGATTGTCCCAACTGTCGATTGCGTGGCTGAGGGTTACATGGTTTGTCCTTGTTCTGCTGCTGCTTGGGATACTGCTGCTGGTTAGGGTACTGCTTGGACCTCTTCCAATCGGGTTTCTGTGTATTTTGTCCCTGGTCCTTCTTCTGCAGTTTGTTTGGACTGTGGCCATTATTCTGAGAATGGCCTTGATGCTGGGGCTCAGTCTGAGATGGCTTCCCAGACTTGGCAGTATCTTTCTTGTTCCATGTGTGTTGCTTACGAGTTTGGTACCGTATGCTGTGAAGAATGCATCGGCCTTTTCCACCATTTGGCTGGCATCCCTTACCTGGCAGATCTTAAGCTGAGCCATAAGCTCAGTAGGCCATAACTTTTCTAGCTGTGTGTGCAGCATAAGGTCAGTTATCCCCTCTCGCATGCAAGGGATCTCATCTTTCTCCATCCACTCATCTAAGTAAGCAGTAAGCCAGTCGAGGAACTGAACAACAGTCTCCTTTTCTTAGAGATGCGACCCCATGAACTGACTCCTGGCGTCATCAACTGTGAAACTGTATGCTTTGATGAGTGTGGCCTTCATCAACTCATACATGAGATTGTCTCCACGAATTCGGTGGAGAATATCAAGGGCAGGGCCCTCAAACAAGCTAAGAAACTGGAGCTGCTTAGCTGCCTCATCCAGCTGGTACAGCTGCTCCATGTCTTCAAAATGAGCTATGAATGGCTCGATCGCTCACCTTCCATATATGAAGGAAGCTTGAGGTGTGGGGTTGCCAGAACATGTGCAGTGGGGAGCACTTGTGGAGTTCGGGTCGGCTGCACCAGATGTGCCTGAAGCCAAGAAATCTCGCTTGAACTTCAGCATCTCAAGTTTATGTTTCCCATGTGCCTCGCGCTTGGCACACTTGTGTTGATGTTCTCTCTCACGCTCGTGTTCACGTTCTCTCTCACATTCTTCACGCTGTTCTCACTCGTGTTCACATTGTTCTCGCTCATGTTCACGTTCTCTCACACGTTCCTCATGCTGAATTTTATGCTCTTCACTGGCATCACTCTTGCGATGCTGTTCAGAAGTGTACTGTGAGATCACATAGTCTTTAATTTCCTTGGGATCGGTAAGCCCCATATCCTTGGTTTCCTGTACAAATATACTAGTAGCCATGATGCTAACTCAGCTAAGACTGAGTGGACTAAAGACTGAGTACTGACTGCTGTTTCACAGAGAAATGGTAATAATCGAAAGTAAAGAATATAGGCACAGGCTGGTGGTGACCAGTCTTATCACCTGTGTAGGAGGATTCACTGTTGCAGGGGGACTAGTGACTTGTGAGTAGTTTTATCTCCTGTGGAGGAGGATTCACTGTCGCAGGGGGACTAGTGAATTATTACTCGTTTGATCTCCTGTGGAGGAGGATTCACTGTCACAGGGGGACTAGCGAATTGTTACTCATTTAAGCTCATTAAACTGGTAGGATTCAATGTTGCAGGGGGACTAGTGAATCATGACTTGTCTCATTAAACTGGTAGGATTCACTGTCGCAGGGGAACTAGTGAATTGTGACTCATTTTATCTAGTTAAACTGGTAAAGAAAGAAAATAAATGCAACTGGACTGGGAAACTCATACGTAAATACAATGATCCCTCTACTATCCGATGTAGTAGAGCCAAAGGCATGTCCGGAAAGTGGTCCTGTCTGGTAAGTGGGCCCCTGCCTCCTGGACTGGTACTTAAGGACCCTATCTGAGCCTAACTTTGAAAGCCACCTAAATAACTCCCTACTGGACATGCATAGCACCTATTTAAACCTATTTAAGACCCTATTCACACCAATAATGAACATTAAGCATGAAATAAATGAAAACGAACCAAAGAATGAGGAATTAGAAATGACTGCACCTCAACCAGGGTACTTACAGCATGTCTGTGGCCGCCTTTTCTAAGGTCCTGGCAGTGGTGAAAATGCTCTTGAAGCACATACAGTAATCCAGTGTTGTGCTGCACTTAGTTCTTTGCACTGTGAGTTATAATTGTTTAACACTGCACAGTGTTCTTAACCCCTAAACCGCAGGGTTGTTTTTGCTTGTCTTGCGTGTCTCGCAGGCATATTTGTGCTCCGACAGAGTCTCTAAAAATATTTGCCAAAAATCAGTTATTAGTCCTAGAATATTAAAATTACATATGCTTATGGTACATACCTTCAGCTTTCTCCTGGGATGTTTGTTGAGCATTCGTTGAGTACCGTAGGACTTGTGGAGACCTCTGAAGTTGAGTAACGAAGTCTCCACTTCACACTTCCCGACAACCCGTAATATGATTACCACAGCCTGATATTATCACTAGAAACACTATTCTATGATTCTCAAATAGTTTGGAATCCATACTTAAAAAAAAAAAAACACTGAAAGCAATGAAAATTACAAGCGCATATGACCTTCCCACTTAAGCTCGTTGAACGCTGGTGTTCTGTCGTTTATTATGCATAAAAACACTCACACTTTATATTTCTATTACTATATAACACTTATATATATTTATAGTCTTTATCAATAAGTTTCCTTCAGTAATAGTAGTTTATTGTCACTGTAGGCATTCAATTTTTCTTTCAGTAAAATATGTAGCATTCACTTTCTCATCCTGTATACTAGCATTGAGAGTGAATCTGTCACTTTCACTTCCACTTTCATAACTCATAGTATTCATACATGCTAGAGTGAAACTTTCACTTTCATTACTCCTAGTATATATACTCGTATTCTTATATTACTTCTCATTTACATTTCTATTTACATTCTCTATTTTATTTACATTATTTACATTTCTATTTTATTTACACTGTGTTATGCACTGTCACTTGCAGTAACTTATAAAACTATTTTCCACTGTTCACTTATATTTACATTCATTGCTTTCACTTGCTGTTTAAACATTATTTCCACATTATTTACATTTCTACTTGCACTGTTTTACTCACCAGGAAGATTGTAGTTACTCCATCATTTTCATTTAGCCAGTTCACGTTCCACAGCAGTCAATTAGCCCTTTACTCCTTTTCACACGAGGTTTAGTAGGGGATAGAGGTCACAGGGCCTTTTGCATGAGGCTAAAAAACAGCGGAATTGGACATGCGCAAATCCGATGCGGTTTTACCTTGAAAGACGACAGTAAACTGAATACAGTGTGGTGGACTGGTGGCCTAGGAGGAGTGCAATGCTGCCAATGTCAGCGTGGTGACAGCAGCTAATATATACGCTATGAAATGATTGGCAGGAAATCTAGACAATACATAATGAATTAGGCAGTTCCAGGTGAATGTAAATATCACTTAGGCTTCTCCCCTCCTTTCATATATATATTTTACTTACAAGAATAGATTTTACAGCATATTTCAAGGGGAAATAAACAGCGCAAATTAGCGAACGAGTGCATATGAGGTGTTGTCAGGTGATAATTAGCCAATTCCAGGTGTGTGTCACTATCACTTACCTTATTTCTTTTTTGCATATATTATTTGTATAAGAATAGGGCATACAGCTTATTTCAATGGATGAAATCAGTGGAAAATTCCAGGGAAGATCTACTTAGCACAGCATGGCCGGGCAGGTGAGAGGAGAGGGTAATGCAGGGGAGATAGGGAGGGGAGTCAAGAACGGGGAGAAATGGCTAAATTGTCAACAATGAATGGAAGTACAGATGAGATTAGGAGTGCTGACTAGTGTTGGACATTGGCAGTACTGATAGATGATACAAGCCACCACTTGAAAGCCCGGGTAAATTCAAAATAACACGGAATCATAAAAGTGATGCCCCGCAGTATGATCCCTTGCTCCCAAGCATCACGAAAGTGATGCCCCGTGGTTAAGGGGTTAACTGTACCACACCAGTTTCAACTGCCAATTTGCAGTTAATCCTTTGCACTCTAAATTCTAATTTCTTAACACTGCACAGCACTGTAAATTCCCGTGTGGTCTAGTGGCGAGGTATTGCAGTTTATTCACTTTTTATTCACAAAAAATGAGCACGTGTGGCTTCCATTGCAAGAAGCATCTACTCGCGATCGAAGTTAGGCAGTAACTGTTGGAGGAGTGTTGGTGACGGGGAAACAGAGTTGCCAGACTGCAATGGCCACATTACCAAATTCTTCAATTTTCATTACCAAATTTAACTTTTCATTACCGAATTCGTAAAGGTAGCATTTATGCTTCACTAATTATATATACAAGTGGAAATACATGTAATCACTCTTCTTATAATTAACAGCATATTGATTATTTTCATGCTATGTTGGCTAGCAGATTTATCAGAGAGAACAAACAATCCACCATCTCCATCCTGTGTATCCTCATACATGTGAGAAATCCATTTGGTAATGCATTATTCTGATTCATTACCAAACAAATTTTTCATTACCAAATTGGCCCACATTTGGTAATGAATAATACCAAATGGCAACCCTCACAGGGGAGGGGGGAGGGGGAAGGAAGGAAGGGGTGAAGGGTCCGTGGTGTAACAGCTGTTTGGTGCCATGTGGCAATTTCAAATTACGGGTGGGAAAAAATTTGGATTTTTGGGAGGTTTTTTTTTTTTTTTTGGCCATTTTTGGGTTCCGAAGGTCCAGGCCCACAATGTCCAGTAAGTGGGGTGTCCGGAAAGTGGGCATCCGGAAAGTACGGGGATTACTGTAGTAAGATAGTGCCTATAGACTTGAATGATAACAAATACCTAGGTAAGAGTGAGTGAGTATTATTTCGTTAATAACTTTAAAAGCTAGGAGTTAATATCCTGGAATGAGGTCACCAGATGTCACGGGGGATTGTGAAATTTAAGATAAAATACTAATAAAAGTATATAATCAGTAAACACAAAGTGAATCGTGAAATCAAAGAGTAAGTTTTATTTTATGCTGGCTTACTTCGCTGATTCACTAAGGATGAGAATTTTTATACACTTTCTGAACAGTACACAGTGGAGACTAATCACTCACGAATGCTGTATTGTTAGTACAGTTGGCCTCTTGAGAAAGTGTGATCTTTACCCACTGACAATCAACAACTAATAATAATTATGGATAAGTTCTTGCTGATGCTTAACTCCTAGTTGGCACAACGGATTTGAGGATTAATACAAAAGAACTAGCTTAAATACCAGTTGTGATTAAGAAGTTTGTGCGAACTGGGAGTAGCACATTATAGTACGCTCAGTATGGAGAAATGAAACATGATTCAAATTACATTAAGCTCAAAGAAAAGAACTGTAAATTAGTTCATTACAATGAAATAAGTTTACATTACATGAATCTCAAAAATGAATTCAATAGGGGAATTCACTGTCACAGGGGGACTAGTGAATTCAAATAACAAAGGAAATATACTCACTCACTCATTCAAAGAGCTAATCAGACTTAAGCCTAGAAAAACGAACGGAAATATTAGTCAGTGGAGGGAACGGAGCTGAAGCTACGAAAGACTGGGCGTCTGTCTGTTGCACACCAGGCGCTGCTATTGACTGCTAAACCCACTTCGCCGGTCACTGTCTAGGTGGTGAGATCCAGGAAATCGCTGTACAATGAAGACGCTGCTCTCTATGCTGGGCACAATGACTCTACTCCCAAGGTGGTCCGAAGCTGACTGATTAACCAAGCCGAGTATGGGAGTGAGATTGGGCATGTTCGCCGGAAGTGGGCATGGCCTGACTTCAATGGTCAACGGAGGCAGGCCAAACGATATACACACGCAATAAAATCACTCAGTGGAGCACTAATGTCATGCATAAGAACAGTCACTTTTGAAGCAGTGAGGAATGCTCTGAAAAACTATCCCAATCAAATGCATATGGGGATGGTTAACCTGAGTGATACACAGTGAGTTTTCCACTAAAGTACGTGATTTCCCACTAAAGTACAATGTCATGAATTTGTATAAAAACACAATCACGCAAATTCATGACAGCAACCTCTGGCACAATTTTGTAAACACAAACACGATCACGGGCTCCCAACACGTTTCAAAACACCACAAGAGAAACCACTTTCAACTGCAGCATGGCGACTGAAAAGCATTGTAGGAAACGAAACTGGACCCCCGATGCATCTTTCTACCTTGAACAACTGTATCTAAAGGATGTCGTTTTTTTTTTCTTTTGCTAATGTCTCCCGAACTAAATCTGCCACAAAAATTATGCCAGCACGGTCCAAGCGGTATCTTATCACTAATTTCTCATTGCTTAGTTCATTGAAGACAACTCTCCTTTCTCGTGTTACGTCCCCATCCCACATTCCCACAGGCTCCAGCAGCAGTAGGTCAGTATAGGAAGGACGTTGCTGGTTGGTTGATATATTCGCCCCACAGTATAATGGGGCACGGGCAAACTAAGAGCCCGTCAGAGTAGAAGCAAGAATAAAGCTCCCAGGCGGGAGCATAGCTCGGCAGACAAAACTGGCAAACTAGCAGAAGGCGGCAAAGGCAGGGGAAGGTGCAGCGATGGGTGGTGAGGTGCACAGCCCGATGGTAAACGAGGCAGGGCGGGGCAAGAGCTGAACAGGCAGTGCGGCGCCGATGGAGGAGGCGCCGACAAGCTCAGATGGAAGACCCGACGGTAGGTGGTAAGGCCAGGTTGCTTGATGGTCTGAACGAGGGCAGGGCGGGACGAGAGCCAGGTAGACAGTGCGGCGCCGATGGAGAAGGCGCCAACGAGCTCAGATAGACACGCCCCGACGCGACGCTGCCCTCAACCCCGTTCACTTGCTCCAGCTCTCCACAGCAGCAGGTGGAAGCACAAAGGGGAGGCCCGGTCCAGGTAGTCACAAGGGCACAACCCCGGTCCTGGTGGTAATGGAGGGAGAGTCGTCGGCCGGGTAGATAAAGGGCGGAGGACCCTCGGCCTCCTGGTGGACCGACCAGGGCACTCCCTCTGATGGAAGGACAGGCCCGACCCCCTCGGCTGAAACGGCTGCTGTGGAGAGCTGGTCCCGCCGGGAACAGCGGTGGAGGTGTTGCCTAGGCGAGAGGTGGGCTGCGAGTGGACGTTGCTCAGTGAGTTGTTCTTCCTAGAGGCAGCCTTTCAGTGTACAACAACACAGTAACACGGACGTTGTAAATAAACACTGGCTTCGTAAATTCACTGACTTTATTTTCTAAATAATGACACTTAATGCTTGCCAACTTCATTTCACTATTTTCACAAGTAACGATGATATATAAACTTCACTAACCGCACTGACACTGCACTGACACTGAACTACACTCAAATGAGCTGAAAATTCACTGAAACTGCTCTAGTCTCTTCCCTACCCTTATGTAAGATTCCCATATTCTAATGTTCTACTACTTCTGCACAGTTCTTGTGCATTCTCGAGGGAGCAACGGTTACAACTGTTACCAACTCGGAGACATCCAAAACATGTCAGAGTTTACTTACACTGCATAACACTCTAAATGCTTTAGCACACAAACTGAGATAAAATTACATAATTTTACAATCACATAAATAAAACATTACTGAGAAAAAGAGCACAAGAATTAATGTATAACTTACAAAATAACTCCACTCACAAATAGCAGGCTAACTGACAACTCTGACATGTAGAGGAACTATGAGAAACACTGGGAATTCTCCAGCATAATCTTGCTAGCAATCCAGCTTCTCAACACTCAAAAGGTTTTGGTTGGCGGTGACGGACTTATTGCTGTTGTGCAGCGGCCATGTTCACTGTTATGACTGTCCCATATGTCTCGTCCTAAGAGCTATAACCACTCCAGAGGAGTTTTTAGCTGTGACTCAAGTTATGTCGAATCATAGGACTTGTGACTCACTCCTGTGAAATAAGAACTGATTTCCGCCATTTTGAAGGCTTGTGACGCAGTCTTGTAGTTTATAAGTACGGGCAGATCCATAAGCATCTGTGATAGCCCCACAGGGACCGTCATATACTGTGCAAGTTGTCAGAGGATTGGCAGGTTTTCTCTCTCAAACCTCATTTTAACCTTTCACAGCTCAGACTTACTGCACTTTAAACAACCATCTCTCACCATTGAATGCCGAGTTGTAACAGTAGATAAAACTGATAATGCTGGTCAGGAGAGAGATGTACAGCCATAGGGATTATGTTTCTCTGCAAGTAATCTACGTGAAATAAGCTAGAAAAGGACGAAAATATGGGCAAAGTTAAGGTGAAAGAACTATGCATGAATCATCTTGAGAGGAGTGACTTGGTATACCGCCTGCCCTTCCATGTACCACCTAATTACTGGCGAGGCTTATACGTTCAAACTTTATAGTCCCTTCCATAATCAGCTTCCGAATACATCTTGCAATGTCGTTCGTAGATGGCTCTGGGTTCTAATTGGCAAGGTCATTTTCCCCTGGACATCCCTCTTCTTACACATATTCTCCTAGGACATATACTTCCCGGACATATTCTCCTCCTGGATATATTACCAGCAGGTATATTCTCCCCTTGGATATATTACCAGCTGGCATATTCTCCCCCTGTATATTTTACCAGTGGGTATGTTCTCTCCCTTGATATATTACCAGCGGGCATATTCTCCCCCCTGGATATACTACCAGCGGACATATTCTCCCGTGGATATTTTCAGGGGATATAATCCCTCCCTGGATTTATTCACCCTGCACATTTTCCCACCTGTTTACATTTCCTTTTCCTTCTACCTAAGCTGATTTAATAACATATCTTGACGCATAGTTTCTTTTCAAAAATGTCGTTAATCCTGCACCATTCTTATTATACAACTTAATATTTTGAATAAAAGCAATTGACATCACTATCCTAATCTGGTGATGTATAGATAAAAATAAAAATTGGGATGCGGAAGAAAGTATTTTAATACATCTGTAAATCTAGATCAAATACAGCTACTTACAGTACATAGTATCTTTGCCAAGCTCTGACCATCTTGCCAAACTACACAGATCTGGAGGAGCCGCTCCTGATGTTTGGTAGCCTGATTTACACGTCTTTTGAGTTGTTGACTGTTCCTCCTGAGGTAGGCAAGGGACACTAAAGACCAATTTTCCCTTAATGTATCGGTGAACGTCCACAGTGATGGATGCATATGACCATCCAGATGAGAGGACACACGATCCTCGCTCGCACCTAAGTTAAGTGAGAGATATCCTTCTGGAGTAACATAGTGCACATGCCAAGTATCTGGAGCATATAGAAGTGAACGGCATCGAAATCTGACTGATGGGTGACAGTCATTTTAGGTGCTGGTTGTTGTTGTTTTGGGCTCTTGTGAATGTGTACCTGGTGGACTGCGAGATAAAGTTAACTTTTTCCTGCTGACGAATATCTTCTTCCTTTCCCCAGTATTTTGTGTATCCATACAACATGAGATTAGTATGGTGATATCAACTGTTCTCTATTGAAAACAAAATTTTGTTGTATAATAATAATAATGGTGCAAGATTAACAAAAAAAAATCAAGATAGTGTTATCATATGAGTTGATGCTGAAAAAGGATGCCATATACAAGCATAAAGAACATGTAATAAAATGTATTAAGACATGCAGTAGGGATGACAGTGCACCAAAAACCATCTTAGGAACAGGGTCGACGCTGTTAAACGACATGAAGTCTCATCTTTTACTTAAAAGGTTTATTTATGTGCACTGCGTGGTCGGTTAATAATTATAGTATTATCATGTTGCTTTACGGATGCAATTATGCTTCACCACAATGGCACGTACTGGAGCTTAAAAAAAAAAAAAAAAAAAAAAAAAAAAATTTAGAGACGGATGGCATGCTGTTTTTCTGTCTCGACCTTGTTCTGACGGCTTTTAGCGCATTGCCATCCCTACATCCCCATAAATTGTATTAAGAATTTTAAATATATTTTTTACTGATTTATAAGAAGTATGTGTGTTTCTTACACATAGAATGTTATGTGTAAGTTATTCAGCATAAGATCGTCGTAGTGATAAAAGGATTAATGAAGGTTCTGACTAACCTGCTTCAGTTCAAAAAGCCTCGCTTGAGCTGAATAAAATTTTCTGGAGAAAAAACAAAACAAAAAGGAGCACTGGGAGAGCGCAACACTAACGTCCTGTGATCAGTCTATGACCCAACTTTTGACCTGTTTCTGTGACCTTAGTCTTTGGCGGATTGTTTTCAGACTAAAATACTTTATCCTTGGGTGACCTTGAACGCCTCCAATAAGTATAGTTCAATTTGGATAAAAAAAATGTTTAAGTTGACCTTGCCCTGTGACTTTGACCTTTGTCCTATTATTCTCAAAACTGAACAATTTAACCTTCAACTTATTCTAGATAATTTCAGCCAATTTAATCCAAACTGAATGATGCATTTTGAGTTAAATGACTGAAAGATTGTCACTGTCCTGTGACCTTAAATTCTGACCCATCGTTCTCAGATTTGAAAAAGTTCACTCTTTGCTCAACCGTTACCGTTCTACCAACTTTTTGTCTATATACTGTAGGATCGCAACTGCATAGGCTGACCTATTCCCGGCCTGTTACTTGTGACCTTTTTCGACAACATCTACAGTGCTTCCGAAAATGAAACTCTTCTGTAAAGAACATGGCGATCGGTTTTGCCATTTTCGAGCTAGAGGGGTGAAGAAGAAGAAGAAGAAGAAAATATGGATAATTCGGGATTTTTTGTTTATGTTTTATCGTGCTAGTGTTATGTATGGGTGGGGTTATAAAAGAGATACAAGGTAGGGCAGTGGATGTTGGAGCGGCCCTAGTGTGAAAGGGCAATGTTTGGAAACTCCCTGTACTGTTGTTTGCAGATGATACTGTGTTGTTAAGTGAAGACGAAGGGGAGCTGCAAGAATTGGTGGATGAGCCTGGGAGAGTGTGTACGAAACGGAGTCTAAAGGTGAATGTAGGGAAGAGTAAAGTGATGGACTTCGAGAGAGGTGAAGTCAGTGAATGTACAGCGAGGTTGGATGACGAGGAAATGGAAAATGTGAGTACGTTTAAGTACTTGGGTAGTGTGATGAGTAAGGATGGAAGTTTGGAGAGTGAAATGCTTGAAAGGGTACAACAAGGAAGAAAGGTTGCTGGTTCCTTAAAGGCAGTGATAAGAAACAGCGAAGTGAGCATGGAAGTGAAAAAGTTATTACATGACAGTATTGTGATACCAACTCTAACGTATGGAAGTGAAGCTTGGACGTTGTTGGAGGGACACAAGTCAAGAATGGTGTGGATGTGGATGTGATAGGAAGCGTTAGGAGAAACACATTGAGGTGGTTTGGCCATGTGGAGAGGATGGAGAGTGAGAGACTGCGAGGATGTGAGTGAGGTGGAGGGGGAGAGAGGGAGGGGAAGGCCTAGGATGAGATGGAGTGGAGAGGTATATGAGAGAGGGGTGTGTGAATTGGGAGCAGGGCAGTGAAATGGCGGGGGAGAGGGTGACGTGGAGGGGATTTGTTTGTGGCCACTCCGTATAAGGGATTAAGGCGTCTGGCAATAGATAGATAGATAGTTATGTTTTAGTTACTTTTGGAGATGTTTTAGGTAAAGACAAGCCTGAGGGTTAAGGCAAGGTGCTTAAAACTTAGTACCCACGTGTTTGGGAGTTACGAAGGATTATGTTAAGGCTTATGGGCGTGTCGACACCATCCCTTCATAGTGTCTCCCGACACTCTGTTAGAGGTAGGAAATATCCGATGGGGAGTAAATCCAGGGAGGGAATATGTCGGGGTGAGAATGTCTAGGCGGTGGGAGGGGGGGGGAGAAGGGAAGTCCTACACTCGGACTCTTAAGGGTTAACTCTCACATCTTCATTCTCTCAAATTCTGTTATAATCTTCCTCACTCTTTCACACACTTTCAGATTGTTTCAGAGTTTTCCTCACGTTCCCAGACTCTCCCTCGCTCTCTTTAACCTTTTCAGAATCTTTCTCGCTCTTCCAGCTTCGTTCAGTATCCCTCACACTATCAAGCTCATTCAAACTTTCCCGCAATCTCTCTTTTTTGGATTTTCCCCCCACTCTCCCAGAATGTGTGAAATTCTCTCTCTCTCTCTCTCTCTCTCTCTCTCTCTCTCTCTCTCTCTCTCTCTCTCTCTCTCTCTCTCTCTCTCAAACTTTGGCATTTCTGTTTTAGTCTTAATTTTTTCATAAATTTTTAAACTCTTTCTCCCTATCTTTTATCTCAGATTCTCTTTCTTACTCTCTTAAATTCTCACCAAGTCTTCCCAAATCTAACTTCTTCATACTCTCTCGGCCCCTGTAACTTTCTGCTACTTTTCCAGACCCTCTGCAACTGTCCTCAGTTTTCTCTCTTTCTCTCAACTCTCTTGAACTCTCGCTTATTGCCTTTCTATGTATGCGTCTCTCTAAATCTTCCCCTCTCTAAAACTCTCCCCAATCCATCTTTCTCTATCCCTTCATAGGAAAGAGGCAAAGTTAAATTCAAATTTTTTTCTACCCATTCAGCTCGACATCAGCAGACTAATCTCAAGCAGGGGTCAGCTCCGATCTGACATCTCCCCAGGCCACTCAGGCGGTCAGGGAGACAGTCTCGCCAGGCAGCACAAAACTACGAGTAAGGCAGGAACGGGGGTGGAAGGGACAGGAAGGGGCAGGGGGAGGCAGAGAAGGGTATGATAGAATTGAAGGGAGAAGGTTAAGACTAGGCAGGTTACAGTAGGTTAGGAATGGCAGGGTAGGGTATGGTTGAGAATAAGATTGTGGTTATGCAGAGAACGAAAGGGTTGGATAGAATCAGGAGAGGTTTGGGTTGGATAGGTTGGGTCAAGGAAGGATGAGGTTAATAAAGCAGGGCTGGGGGATGCAAAGTAGGGTCTGGCAGAGAAAGGTAGGGCAGGGTATGGTAAGGTCAGTCAAAGAAGGCTAAGATGTCAGTGGATAAAGTCTTTGGAATATTTTCCCTTATCTACTTTATCAACTCGATAATTAGTGATATTACTTTATGTTTTTTGTTGATTTCCCTATATTATAAAGTTCATCCTCTCTCTCTCTCTCTCTCTCTCTCTCTCTCTCTCTCTCTCTCTCTCTCTCTCTCTCTCTCTCTCTCTCCAGATCCGAGTTATTATTGCTAATGACCCCATCTGGCATATCTGGAAAACAGCTCAACTTTATCATCATCGGGCTCAACAACATTTTTTTTCCGTACCCACTGGATTCCAAACCGTTCCCCTGCTCTAGTCCTCACTTTGACATTTGCCGCGCCCCGTACGAGTTCTGTCAAACGATTTTATTGTCGAAATCAGATTATTATCGACGTACCCTACTGTAAATCATGTTGACAGTCACTTTCGAGAGTGTAGGGGAAATTTTCCCAGGACTTCGCCTATTCTCCTTTGCCCTAAATTATTCCTCATATTATCATGCGTAATATTTCCCTCTGTTGCAGTACATAAGTTTATCCCAGTGACGTGCTTCCATTCGTGGTCGTTTAGTGGTTAGAACGCTCCATTCGGAGTGACGGGCTTGCATAAGTTCTATTCCGAGGCACACATTATCTTGGTTCTTGGCGGTATAGTGGTTAGAACGTCCCAGTCGGAGTGACTGCCTCACGTAGGATTGATCCCAAGAGGTGACTTGAGGTGTTTCGATCATATAATGCAACCAAGCGAAGTAAGCCAGTCATGTACTCTTATATGTACTGACCTCGGGCACCTAAACCTCAATAGGGGTACAATGAGGCTGACTGTTAGTCTTTTACCTAAATGGTTCTAATCATTACTATACTGTCCATATGCCTTGGCATCGCAGTTAAGTAGCAAAATAAAACAAGGAACACTCGCAGAGTGCAACTGGTCTAAGGTCCGAATATATTTACTTTGTGCTGTGACCTTGGCTTTCTTGAAATTATTTTCAAGATGGAATGACTTCAGTCTTGCCTAACCATTTACACTCCTTCCGACTTGGGTCAGATCAGATCAGAACTGTTGGAGTTGCCTTTGGTCAGTGGTCTTGGCCTTTGACCTTTCACTGTGACTTTGGTCTTTGATAGTTTTTTCCCAGAATCAAATCTCTTTTATCTTTGTTACATCCTGAACCCTTCCACAAAGTATAGTACACATCGAATAAAACTTGACCTTGTCATGTCACCTTGACCTTTGACCATTTGTTCTAAAAAAAACAGTAGGTAATCTCCTAATGTGATTCTCAACTCATCCATGAAGTTTGACCCAAATCAGAGACTATCTTAATGACTGCGCACACTCACAGACACACGGGCCTAACTTTGACCTTACCCTTTGACCTAGATCCTTCATTGATTGTTTCCAAAACTAAATGCCTTCGTTCTTGCCTGACCTTTGACTCTTCCACAAAGTTAAAGTGAGATTAGATCAAAATTGTGTTATTTTACCTCGTTCTCTGACCTTGGCATTTGACCTTTCCCTGCGACCATAACCTTTGGCTGATTGCTCTCAAAATCGACTACTTTCGTTCTTCTAATTTCAACCTTTGCACGAAATTGTTTTCATTCCATCCATCCATCCATCCATCATCCAGTCCCAGGTGTCCCATGAGAAGCGTAGAAGTCCGGGGCTAGGCATGTTGATCCTGACAATTAAGATGAGAGTAACCAGCCTCGCTCATCCCTGAGTGGTATTACGTGAGCAATAAACCCCAACCATCCCTTGGATATAAACCTGCTAAACTGGATAAAAAATTTGATTATCTTGCCCAGGTCTTGTGACTTTGACTTCGGACATTTCGTTCTGAAAAACGAAAGGTTTACTCTGTGGATTACATTCAACCTTTCCTCCAAGTTTGATTAAGTTTGATTAAAACCAGATCAAAACTGGTTGAGTTATTTTGTTGACAAAAACACACATGGGTCAAGTCGAACTTTGACCTTGACCTGTGATCTTGACCTATGTCTGATTTTCTCAAAGACTGAATCACTATAATCTTGTACTATGCACAACATTTCCCTCAACTTTAGCATAAACTACTATAGGTAAATTCAGCTTTTGTTTATTTCGCAATGTCAAGCTTTGACTTAACCCTGCCACCCTGACTTTTTATTCGACCTATTGTTCTAAAAAATAACAGCTTTACTTATTGGCGAACCCTAAACGTTTGCATAAAGTTTGTTTAAAATCAGTTATGAACCGTTTTATTTACTTTCTTATAAACACACACACACACACACACACACACACACACACACACACACACACACACACACACACACACACACACACACACACACACATCGATCAAAACGTAATACCTGCTCTTGTTACGCTGTCGGACACGGTTGTGATTAATTCTCCGGGCAAACTTGCTTTAACTGGTCCAGAGGGAGTGAAGCAAGCAGAGGTGGCCACGTACTTTTTTGGTCAGTTTTCTACTAGATATAAAAAAAAAAATCTATTTTGTTGGTTCATTGGCTGGTTCATATTCTGTACTATATGAATAAGTAAAAATTCCATCTTACTAAATGAGAATGTAAAAAAAAAAAAAAAGTCAATATAGGAAGTGTAAAATTGTTTAAAATCATTGAGAGAATGGGATAAAATCCTTATTTATAGGTCAGTTTTGCTCATATTTTAACTGGAGACTCTTCTGAGCTTGGCATTTATGAGGAAATGTCCAAAGTGAAAAACTCATGCCACCAGGCCGCGCTATAAACTGTGGTAGTTTTCAAGTCTGATAAAATTCCGAAAAACCACCGGTAAAAGTGGGATAAAATCCTTTTTATGGACTTGTTTTGCTCAGATTTTAAATCGAGTTTCCTCCGAGCTTGGCACACTTGGAAAAATGTCAAGTGTCAAAAATTCAGGCCATCGGGTGGGCTATATGCCGATATTTGTTGAAAATTTACAAAAAGGACGAAAAAAATCACCAGTAAAAGTTGGGTAAAATCCATATTTATGGATCATTTTTGCTCAGATTTTAACTGAAGATTCCCCTGAACTTGGCACTTAAGGAAAAATGGCATAATTAAAAAATTCAGGCCACCAGGGAGCCCGACCCAATAAGCTCATGTATTCTTAAAGTTTGCAAAAATTCTGAGAAAAAAATGATAAAGGTGGGATAAAATCCTTATTTATGGACCAATTGAGTTCATATTTTGACTGGATATTCCCCTGAACTTGGAACATATGGGAAAATGTCAGAAGTAAAAAATTCAGGTCACCAGGTGGTGCTGTCAAGTGAAGGCGTCCACAAGGTGGGACGCTGGTCACGAGAGCGAGGTGACAACCATCTAAACAACTTCAGTACATATATATATCAAGACAAGATGGTGGTCGCCTTGCTCCGGTGACCACCGTTCCACCCCGTGGACGCCTTCACTTTATCTGCTACTTCCAGGCACCTGATATGTGTATGTGTTTTATCAGCGAGAAATATATGATTAGTTCTTTGTCATATCTGTGATTTATTTTTGCCTCAAGATGCCAGGCGTATGAGATCTAGGCAAGCTCATCTAACATGGGTCTCGGAGAAAACTTTGAAATAAACCTTCACTAAATAAAGACCATCAATCCTAAAAGACTCATCTTCAAAGGGTATATTCTCATGGATCCCCTGCACCCCTACTCACCCTACAACAATTCCAGGTCATGTCACCCATTTCTTTGTTCCACACGCTAATTTCCTTACACGCTTAATCGAAGGCTTTATTGAATTCAAACCACAAATCCTATAATATCCAAATCTCAGCGTAAACTTTCCATCCTCAGTTCCACGGCTCACAAAATTCTTCAGTCTACATCTGGTGAAATTCCATCCATGCAGGAGAGAGAGAGAGAGAGAGAGAGAGACAAAGAGAGAGAGAGAGAGAGAGAGAGAGAGAGAGAGAGAGAGAGAGAGAGAGAGAGAGAGAGAGAACCAAAATCCAAAACTCCGTGACTGAGAAACGTCGACCATGATACATTTATCATATTTTTATGTTGTTCGTTTTCTGAGACCCATCATTCGTTATACATGCCACACACCTTCACGTGTCTCCAACTGGGCGCTAATATCCACCTTCCGTATCACATACATACTAAAATGATCTCATTCAGACCGGGAGCATATTTGATGACTTGTACGGGAGAGCGGTGACGGTTCGGACAGTGGGATGGTTCTGACAGTGCAATTCCTGAGCAATATAATTATGGGACCTAGGGCCGCGAGGCCTTGCGTGAATGTGCGATCACTCTTTTTGCTTCAACCACACGGAACCACCAAGTTATGAACGCCGCACTTTTCGATGCAGGTCAGATTTTATGTTTTTTTTGCACCTCCCATGTTATAATTTGAGTGTATATCGTAAGCTGTACCTCCGTGAATATGTCAAGCAGCGAATTATGCATTTTTATGATGAACATGTGTTGCATGTAGAAGATATTGCTATCAAAAACGAATGTTAAACTCTCGTGTGAAATCTGAGGGTACCCCTCAATCAGCTATATAGATTCGAGATGACTGGGACAGTTGTGGAGGGGGATGATTCGGACAGTTGAGGAGGGGGATGGTTCATCAATGTCCGAACTATCTCTGGCTACAACATGTGTTAAAAAATCTTAAGTCTGTCGGTCAGTCAGAAATGGAGAAATAAATAGATAAAACAAGAGATTAAGCTTCTTTTGCCATCTGAAACAGAGGCCTGGAAAATGAGAAATGGTCAATATTCGACAGAGAGAGAGAGAGAGAGAGAGAGAGAGAATGATGAGGCCAGTTATGTATCATATTAAGCAAAGTAAGAGCTTAAGTCATTTATCCATAATTTTGATGAATTTCATTTCAGTTTAAACAAAATTACAGTAATTTGGATGTTGGAGTCAGATTTTGTGCTTGTGTGTGAGAGAAATGAGGCCAATTATGCATCATTTTGAAGCAGAAGTAAGAGGCTAAGTCAATTATCCGTAATACTGGTGAAGCTTATTTTAGTTTTAAAATAGGTCTATTATTTTTTAACGAATATGAAGAGGTTCATTTGGATTCTAAAGTTTGATTTTGTACTTTTTGAAAATAAAATGTCGTTGAATTGATACATTTTGGTTCATAGCCAATCTGACTCAAATAATTTTAAGAATGTGTCAAATAATGCATATGGCCGGACCATAGACACCTGTGTTTCGTTAACTATAGCTTAAAACTGAAAAGAACTAAGGGTTAAAACTGAAAAGAGCTAAGGGTTTAATATTACCAGGCTGAAGAGCCAAATGGTGAAGGAATATTTTAACAAACACGATTACATTATTGCTTAAATCTGAATTATTATATATATATATATATATATATATATATATATATATATATATATATATATATATTTTTTTTTTTTTTTTTTTTTTTAAGAGTCCGAACCATCACCGCCCTCCCCTAAGTCAGTCTTGTAGAAAGTAATTAAATCTCTACTACCGCTGTTTTAACCATCAGACTGCTCCTTGTTCCAACCTGGAATCAAACTTAAGTCATTTTAGACAGCAAATCACATCTCTAACCACATAGCCACTAGCTCCTCACTTGCCATCCCCCAAAAGTATAAATTCACTAAAACTGGCAACTTCTTCCTCCTCTTGTTTAGATTTGGATTATCTTGAATAGCATCGTACCCCAAAATCATTTTTTCGCCTCCCCCCACCCCCACCCCGCTCCAGATTCATAATTTACTCACAGCTGGAAGGCAGACATGAAGATAAGATGACGTGGGTCAGAAGGAACTACCACTCAGTGTATCTGAGTTAAAGACTCATTTTGCGACACACAGTGTTAACAGTTCTATCCAGTGCGCTTCAAAGTAGAAGGAATATTGATAAGTTAATGAAGGAGAGGCTGTATTTTACCTACTATACGATGATGAAAGGTTTCATGCAGCAGATTGTAAATTACTTTCTCTGACGTGTTTTCTGTGATATTAAAATAAACTGACATTAAAATAAACTGTCCAGTGACATAAAAGTAGGAGGAAATTCTATCTATATATCTATATACCTAGGCTGCTCCCCCCAACGAAAGGGAGGTAGCCGAGACAGGACAACACACTCCCAATTTACTCATCTCCACACGCACATTTATTCATATCTTAGCCCCAAGGGGAGAAGGGACGCACCACACGAGGGTCAACTGTGCAGTGGAATCAGTGATATCAGCAGCAGGGCCTGACAGCAGAGCTGGTTTACCCCTGCCACATCATAATGGTCCCATCCTCATACCTGTACCTGACTTGATCAACTGATCAGACCTAATGTGGAAGAATATCCCCTCAGGGCTGCGTCACCATTTATTCATTCACAATTTCTCACCAGTCATTCCTATCACAAGCAGCCACTCTTTCTTGCCCAACAGACATCCCTCTCGCATGTAACAATCTCTTCACACTGTCCATCCATCCTATTTTTGGTTTTCCTTTCAGCCTTACACCTCACACATCTGATCCAGTTATCTTTTTCACCAATCACTCTTCATCCATTCTCTCCACATGTCCAAACCATTGCAACAGTCTTTGCTCAACTCGATCTGTCATCTCTCGCATAACTCCAGTTCTCCTTCACACTTCATCACTTCTTAATCCATACACGTCATTCCACACATACTTCTCAGACACCTCATCTCCATTACATTCAAACTTTTCCTCTCTGCTACACCCATATTCCATGTTTCAGCCCCATATAACGCAGTCAGTACCACTTCACCCTCATACAGCCTTCTCTTTAAGTCCATTCTAAGTGAACGACATCTAATCACTTTTCATTCCTCCCAGCACCTTTCCTACTTCATTCATTTTAAACTTCACTTATACATCTATTCTTCAATCCACTGAGGAGGAATGTAGATAAATTTTAATATCTTACTGGTATATTAATGATTTTGGAAGATTTCATGCTGCAGATTGTAAACTTTATATTATGGAACTATTTATGCCACACAATGTACACAGAGGTGTCCAGTGAGCTTGTGGATGGGAGGAACTTAAGAACAACGGCTAATTTTACCAATATTACATTATTATAGAAAGATTTTATCCATCACATTTTAAAATTACTTTGGGTGACTCGTTTTAACCCCTACACCGTGGAGTTGTTTTTGCGTTCCTTGCCGTCCCGCGAGGATATTCACGTTCTGACTGACTTTTTAAAAATATTTGCCAAAAATCAGTTAATAGTCCTAGAATATTAAAATTAAATATGCCTATGGCACATACCTTCAGCTTTCCCCTGGGATGTTTGTTGAGCCTTCGTCTCTACCGTATGACTTGTGGAGACTTCTGAAGTTGGGTAACGAAGTCTCCACTTTACACTTCCCAGTACCCTGTAATATGGTTACCACTGCCTGATATTATAACTACAAACACTATTCTATGAATTTCAAGTAGTTTGGAATCCATATTCCAAAAAAAAAAAACACTGAAAGCAATGTAAATTACGAGCACATACGAGCTTTCCTCCCATGCTGGTTCCCCGGTGGTATTCTGAGGCGGAGCTATCATTTATTATTTATAAACACACTAACACTTTATATTCCTTGTACTTTATTACACTTATTTATATATACAATATTTATCTATAAGTTTCTTTCAGTACTAGTAGTTTATTTTCACTCCAGGCATTCACTTTCTCGTCCTGTATGCTAGCGTTGAGAGTGAATCTGTCACTTTCACTTTCATAACTCCCACTATTCATACATGCTAGAGTGAAACTTTCACTTTCATTACTCCTAGTATATATACTCGTATTCTTATATTACTACTCATTTACATTTCTATTTACATTTTCTATTTTATTTACATTATTTACATTTCTGTTTTATTTACACTATGTTATGCACACTCATTTGCATTAACTTATAAAACTATTTTCCACTGTTCACTTATATTTACATTCATTGCTATCACTTGCTGTTTACACATTATTTACACATTATTTACATTTCCACTTGCACTGTTTTAGAGTCACCAGAAAGATCGTAGTCACTGTCCATCATTCTCATTGATAAATTAACCAGTTCACGTTCCACAGCAGTCACTTAGCCCTTTACCCCATTCCACACGAGGTTTAGTAGAGGTAGAGGTCACAGGGCCCTTTGCATGGGGCTAAAAAGTGGCAGAATTGGACAGGCGCGAATCTGACGTGGTTTCACCTTGAAAGACAACAGTAAACTGAATGCTGTTGCCTAGGGGCAGTGAAGGGCTGCCAATGTCAGCGTGGTGACAGCTGCTAATATATATGCTATGAAATGATTGGCAGGAAAACTAGACAATACATAATAAATTAGGTAGTTCATGTAAATATCACTTAGGCTTCTCCCTTCCTTTCTTATATATATTTTTATCATGAGAACAGGTCATATGGCATATTTCAAGGGGAAATAAACAAGGAAAATTAGCAAAAGAGTGCACGTGAGGTGTTGCCAGGTGATAATTAGCCCATTCCAGATGTATGGCAGTATCAATTACCTTTTCTCCTTCTTTAATATATTATTTTGTATAAGAATAGGGCAAAGGGCACATTTCAATGGATAAAATGAGTGGAAAAATCTGTCCAGCATTTGTGTAGCACAGTGCATCTGGTCAGGCGGAAGGAGAGGGTAATGGAGGGAGGTAAGGAGGGGGGGAGTCAAGGACAGGAGAAAAATGGCTAAATTGTCAACAGTGGATGGGAGTACAGGTGACATTAGCAGAACTGAGTATAGCTGGACATTGGTAGTACTAATAGATGATACAAGCCACCACTTGAAAGCCCGGGCAAATTCAAAATAACACAGAATCACAAAAGTGATGCCCCGCGGTATGATCCCTTGCTCCCGAGCGTCACGAAAGTGACGCCTCGCAGTTAAGGGGTTAAGCCACACAACAGAAACAAACCTATCCAGTGAGCTTTATGATGAGATAACCTTTTACATGATTTCGTAAAATAAATATAAATTCATAGAATTTTAGCAACACATCAAGTTAGTAAGGGACTTCATGCACGAGATACTGGTTGGGGATACACCATGGGTGAGACTCGTATTAAACCAGACTATATAAACAAACCAGTTCACACAGCCTCAGAAAAGGAGTAACTTTGATTTAAACCTCGTACTCTAAAGGACATCAGGAATTTCGTTACACCTCTTGCTTTGCGATTTAGTCTTCAAATTACACCTCAACATTCTCGTATGTCCTAACTATGGAAACAATGATATGTCGATAATAAAACAATGTATATGACATGAAAGAGAAGGATAATGAGTAATAAGTAAAATAAATAGCTAAGAGAGATGCTTTAGAAGCTTATTGTACTATGACAATACTTCACACAGAGAAGAGTTTTTTTTTTTTTTTTCCCACCGATGATAGGAGATCATTTGAGAGCTATCTACCAGTACTCTTTTCCTTTCCTTCTTTATTATTAATTAATTAATCCATTATTTGTTCATTTTCTTGTACCGGATGATGAAAGTAAAGGACAAATCAGGAGGGAACTGGTGGGCTGGAATGAGAAGGGTTTGTCTAGTAATTAGGGTTTAATTTATTATAGTCACTCCCCCACCCCCCTCTCTCTCTCTCTGTTTATCTGTCTGTCTATCTCTTTCTGTCACCCTTGTTTACTACCTTTTTTTATGCTTTTGGTGATTAATGAATAAGTCTAGATACTAGCATTATCAGCCGTATTCTAAGCGGCACCAAATATTTAGTAACATCTCTTCCTTAGCGATTTATTCTGCACGTTACACCTCAGTTTTCTTTTCCGTGTTTTTTAGCCCAAGTATGTCGATACTGAATCGATTTAAATACAGCAAGAGACAGCTAACCAGAAATGTTTAAACAAACTACAAAGGAAAATGTACTGCGAAACCTCCGTACTCCACAAAATATAAAACGCAAATGGTGGAATACAGATATTAAGCATTGTCCATCAACTAAAAAAAACTTGCACACAAATACTGTATTGCCACAAAGAATCAAAATGATAAACATGATGCTCTTCATAAAAAAAAAAAAAAAATGCAAAGTAAGAAAAACTTTGAAGCTCACGTTGTGTGAATCAGCAAATCAAACCCAAAAGATTTTATTTCAACTATATCAGAAACAAAAAAGTAATATCACCAACAATTGGCCCACTAGTCACTATCTCCGCGCATTCTGAAAGAAGCAGTGAATGAATTATCTCGGCGATTAGTTGAGCTATTCAATAAATCATTACGAAATAGAAAGGTGCCTCAAGAATGGAAACTAGGAAATGTAACCCCGATATATATATATATATATATATATATATATATATATATATATATATATATATATATATATATATATATATATATATATATATATATATACATATATATATATATATATATATATATATATATATATATATATATATATATATAAATCGCAACCAGAGAATTTTCGACCAATAAGCTTAACTTTAGTGGTGTGCAAGTTGTTGGAAACTATTATCAGAGAAATGTTAGTTAAGCATTTAATAATAAATAATCTCAATAAAGATTCACTACACGGTTTTCGGAATAATCACACTTGCTTTATAAATCTCTCAGATTTCTTCTGTGATAAAATCAGTTCATACAATGAGACCAGATCTGCTGAAATTTCTTCATTTTCAAATAGCATTTGATAAAGTTCTCCATATAAGATTACTTCAAAAAAAAGAATGTGTATGGGTTCAAAGACAATGTGCTCGGGTGTATCGATAAGTCCTTACAGAGTGTAAACAGAGAGTTGTAATAATGGTAAAGAATGAGACTGGAAAGATGTCATTAGTGGTGTGCCACAGCATTCAGTACTGGGTTCTAACTTGTTTTCGATAAAATTATATAAAAATGATAGAGATGAAGGTATAATTTGTAAAATATCCAAATTTGCTGATGATACTAAAGTTGCTAAAAAGTACTAAGAGGTATAGATATGTGGATGGCGGACTAATGATTACACACAGAAACACTAACGTTGACAATTTACTTCTTAACTAAATAATGTAAGTGAAAAGATGAAGTTTACAGTGGAAGAAGAAAATCATGATAAAATATCTTTCTTGGACACTCTGTAAGATCCAGATCAAGCAAAATTCACTGTGTACAGGAATTCACTGAGTACAGGAAACCAACCAGCAAAGATGACTTCATTCTCTAATTCAGCACTCATGATAACAGAATAAAGTCAGGAGTGGTAATTGGATTTTTTCTAAGAGCATTTAGGATTTGTAGTGTATACCAGCTCTGAAGTGAATTGGACTACTGTGCCTTAATAAAACTTGGATACCCCAAGGGCCTTCTAGTCACACTGAAAGAAAAAGCAAAGCAAATAATGGAGAGAGGAAAGTCAGATAAAAGACAGGATAAGTACCTAATAGTACCAAACTCGGACATAGTCATGAGTCTTAGAAAAGCACTACGCCATACGAACATAAACATTGTGACATCATCAGGGAAGAAAATAATTGATATAATAAGAGGGAATAAAGAAGGCCCTCTAAATGAAAATTGCATAGTATACAAGATACCCTGTACTGGTTGGGAAGCAGCCTACTATGGAGAAACCAGTTGGAGGCATAGAAACGAGGCTGAGGGAACATAAAGCTGATGTAAGACATCATCGAATAACTGGTGCCCTGGTCAACTACGTAGATGAAAAGCATCATCTGCCAAAATGGAGTGAAACAGGAATTTTAGAGAAAAATCTAACAAAGGCACAACGAAAAGCTTTGGAGGCACTCTACATAACAAAAATAAAAATAATAACAAAAAAGAGGTGATGCAGTGTGGTCTCACCTAGCAGCGCAGATGATCAGGTTAGAGAGGGAAAGGTAACGGACCAATCAGCGACCTGCAGACTAAGGATCAACCAAGAGTGTGATCCAGCAGCTGGCCATATAAGTCAGACTTACCTGGGAAAAGTTCACTCCTCTGAAGAAGCTTCTGCTAGAAACTAGTTAGCAATAAACTTGTCTCAGACTCGTGATTCTCTACACCACTCATATTAGGCAAAAATGTAGCATCCAGGAACATAGCCACATGAAAGAGTGGATGCATAATTTTTATAGAACACAAACTTACAGTAGCTCATTATCTACCTTGGCATAGTTGTAGTGACTTTTTGAAGTTTGGTGGGCCAAACCTGACTTTCCCTCGTACCATGCAATGGCTAATGGGGTAGGCTGAGTGGCCGAAAAGGCTCCAGATGACTCCATATGACAGATTTCAAATCATCTGTCAGCAATCAGCCCCAAAACACCGCAAAGAGTATTATGTTTTCAACCCAACATTGAAGTTGAATGGTGCAGTGCACCTCAGAACGGCTATGGTTGCACGTTGCAGTTCACGGATTAAGGATAGAAAAGATACCTGTTGACAACGTGGATCAGCGAATAGAGAGGAAAGCCAAAAATAGTGGTGAACATTGAAACCACCTAGAATGGAGATTTCAGAAAAATGAGAAACTGATTATATGTATTCCACATTAGAAGAAAAACAAAGATATATTTTTTGTAGTCAGTGTAATTAGGGAATAAGTACATAGCACAGATATATCTAGTCAGAAAATAATATCCTAAGCCAGAGTGTAGAGAATTCAAAGAATTCATTTTCAGGAACATGAGAGCACAATATGTTGTTGGGTACATTAACACAGCAACCAACTTTAACTTTGAAATTAGTATAGAGAAACTGACGTAGAGAAGGGTTTGCTGTCAGTCATTTCAGACAGCTGAGTCTCAGTAAGGAAGCATATGAGATTTTGAGGAAAAGAGGCATTGTTCAATGAAAAGAAAATCAGAGAAAAAGTCACGAACGTTGCAGAAGTGGATAGAGAAAGAGTGCCAGACAGTGATTCCATACATCTCATTGGTCGTCACCAGGAGAGGGGCAGATGGTGGGGTCATTTATGGTCCTCCACCCATCTCCATCCCTGAGGACTCCGAGGCTGAGTGTTGAGATGCCATTTATTGATAATATTTGAGACAAATTGTGGTGTGTAATGTGTAGGTAGTTTGTTATAAATAGTTTGATGGTGATGTACAGGAGAGTAAGTTGGCCTACTCCCCAGGTTTCTAAAACAATGAAAAAGTTCAGCAAAGGTAGATGGTCAGATGGCACTCCTGCAGGCTGTTGAAATAGAAGCTCCAGCTCTCTCTATCACAAGCTTTCCATCCACCTAGAGGGTAATGCCCTATTTGACTGGTGTTATAGTCTACTTCCTGTAATGTGGTGATAAGGGCTTACCTATGCTCACAATTGCTGCTGTTAATAAGTGTGTGGAGTTTGCTTGAACAATCTTTCAGCTTGTTTTCCTCGACCCTCTGCCTGAAGTGTGTTGAGGTAGTGTTTATAGTGTACAGGCTGTGTCTATGATTTGATGAGTGGATCTTATGGCAATGTGATCTGCTTAGTATACAATGTACAATGTTTGGGGGATTTAGAGTTTGGGAAAAACTTGACTTTATAGGTTTAATTGTGCA
Source organism: Coenobita brevimanus (assembly GCF_032717465.1). NCBI lineage: Eukaryota > Metazoa > Arthropoda > Malacostraca > Decapoda > Coenobitidae > Coenobita > Coenobita brevimanus. The sequence continues at coordinate 29,664,447 of NC_137033.1, read as the reverse complement.
GATAAAAGAACAGGGCCCCTGTGGAATTACATTAGATGAAGTTTCGTGTTCATGACGGCCTGCCCTGGAGTGTAGCATGCACTTGTCTAACAGAATAGTTTTCATGTCATCATTCCGTCTCGTAGATTTTGATGATTAGTTTGTACATGTGATTGGGATCAAAGGCTATACTAATGTCCAGTATTGTATGATGTGTATCATGTGCGGGTTTCACGGAATTGAGGCTGTCTGATGCCTATTGTGTAAGGCTGGTTAGTAAGATATTTGTGGAAGTAGTACTCCAAAGCTGTGTTCTGAGGGAGGAACGGACACATGAGGATTGACTTCGTTGAGAATTAGGCGTTTAGTTGTCTGGGATTGCGTACGTAGTAGTGTTCTGGGTCTGTACGATGAAGGGTGTGTTATTGACCTTGCTGATTAAGTGGTGTGATGATATATATACTATGATGTGCGAATAATTATTTGATATCTCTGAGGATCTGGATACCGTGAGGTCCTGAGAGAGAGAGAGAGAGAGAGAGAGAGAGAGAGTGTTGTAATCAGGTCGGTGCATGATTCCCTGATCGGGCGAAGTGGACTGCCATGATTGTTTATCAGTCTGTCTATCTGTTGCCAGACACCTCAATCCCGTAAGAGGTGGCCACAAACAAATCGCCTCCATGATGCCCTGTCTCCCGCCATTTCACTGCCTTCTCCCCAGCTCACACACCCCTCTCTCATATACCAAGAAAGTTCTTTGTATCAATTTGTAAATTATCCGGCACGTGGAGCTAACATCCTAGATCTTGTCTTAACTACATCAGAAAATGTAGTGAGTAATGTTATTGTAGAAGAATTTAGTACAAGTGATCATCGCATAGTTACATTTAACATTAAATTCAGTGAAGACAGTGTCAAGGCCAGTTGTGAGAAAGTGCCCGACTTTAAGAGAGCAAATTTTAAGAAATCAAAGGCAATTGCAGGTACAGCTGACTGGCATCCCATTGTCGAAACAGATATTAATGACGCGTGGAGTTACTTTACAGAAACTCTCAACAGTGCCATCAAATTTTGTATTCCTATGAGCAACAGAAGGCCCGCCAAAAATTCTAAACCCAAATGATGGAACTCCAACATTAAACATTGTCTAGAAGCAAAAAATCTTGCATATAAGAAATATAATACCACAGAGAGTCAAAGTGATAAAAATGAATACGATGCCCTTCGACGAAAAGCCAAAAAATTAATTAAATGCAGTAAGAAAAATCTTGAGACACATATTGCAAGTATCAGTAAATCAAATTCCAAAGAATTTTTCAGTTACATAAGAAGCAAAAAGGTAATAACTCCATCAATCGGTCCCTTAGTCACAGATAACGGAGAGCACACTGATGATGAAACTATGATGGCGAAAATTCTTAATGCATTCTTCGCGTCAGTATTTACAACAGAAAATATGCATACAATTCCTACTGTTTCCCCCATTCCTATAGAAGAGGGCAACATAATCACTGACATTACAGTCAGCGATCGCGACATACTGCTTGCAATAAACAGATTAAAAGAGAATAAAGCACCAGGACTGGACAAAATATCACCACATGTATTGAAGAAACTACAGAATGAAATATCAAAGCCTTTAGCTGAACTTTTTAACTTATCACCTAAGAGCAGTAAGGTGCCACATGAATGGAAGTTTGCTAACGTAACCCCAATATTCAAAAAGGGCAACAGAGCCCAACCAGAAAACTACCGGCCAATTAGTTTAACATCGGTGGTTTGCTAATTGCTTGAAACTATTATCAGAGACAAGTTTGTAAAACACTTAGAAACAAACAATCTCATAAAAGATTCGCAACATGGTTTTCGTAATAATTGCTCTTGCCTCACGAATCTGCCGGACTTTTTCAATGATATACTGAACATGTATGACGAGACTAAATCTGGTGATGTGGTCTACCTCGATTTTCAAAAGGCTTTTGACAAAGTTCCACACAAAAGACTCCTTCAGAAGCTAAAGGTACACGGTTTCAGCGGCAGCGTTCTCGGGTGGATAGAAGATTGGCTCACCGGACGAAAACAAAGTGTTGTAATAAATGGAAAAGAGTCAGACTGGATAAATGTTACAAGTGGAGTGCCGCAGGGTTCAGTGTTAGGTCCTGTTCTTTTCTTAATATATGTGAATAATATTGACGAAGGATTGTGTTGTAAGATATCAAAATTTGCTGATGATACTAAAATAGGTAACTGAGCAAATACAGCACTGCAAAGAAAGGCAATTCAGAGAGATCTTGACCAACTGTTTAACTGGGTCCAAGTCTGGCAAATGGATTTCAATATTAATAAATGCAAAGTGTTAAACATTGGCAGTAAAATTGTAAGAGCAAGTTATAGCATGAATAATGTCCAGCTTGATAGGGTAAACCATGAAAAAGACTTAGGAGTTATAATAACAAATAATTTGAAACCAAGCAAACAATGTACAGAAGCTGTGAAGAAAGCCAACAAATTGATTGGGTTCATGGGCAGAGCATTTGAATATAAACCCGATAATATCGTCCTCATTTTGTATAATTCCTTAGTACGCCCGCACTTGGATTATTGCGTTCAGTTTTGGTCACCATATTATAAAAAGGATATTGAAAAGCTTGAAAGAGTTTAGTGAAGGATGACAAAGATGATACCTAGATTGAGAAATAAACAGAACGAGGAACGTTTAGAAGTCATGAATGTCTTTACCCTAACAAAACGAATAATGCGAAGAGATTTAATTCAAGTATTCAAGATGAGTGTAGCCTATACACTGTATATACACTGTATATGGCTAGTGAGGGAGTGATCGCCCTCTACCTACACAGATCAAAAGCCCTCGGGAGCAGGGGGGTGGTTGCTTTCTCAGGCAGAGGAACTCCTTGAGAGTGAAATGGCTGGGAAGCATGCCGGCACGTGACTGGCTACAGCATAGCTGGGTCTTTCGGGTGTGGGCAATCAGGCAAGTTAGCTGCCTACTGCGACTGCAACACAATGGCGAGGTGTTCAGGAAGTTAGCCAAAGAAACCTTGATGGACTCTGAAAGAACAATAATGGCCCCCAGTCCCGTGCAGCCCTTAAATGGGCAGGGGGTGCTAAGAATCTCACGGTTGCCTCAATTACAATCTAATTCCTTTGTCAATGCAAAAAATACAATTAAAATTGGTAACTGGAATGTGAGAACGCTAAATCATGACGGTAAAATCGATGAGTTAGTGAAGGTTTTTCAAAATTACGGACTTGATATTTGTGCTCTGACAGAAACTAGATTAACTGGAGTCGATAAGTTGGATTTGGAGGATGGTATACGTTTATTGATATCTGGTCGACAGGACGGAATGCATTATCAGGGAGTAGGATTGTTGCTGGGTTGTAAGGCAAATAAGGCTTTATGTGAGTGGGATCCTATAGATGAGCGATTGTTATACGCACGGTTTAAATCAAATCATGGCAACATCAGTCTGTTTGTGTGTTATGCACCTACTAATGATGCACTCGATGAAAGGAAAGACACATTTTATGAAAAGTTGTAAGAAGGAGTAGGAAGGATACCTAGACATGATGTTTTGATCTGCGTTGGAGACTTTAATGCAGTAATGGGCTGTTCAAATGAGGGATTTGAGGCATGTATGGGTAAGATGGGAGTTGGTAGCAGGATGAGTGAAAACGGAGTGAGGTTTGGAAGCTTCTGTCTAGCAAATGACTTAGTCATCGGGGGCACACTCTTTCAGCATTGCAATATACACAAGACAACTTGGGTGTCGCCGTGTGGAAAATATAAAAATCAGATTGATCACATCGCTATCAGTAGGAGGCATAGAAGTTCTCTGCTAGATGTTCATGTTAAACGGGGAGCGGATATTGGTAGTGACCATCAACTCAGCATTGCAAAAATAAGGTTTAAACTTAAAAATCAGAAGAAGGAAAAATCTGGTGTTGGTAGATACGATATTAAGCTTAGAAGGGAAGGAGAAGAAAAGGAGGAATTCAGATTAGAATGCAGAAATAGGTTTTTGGTGTTGGAAACGTTGGAAGAGGGGGAGAGAAGTATAGATGAGATGTGGGAGGATGTGAACAAAGTTTTGCATGAGACTGCTGAATGTACGACTGGAAGGAGACATAGCTTCAGGAGAAAGAAATGGATATCAGAGGAAACGTGGGATATGATAAAAAAGAGAGGTGAGGCTAAATTGAGGAGTGAGATGCAATGCGTTGATGAACAAGAGATTGAATTAGCAAGAGCTGCGTACTGGAATTTGAATTCAGAAGTAAGAAGGTTAGCTAGGAGAGATAAAAGAAGATGTGTGGATGAAAAGGTTGCAGAGACTGAAATCTTAATAAACAAAAATGATGGACAGAGTCAAAGAATAGCATATGAATCGATTAGAGAACTGAGTGGTAATGCAGGTAAATGCAAGGAAATACCAGTTAGAGACAGGGAAGGAAATTTATTGACCAAAGATGGAGATATTAAAAATAGATGGAAAGAGCATTTTGAGACAGTTCTTAATAGACCAATACCACCAGAAGAGGATATACCGTCTGCTCAGGAAGATTTAAATATAGAAACAGGAGAGTTGAGGCTTGCAGAAGTGGAGAAAGCAGTAAAACAGTTAAAAAATAATAAGGCACCAGGGGAGGATGGTTTATTTCCGGAAATGTTTAAAGTGGAGGGGGATAGATTAATAATGATCTTGACCAAGCTATTCAATAAGATATGGGTGACGGGGTTACTACCATCAGTTTGGAAGAATGGTGTAATTGTTAAAGTTTCGAAGAAGGGAGACCTGAGTGAATGTGGTAATTGGAGGGGAATCTCTTTGTCACCGATAGCTTTGAAAGTTTTCAGTAGAGTGTTGTTAAATAGGTTGGAGCCAGTGGTTGAGGGTATTCTGAGGGATGAACAGGCTGGTTTTAGAAAGGGACGTGGTTGCAATGATCAGATCTTTATAGTTAGGCATTTGATGCAGCAAGTTAATGAAATGAGAGTACCGTTAAGTCTTTGTTTTGTTGATTTTGAAAAGGCTTTTGATAGTGTTTCGAGAGAGACTATGGGGAAGATCATGAGACATTATGGAATACCAGAGGAGTTTGTGAGGGTCATTATGAACATGCATGAGGACACATTTTGTAAAGTGATGGTTGATGGTTGTCTGAGTGATTCGTTTGAAGTCAAGTCCGGAGTAATTCAAGGTGGTGTTCTATCGCCTTTACTATTTATATTGGTAATTGATTACATTATGAAACGCGTTGGAACAGAAACCGGTGCAGGTATACTTTGGGGAGAGAACAGGAAACTTTTGGATTTAGATTATGCAGATGATATAGTTTTGATTTGTGATGGGCCAGAAGAGATGCAGAGAGTGTTGGACTGTTTGGTGAGTGAAGGTCGCAAGGTGGGTTTGGTTATTAATTGTGGAAAAACTGAAATAATCAATATGAATATGGAAAATGCGCAGGAATGTATAATTGGAGGTATGGTTGTAAAGCAAGTTGATAGGTTTAAATATTTAGGTACTTATTTAGCCAAGGATGGTTCTTTGAACTTTGAATTCGAGGAAAGATTAAAGAAGGCTAATCAGGCAATGGGAATGCTTAAAAATATTTGGAATAATAACAATTTCTCTGTGCATACAAAAATCAAACTTTATAAGGTAATGGTTAGGAGTATCTTAATTTATGGACACGAGTCTTGGTACAGTACAGTGACTATGGAAAATAAATTCTTGGTGTTTGAAAATAAAGCACTTAGAAGAATATTAGGAGTTAAGTGGTGGGAAAGGATACCAAATAGTAGAATTAGAGAAATAACGGAAGTGCAGCCGATCGATGAATATGTTAGATTCTCACGATGGAAGTGGCTAGGACATGTGTATAGGAGACAGGGAATAGTACGAGGTACACCAGGCTGGGTGGCACTTGGTAGGAGAGGTAGAGGAAGGCCAAAGGAGACGTGGGTGAGGACAATGAGACGGGAAGCTGGAGATGAGTGTTGGGGAGATCTTGAGGAGTTAGCACAAGATAGGATGTGGTGGTGTGAGTTCATTGAGGCCCTATGCATCCCCGAGGGTGCCACAGGAAATGATTGATTGATTGATTGATTCAAGATATTCAAAGGACATGATAACATGGCCGTCGATAGATACTTCACAGTTGATCACTCGAACTACACTAGAGGCAATGGGTATAAAATAATTGGCAAACAATTCCAGTCGCATGAAGCTAAGCATTTCTTCTTCAGTAGAGTTGTAAATATACGGAATAAACTGCCCTCCAACGTAACAGATTGTAATACAGTACAAACCTTTAAAGGTTCCCTGTTTAAGTATTTGGCATCTAACCCCCAGCTTAATATGTTAACCTGAATAAAGCACTTGTGTATGTATAATTTTCTGTTTTATTTTATTTAAGTTTTTTAGAGCATGGATCAATTTATTAACTGCAAATATAGTATATGCACAGACAAGGATATGCACAGATAGCCCTGAGTTAACGGACACTACTCATGCTATCGACCTGTGATGGGCTGTGGATCACTGAGGGTTCCTGTTAGTTATGTGGCCACCATCGGGATTTTTTTTAATGTACCAGGGGTCACTGCTTCAGGAGGTGACTTCTTTGCTTGTCCTGCATGGGCAAGTTCCTAGTCTCAGTGGAATGAATGGAGCTGGGGCCTGATTGACTGCTGCCTACCTTAATAGCGCCAGGCAAGGCTGCCACACCACCCCTGAATATCCACACTGTGCACTGTGCAATGTCCACACTGTGTCCACAAACGTCCCGTCAACTCAACATACCCATACAGCGACATGCATTAGTTATTTATTTATTCGATTACTCATTGTACTTTACTACTTTCTCTTTCAGGTTATTCATACTGGTAGCTTATAGATAATGTATTATAGAATGCAGTTTTCCTTTTCAGTCTTTCCTATGAAATTTCCATGTCAGTTTTTCCATGCTGCATGGTGGTTTTTCTCACTTTTTCTTGCCAGTTTTGGCTGGAGGGTTTGGAGGCGGAGGGAGCCTTCTTGCTTTGCTATCCTTATCCTTCAGCATGTAGAGTTAGATCTTGTAGTCATAGTCTACTCTGTACCAAACAGCCTCGAAAGGACCATAAGGTCTGATGCTGTTTGCTTTCCTTTGTACTCCTTTGTACCACTCCACTCCATCCCTTCATCTAGTCCTGGGCCTCTCCCTTCCTCTCCCACCCCCCACCTAACTCACATACTCCCTCCTCGTTAGTGTCTCTCTCTCCATCCTCTCTACATAGGCAAACCACCTCAGTGTATTTCTCCTAACGTTTTCTATCACATCCAATCCACACCGCAACTTGCCTTCACTTCCTCATTTGTCAGTCTGTCTCTCCATGCAACTCTACATGCTCCTCTCAAATAACTCATTTCCACTGCTTTCACTCTTCACCTGTGTCCTTCCAATAAAGTCCAAGCTTCGCTTCATACGTTAAAGTTGGTATCACAATACAATCACGCAGCGAATTTTTTTTACTTCCACGCTCACTTCCCTATCTCTTATCACTGCTTTCAAAGAACCAGCAACCTTTCTTCCCTGTTGTACCTTTTCAAGCACTTCATCCTCCAAACTTCCATCCTCGCCCGTCACACTACCCAAGTACTTAAATGCCGTCACAGTTTACATTTCCTCATCATCCAGCCGCACTGTGCATTCACTGACTTCATTTCTCTCGAAAACCATAACTTTACTCCTCCCGACGTTCACCTTTAGATTCCGTTTGCCACAAACTCTCCTAAACTCATTCACCATGCCTTGCAGTTCCCTATCTTCTTCACGTAACAATAGAGTATCATCTGCAAGCAACAAAACAGAAAGTTTCCAGACGCTGCCCTCTCTCACTGGGGCCGCTCCAACATCCACTGCCCTACCTTGTACTTCTTTTATGACTCCATCCATATATAGACTAAACAATCCCTGCTTCAGTCCAACATTCAGACAGGAAAAATTTACTCAGTTTACCATCCACAAGCACTGTAGCCTTAACACTCTCATACATACTCTTCATTGTATTCAACAGCTTCCCATTTACTCCATATATTCTTAATATTTTCTACATTCCTTGTCTATCCACCCTGTCATATGCTTTCTCCATATCCATGGAGGCCGCATACAACTTCTATCCCTTCTCTAGAAACTTTTCCATAAAAGACCTAAGGATAAATATCTGATCTACACAACCTCTTCCCTTCCTAAAACCTCCCAGTTCTTCTCCAGCTAATTCCTCTGTTATTTCCCTAACTCTGTCAGTACGTTTCATACCATAAACTTTCCCTGTTACACTAAGAAGGCAAATGCCCCTATGATTACCACACACTTCTCTTTCACCTTTTCCTTTGTACAGGGAAAAAATTATACCTGACTTTCAATTCTCCGGGACTCTATCTTCCTCCCAGGCCAATGCACATCGTCAATATCCATTTTTTTACTATCTCTCCCCCATGTATCAGCATTTCACCACACACTCATCAATTCTTGGGGCTTTTCTCGTTTTGACTTTCTTCATGCTTCCACTATTTCCATCCTACTGATCTCTTCCTTCCTTCTCACCTCCCTCCTTCTCATACACTCCATCAATTCCTGAGGATTTCCCCATTTTGACTTTCTTCATTGCTTCCACTACTTCCATCCTACTGATCTCTTCCTTCCATCTCACCTCCCTCCTTCTCCCAACCATTCCCCTGCCACTTATACTCGCATAACTTTCATTCTCTGTTTAACAATGCCTTTAAGTGTCCTCTCCCTCAGCCCACATTTTCATCTTTCTCCACTCAATCAGCCATTTTTATCGATCACAACACTACTACCTTCTTTATCTCTCTCTTTAACTCACGTTTTCTCCTTCCAGAACATTTTCTTACATTCCCTCCACTTTACACTCAAATTCCATCCAAAGTCCTCATCCACTATCTTCTTACTCTTTCTTATTAATTTTTTCACCTCTCTCTCCCTCTCTACATAAGAACTCTCTCTTCCCTCACTCAACTTCCTCTATGCCTCTGCTACCCATCCAGCCATTATTCTTTCTTCTTTTGCACCAAAGCTTGTCTCACCTCTTTATTCCACCATGCTGTTCCTTGCACCCTCTTTCGTCTTCTCTTCACCCCACACACCATTTCACATGCTGCACAGATTTCTTCTGTGAATATCTTGCACACACCTTCCACCTCCCTCATTTGCCCCAAACCATACGGGTATTTACCCAATCGCTCCTCCATTTCTCTATTATATTCTGCCTTTTTCCATCTTCATGCAACCTTTCTACCCTCCATGTATGGAGTACTTCCTTCTGTACTTCTCTCCCTCTGTCCATCCATTGCAATTGTACCTTGACTTTCACCATCACCAAGTGGTGGTCCGACAGTCCACTTCCTCAACCTCTGTATGCTCTTGCATCCATTATGTACCTTCTCATTCTCTAATCAACACACACATTATCAGTCATTGTCTTTCATTCATTCAGGTCATCACCCACCCTTCTTATCACTCGCCACGTACGAGTATATCTGTTGATCATTCTGTGCCTAAAGAGGGTATTGGTTATCACCATCCCCGGTCCCGGACGCGAAATTTTTTTTCCTGCCCAGTTCCGTCACTTTGCACATATGGCAACGTTGCCCTGTGTTTAGTTTGGCACCGCCGCGCAGCAGTGAACCATATCGGATGCCAGGTTTAGTATTCATCACAATTATTTACCTTTTTTATGCTTGACTATAAATATAATACCTGACTATCTATATTTTACATGGATTGAAAGAATAATAGAGACATAGAGGTCATATAGTTTTCGCTGCCTTAGCTTAAATAAATATAAAAAGGGGCCATACCACTGTCTTTACTTCGTCACTCGTCTGCTGAGAGAGAGAGAGAGAGAAGATACTCTCTACACTTTGCTAAAATTAGTTATATGTTGATTTAATGAAAATGCGGTACGTCTTAGGGGTGGTACATGACTGCTTGTTGAGAACACTTATCAGTAACATATGTTGTAGGCCTATACTACTTTCCCTGTCATTTCTTGTCATTGCTCCCAGACGTACGATTCAATCAGCTGTGTTTACAATCGGCAATGGCGCATCACTGGATCTGCTGGTCATGAATCAACTTCAAGGTAAGCTATGGTGTAATGGGGTTGTTAATAACAGTAACTTGGTTAGTTTTTAGAGTGAGCATCATGCGTAGGCCTGCCTATTATATATAACCAGAGAGTGGACGCTAACAGAAGAATAAAAGGGATACAGCATGGCCATGAGAGTCGGGTCAGGTGAGTGCAACAATGGGTTCTGGGAGGCCACATATGGTATGGAGAAGTGGGAAAATATATAGAGAGACTGTTTTCCCCTATATGGAAAAGGCATTGTAGCAAGAGCAAAAATGGTGTATCTTGACAAAGCATGGAGGAACTTATATATATATATATATATATATATATATATATATATATATATATATTAAATAACAGAACGGAGGAAGGAAAAACAAATGGAGAAAAAAAATAATCCATACACCAGATTACTGGTGTCCTCTGTTCATAAAATATCTGTGACAGTTAGACTTGAACAGTTGTAGGTTGAAATTTGGAGGAAAACAACTCTGGGGAAGCAAGTTCCAGAGAGATGCAGTTCAGGGAATGAAAGAATTCTGATAGGCAGAAGTTCTGCAATATGGTTGAGTGACATTCCAGTCATGAGCGCTACCAGATGCCCGTGTAGCACGAGACAAGGCATGGAGAGGTGGCACCATGGACGCAACTTCGTCTGAGCATTTGCCAAAAAAATATCTGTAAAATAATGCAAGGGAGGCAACATTCCTTCTTACTTGCAGGGGAGGTAGTTTATATGTAATGGCAGGGTTGTTAATGATTCTAACAGCTTTATTCTGAATTTTGTCTAGTTGTCTTAATGCAACCTCTCCACAACCATTCCACAAGGGTGAGCAATATTCAAGCTGAGAGCGCACATGACTCTTATAAATTATAGCTAACTGCTCATCGGCAAAGAAGTTACGGACTCTGTACAATAATCCAAGTTTCTTTGAGGCGGTTTTAGCAAGTGATCTGACATGAGAGGTCCAGCTGAGAGCACTGTTAAGTGAGACACCAAGAATTTCAATACTTTTGGAGATGGGAATACTAGTAGCACTGAAGGTAATGTACGAATCTGGCAATATCTGTTTATTAGTAAACTGTATATATTTAGTTTTCATTCATTCATTCATTCATTGCCAGACGCCATGTATCCCAAACGGGGTGGCCAACGGCTTAGAGTTAATTGTTTTACAGGGAGGGGCACTAATCCTCCACCAACCCCACTTGACACGTAGGGATGCCAACAGCATCTGGTGTTCCCAGGTGGTCACCCATCCAAGTACTAACCAGACCCAACGTTGATTAACTTCGCTGATCGGACGGGAAGCGGTGTACTCAACGTGGTATGGCCGTTACTAGCATTAAAAGAGACAAGGTTGTTTTGTCCCCATTCACTGATTGTAGATAGATCTTGATTTATGGAGATGGCTGTATTGAGTTGAGAGGTAGAGATATTAGACTTTGTAAATGGATGTCTGAGTGTGAATGAACTATGTAGTGTTGAGTCATCTGCATATGAGTGAATGGGATTGTGAGTGACAGATAAGAGATCATTAATATGAACCAGAAATAGGGTTGGCGCCAGAACTGATCCTTGCGGCACACCGGCGTTGATTGAGTGGAAATTCGAATATACATCATCTACTTTTACTCTTTATTTTCCTGTCACTAAGATAAGAAGAAATCAAAGGAACAAAAGACGTTAGTCCATAGGAAGGGAGTTTGGACAGCAGGGAACGGTGCCATACTCTGTCGAAAGCTTTAGAGATATCAAGAGCTACTGCATGAGTTTCTCCAAAAAGATCAATTGATTGATGGATGGTATGAGTTAAGAGATTGAGTATGTCAATGGTGGATCTTTCGTGGCGAAAACCGTATTGTCTATCATTAATTAAGTTGTTGGATTCAAGATGTTTAACAATATGTTTATTAATTAAAGTTTCAAATACCTTACCAAGAGAAAATGTGATAGCTATTGGTCTGTAATTGGAGGGGTCAGACTAACTTCCTTTCTTCAGAACTGGGTGGATATTGGCTTCTTTCCATGAATTTGGGAATAAAGAAGTACGTATGCATAGTCTGAATAATTTAGCAAGGACAGAGGCAAGTTCAGGGGAACACTTTTTCAAAACAATTGGCGGAATTCCATCTGGACCTTGAGCTTTGTTGGTAGGTAAATTGTCTAGGATGGATTTTACAAATCTTGTGTGTATTTTAAGTGGGGCAATTTCGGGAGAATCAAGTTCCAGTACTGAGACATTCTGGCTGGTATCATCTATGGTAGAGTTTCTTGCAAAGGTACTAGCAAAGATATCTGCTTTCCCACGTGGGTCATTTGTAATATTGCCATCTGAAGATTTTAGTGGGGGAATGGAAGATGACTTGTTAAAGTTATTATTGAAAGAATTAAGAGTTGACCAGAATATTCGATTGTCATTAGGGTTGTTAAGTAGTTTTGATGCTTGCTTTTGAAGAAAGTTTGATTTAGATAGATTTAATACAGCTTTTGCATGATTTCTAGCAATTTTAAATTGGGAGAGTGATTCAGGTGTTTTTGATTTTAAGTAAGAGTTATATGCTAATGACTTTTGGGCTGTTGCTCTGGCACAATTGCCATCACACCATTTTGGAGAGTTTGATCTTTTAGTGAATTGTTGACTTGGTATGAATAAATCCATACCAGCTAGTATTAAGTCACAAATGTGGGACTGGGTAGAATTGGGATCACTAGAGAAGAAAGACTGCCATGGAACATCAGCAAGATAATTTCTAAATCCATCCCAGTCTGCCCTGTCAAAGTGCCATCGGGTCACCCTGACAGGTTCGGAATGGGGAGGTGTAGGAGGGTTAACTAATGAGGCTTTGATGAGATTGTGGTCAGAGGATCCAAGTGGTGACAGTACCTCTATTCTGTATTGATCTGGATTATTTGTCAAGAATAAATCCAAGAGATGGGCATTATGGTCAGGATTATCAGGTATTCTGGTTGGTTGCTTTACCAACTGGGTGAGATTAAACGATTCCATAAACAGCTCGCATTCTAGACCAGCGTCGTCAGTCCGGGCAGAATGCAATAACCATCCAACATTGTGTATGTTAAAATCACCCAAAATGGTAATTTCATTGCCAAGGGCAAGGTCAAGGTTACTCAACTGAGTGGATATGGAATCAAATACACTGGGTTCCGAAGAAGCATTGGGGGAACGATAAACTACACACATATATTTGGTAATGTTTTGGCAATTTAATTTATATAATGAGTAATCAAAACTGGATGAAGCGAAGTTTAAAATAGTATCAACTGCATATTGGGATTTGATATAACAACAGGTGCCGCCCTTGTTTCGAAAGTTTGTAAGGAGATGGTAACCGGGAAAACAAAATGGAGATATATCGGTAGAGGGTGAGATTTGTGGTTCTGTGAGGAAAAGGGCCAAAGGGGATATGGACTGAAGGAAAAAATGAACTGAGTTTAAATTTGTGGTAAGGCCGCGGATGTTGATATATATATATATATATATATATATTTTTTTTTTTCATTATTTTAGACAGTTCTAAGTAACTTTCCTTTACCGTGTGGCATATTTACGGGAAATAATTTCAATTTTACTCATTAAAAGAACCAGCCCAACCTTACCTAACCTATCCTTGAGGAGTAAAATAAAAACTAGGGGGCACTCAGTAGAGCTCATATTCTCCGCCATGCCACATATTATCCAGAATCTGTATCCAGTTTCGGATCATCTCCAAAATTAAGTATGTTCGTCCTTGCCTTAGGGGCAAAATATCTATAAAATTTTGTGAAAATAGGTCAAGCCGTTTCCTCCGGATCGCATAGGATAAACTTGCAGGGGCGATTGCTTGCCTATGGTAGATGGGTCAGTTGCACAGACTGTCTGAGATTATTCACGAACAACAAAGTAGACCCTTAATATGACAACAATAATTGCTTATTTTCCAATCATTATTTTACATTCAGTCCCTCACTGAAGATCAGCAAATGTGTTCCCAGCCCAATGCTATTACCAAATAGAATATATTGAGTTTATTTTTTTAATTCCTTGTTTCTCTTGATTTACTTATTTTGCACACAATGGTCTATAATGTCTCATGTCTGACCCAATGCCTGTCATCAGCACATGGGAAATAGCATATGGTGCCTGGTGCTGTGTAATATTTAATAAAGATTATACCGTAACAAATAAAGCTTTGCATTTCATCAAATACAAAAACCCTTCAAGCATACTTAACATGAAATAAAGGACATGAGAACATGAAAATAATCTGAAATGTAACCTGACATATGATTTTACTAATATACCTAAGAAAAACAAGAAAATAATCTGAAATCTAACCTGACAAATGATTTTACTAATATACCTAAGAAAAACAAGAAAATAATCTGAAATCTAACCTGACATATATACCGTACCTAAGAAAATGTCCAATGAAACATTGATATTCAGGCATCATTGATACCAATATTTCCCAGCTTGCAGCAGAAATTACCAAGGTTAACCCTTAAGAATGATTATGAAAAGCGTTTTAGGTGATAAAATATTATGGGTCATTAACCTCTCTTTCTCTCTCTCTCTCTCTCTCTCTCTCTCTCTCTCTCTCTCTCTCTCTCTCTCCTGTAAACACAGCTGATTGAATCGTACGTCTGGGAGCAATGACAAGAAATGACAGGTAAAGTAGTATAGGCCTACAACATATGTTACTGATAAGTGTTCTCAACGAACAGTCATGTACCACCCCTAAGACGTACCGCATTTTCATTAAATCAACATATAACTAATTTTAGCAAAGTGTAGAGAGTATCTTCCTTGCATACTCACTTTTTATTGATGACCCTGCATGTTATTATTTTATACTGTTTCAATCTCTCTCTCTCTCAGCAGACGAGTGACGAAGTAAAGACAGTGGTATGGCCCCTTTTTATATTTATTTAAGCTAAGGCAGCGAAAACTATATGACCTCTATGTCTCTATTATTCTTTCAATCCATGTAAAATATAGATAGTCAGGTATTGTATTTATAGTTAAGCATAAAAAAGGTTAATAATTGTGATGAATACTAAACCTGGCATCCGATATGGCTCACTTCTGCGCGGCGGTGCCAAACTAAACACAGGGCAACGTTGCCATATGTGCAAAGTGACGGAACTGGGCAGGAAAAAAAAATTCGCGTCCCGGACAAGTATCCACAAGAGCACTGCCATTCTCATCCACTTCTGCGGGCACACCCCACTCACCAACTTCTCCACCCACCTTCACATTCCCTACTTTTACAGTCATATCTCCCATTAAAAACACTGTCTCATTCCTCTCAAACCTTTCCATGTACGCTTCCACATTTGCCCAGAACTCTTCTTTCACTCTGCTCGCACAAAATTGTAACTGACAAAAAAAAAAAAAAAAAATCAGTCTAATATTCGAAATAGTATAAACAGGGAGCTAAAAGTTTACGACATAATACTAAAGATAATCATCAGCATCTCAAATAAGAGAAATTTCAGTCTCTTTATTTCTTTTCAATGCTGGCTACACTCCTTCTTTGCAGTGGGCACTCTTATGGGCAATAAACATTCGAGCACTGTGAAGCTCAGTCTGTGAACATTATGTTTGCTTGCTATAAAGCAACACGCCTCTGAGAACACCGTTTTATGACACGATGAGAACAAAATTTTTCGACCTATTATATCCAGTGTTCTACAAGTTACTTGTATACCTTTCTTTTTATATTGCATGGTTTATTACATATGTTACAGTGGAAGTCCCCCCAAAATGGTTTAATAAGTTGTCAATACTTTCACTTTTCACAAAATTACTCAGCTAACAAATGAAGAATTGCCAGACCGGTCACCTTAATGTGTCCCACTACAGAACTCACTGCATGTGCTTCTGACCCGGCTGGATTATTCTCTAACATGAAGCAATGGAAAAGATACTGCCAATCTCCCCATCATTTCGAAAGTTATCTAAGTGTCGAGCAAGTGCATCTTTAACTTCAATGACCAAGATAGCTCTCCATATCTTCAGTACTGAGGACAAAGATATGATTTTGGTCCAGCTGAGAAAGGGATGTTCGTGGTTTAGCCAGTTGTGGTGGCTGCACTAATGGCATATTTTATTACATTATTTTCCACAGAAGGAACAAGAGGCACTAAGAATATTTTGCTATTTATTAAAAGTCAGAATGAGGTGCGTAGCTGGAAATGAGTAGAGCTGAAAGCAGGCAATTAGCGACGTATGTAACACAAACGAGACAAGCTGGCGACATGGATATCAACAACTAAACTGATATCACATAGGTGAGGGACCGCAGAATGCCTTCCTGAAGAGCCACAACTCTTGTGCAGCTTATTGACTATTATTTGTTTTATACAAGTTGTTTACAGTTACATATACAGTGTACTGGCATGCTTTTCTATTAGTGGTTACTGATCAGCCTCACTATGCAGTCAAGCTACATTCCCAGAAAGCTGATCAGATAACTATCTATTTAATAACAAAGCCATTTTAACATGACTTCAATTTAGATACGTTCTTGGCCAATGATCAACCACCAAAGTTAACTCTAAAAATAAGTTTCCAACTCACCTCTCACCTAAACTTTCGTCACTATGAGTATCCCCAAGTCATAGTACAGCTGGCATCCCAGAGCATCCATTCGTTGTCTTCAAGGGTAGGTAGATCGGATGAGGGCGAGAGGGAGAGCGAACAGAGCAGCGAGTGGGTGAGGAAGGCACTGTGAAGGTGGGCGAGGCAGACTCCACGGAGACAGGTGAAGCAGAGCAATGCCGAGAAGTCCTACAAAGGAATACAAAGCAAAGCAAACAGCAACAGATCTTATGGTCCTTTCGAGGCTGTTTGTTACAGAGTAGACTATGACTACGAGATCTAGCTATACATGCTGAAGGATAAGGATAGTAAAGCAAGAAGGCTCCCCCCGCCTCCAAACCCTCCAGTTAAAACTGGCAAGAAAAATGTGAGAAAAACCACCATGAAGCATGGAAAAACTGACATGGAAATTTCATAGGACAGACTGAAAAGGAAAAGCTACATTCTATAATACATTATCTATAAGCTACCAGTATGAATAACCTGGAAGAGAAAGTAGTAAAGTAAAATGAATAATCGAATAAATAAATAACTAATGCATGATACTATGTACGGGTACGTTGAGTTGACGGGGCGTCTGCGGACACAGTGTGGAATTTGCACAGTGCACAGTGTGGATGTTCAGGGGTGGTGTGGCAGCCTTGCCTGGCGCTATTAAAGTAGGCAGCAGTCAATCAGGCCCCTGCTCCGTTCATTCCACTGAGACTAGGAACTTTCCCATGCGGGACAAGCACGTAAGTCACCTCCTGAAGCAATGACCCCTGGTACATTAAAAAAAATCCTGATGGTGGCCACTTGACTAACAGGGACCCTCAGTGATCCACAGCCCATCACAGGTCGAAAGTATGAGTAGTGACCGTTAACTCAGGGCTATCTGTGCATATCCTAGTCTGTGCATATACTATATTTGCATTTAAGAAATTGATCCAGGCTCTAAAAACTAAAATGAAATAAAATAAAAAATTATACATACACAAGTGTTTTATTCAGGAGTAAACATATTAAGCTGGGGGTTAGACGACAAATACTTATCCAGGCGACCTTTCAAGGTTTTTACTCCTTATTAATGGCCTCAGTTCTTGTCCTCTGATGTCCTATTTAATAATGGCCTTGGCTGGAAGTAGGAGGTGATGCTTGTCTTCCTGGTAGCCCTCATCTTTGCTGCATTTATCTTCCTGTAACAATGAAAAGACTGTTCAATTAATTGGACAGCATTTCCACTCCTGGCTATATGTGGGTCTTTCTCCTGCATCAAGGTTACGTCCTAGTCGAACGTGCCTTGAAACTCTAGCAGAGTCTTTATGATGAGCATTCACGCTGGCTCTTCCTAGTCTTCTTCCTCTGAAACTTCAGTGTATGGCCACTCCTGCTCAAAATTCACCAGTCGTTACTCAGCTCCTCTCTGTGACTCTTACACAGTTCCGTCACATCCTCCTTGTCTGCTTCATTGAAACCTGCTTCGTGAAAAAGCCTCGGAGTGTCTCAGCTGGCCTCAGAGATCGAGAGACACCCAACAAACTCGTGGACGAACTCTGGCCTCATTTCCTTCCAAACACCATTCTATGTAGACTGTCGCACCTCATCCCGGAGCAGCAATGTTGTCGATGGTGCTAAGATGTTGTATGCTACAAGTCCTTGATGATGAGCTTCTCTTCCGCATCAGTGGTCTGATGGTGTTGTTGCTTAGTTTGGCGTTTATAGCATAGAACGTCACAGTCATCCCCTGGTTCATCAGCTGGATTAGGAATGTGGTGCTTAGAGCCAAACACATCACTTCGATGTTGTCCATCCACTCGTTCATGGCTAGAGAGCGACTCAGAGAATTGTATATTATGAGGGGAAACAGCTGGCTAGGTTTTTTACCTCGCCCAGACGGAGTCCGACAAGGTATAGTTTTTGGCAGGGTTTGTTTGTTTGTTTGTTTCTTTATTTGTTAGCAAGTTTATGGCAAAACTGCTGAATGAAATCACATGAAACTTTCAGGATATGTGGGCACTGGTCCCCAAAGAAACTGACTTAATTTTGGAGTTAATCAACTGACTCTGAAAGATCATAATCAAAGTCACGGATTTTGAGAGGGCTATAACTTGAAAACGGTTGAAGATAGAGATATTTACTATTATGAAGATACATGAACTCGTATTATGGGCTTTCATTTGGCAGCAAGACCTTTGACCCTGAATGACCATGAAAGGTCAAACTCAAGGTCACTGATATTCAGGGGGCTATAACTTGAAACTGGTTGAAGGTATTTATTATTAACAATGTATAGGAAGTCTCATACGGGCTTTCATTTGCCAGCATGACCTTTGATCTTGAGTGACCTTGAAAGGTCAAATGCAAGATCAAGGAATTTTAGAGGACGTAACCCGAAAACATTTGCGCCATTACCTTAGACTTTAATTGTGCAGTGACACTAAATGGCAGACACGAACCAGTATTAAACAGCAATAAAATAACTGCTGTTGGGCGAGGTTTATTGTGCCTGGCATCACTTGTTTTATTCATTTGGTCACAAAGGTTAGGTGAGAGATAGCCTGCCACATAGCTCTGGGCACAGCAACATGGTCAACCATGATTTTGGTTTGGATTTCCATATCACTTTCAGGCTCTCATTCACATAGTTTTTCAGAGCCCTGGGGTTCAGAGGATGGTAATTAAGGAGAGGCTTGAATTCTGTATCTCCCTTGACATTCCTCCCCAGTAGGAAAGTAAAGTGGTCCTTTACAGACTTAACAACAAGGTGCAGTCTTCTTCTCTTGGGTGATTGTGGTCAACACCGTCAGGCTCTCCAGGAAATGCAGGACAGCATTAGCCTTGAAACAATTAAACCATCCACAGCTGGCCTTAAGTCTTCCTTAGGCTGCACTTTCAGCAGCCATGTTTGCCCTTACGTTTTCATACAACGAGAGGGCCTTGTTGATAACAAGTGTAGTTGGTAGGGACATGCTGTGGCAGTTCTGGACCTTGATCAAGATTACAGGAAGCCTCTCCATTTCATCCATTGCAGGCTTACGTGCTTTCGTCAAACTCTTAATGGTCAAGGAGGACACCTTTTTTCTTGCAGTCAGCATGGCAGTGACGTTCTTAACCATGGTGAATACAGTTGACTGCAGAAGGTGAAAAGCACTTGTAATAGCACTGGCACCTTGCTTTTCCATGTGGTGCCTCACAATGTCTAACTCAGTGTCCACATGCAGGCTCTTCTCTGGCTGTGTAGCCTTCGCAGCACTAGCACTAGCATCCATACTTGCATCACACTTAACAGACATGATCACTAAGTGTTTAGTTGTTGCACTTCGTTGCACCTCACTTGCTGCATTAAATCCAACAACATACTGATTTTCGATCACTGACAGTGCACAATAATGACTGCAATGGCTGAGAGATGGCAAGACACGCGAGAGACGCTGTTATAAAACAATGAGCACGATGCATGCTGAGACAGAGACAGAGAGAGAGAGAGAGAGAGAGCACAGGAGGATCGCAAGTGAGAGGGACTGAGTTCAATGGGTTGGAGGGAGAGGCCAGGTCTGAGCTTATTGCCCAACATGGGATTCTGTACGTAGAAACACTGTTAACCATCATAAATTATACAAATGACTGCCGGCTTGCGTGTGACCGACTTTTGAGGCCTCGTAGAAAATTACAGTGGTAACACTGGCCTACAGTCAAAATGCTTCTGAAATTAAATCAGTAGTAACTGACTAATTTTGGGTCACTGAAAACGAAACTGCTACTTAAAAATCTTGACTGGCTCTAGTTTTCAAGGTATCACCGAATATAATAAATAGCTCGAATATTCAGTCGAGTTGTAAGGACTACGAGAGAACGAGCTCGATTTCAAGCAAGAACGTGTGATCTGAATGACTGATATGATCAAAAGACAATATCTGACACTGAATCATCTATAAAATCACTTAAGTCACATGCAAAATCACGTTAATCACCTATAAACAAGTCACTATTCACTAATAAAAAACGTGTGTTCTGTGTTTGCGGGTTTGGTGGAAATGCCTCGTAACTGTGTGAACAATGTCGACAACTTCTGGTATGCTTGTGGCGAGGTTACTTTTGTTTCACAAAAGTGCAGAATGACCATGATCAAGAAGGCCTACCACCTCTACTTTGGCTGCAAAATCGGCGATCACGATAAGACCTGGGCCCTGCACATATGCTGCAACACTTGTGCAACAAACGTCTGTCAGTGGCTGAATGGGAAGAAATCCATGCTGTTTGCAGTGCCGATATTCTGGAGGGAACTGACAGATCACATTTGCAACTGTTACTTCCGCATGGTGCCTCCATTTGCAGGTGTGTCAAGGAAAAGGAAGTGGACTGTGCAGTATCTCCACATTCCATCTGCCATACGACCGGTACCCCATGGAGACGCACTGCCACTTACTGTGGCTCCAGAAGAGTTCACACTGGAGTCAGATGAGGAAGAGGAAGATGTTGAAAGCTGCTTTCTTGAGCACCCTACGTCACATAACCCAGATTTTCCGTCACAAGTTCCTTTCAAGCCACAGGTCATAACGCAGGCCAGGCTTAACGATCTTGTCAGAGATGTGAAATTGCCTAAGAATAAGGCAGAGGTACTTGGGTCGAGGCTACAGCAGTGGAATCTATGGGCAAGCGATGTTCGGATATTCACATTTCGTGACTGCCAAATAGACCTCATTCGATCCTTCTTTATGGAAGGAGAACTAGTCGCCTGCAGGGACATCAGTGGATTGAACACAGCTCTCAACATCACTTATGAGTCTTCTGAGTGGAGGCTGTTCATCGATTCATCAAAGACCAGCCTCAAAGCTATTTTGCTACATAATAGCAACACATGGAAAGAAGCCAATATCCACACAATTCCGAAGAAAGGAAGTTCCTCTGACCCCTTTGATTACAGACCAATAGGAGTCACATCTTCCCTTGGTAAGGTATTTGAAACTTTAATTAATAAGCACATTGTTAAACATCTTGAATCCAACAACTTAATTAGTGATAGACAATATGGTTTTCGCCACGAAAGATCCACCATTGACATACGCAATCTCCTAACTCATACCATCCATCAATCAACTGACCTACATGGAGAAACTCATGCAGTAGTCCTTGATGTTTCTTAAGCTTTCAATAGGGTATGGCACCGTTCCCTGCTGTCTTTGTTCCTTTGATTTCCTCATATCTCAGTGACTGGAAAATAAGAGTAAAAGTAGATGATGTATATTCCAATTTCCACACAATTAACACTGGCATGTCGCAGGGATCAGTTCTGGCGCCAACCCTGTTCCTGGTTCATATTACTGATCTCTTATCTGTCACCCACAATCCCATCCACTCATATGCAGATGACTCAACACTACATAGTTCATTCACATTCAGACATCCATTTACAAAGTCTAATATCTCTACCACTCAACTCAGTACAGCCATCTCCATAAATCAAAACTTATCTATGATCAGTGAATGGGGACAAAATAACTTTGTCTCATTAAATGCTAGTAAAACTAAATATATACAATTTACTAATAGACAGATATTGCCAGATTCATATATTACCTTCAGTACTACTAATATTCCCATCCCCAAAAGTATTGAAATTCTCGGCGTCTCACTTACCAATGCCGTCAGCTGGACCTCTCATGTTAGATCACTTGCTAAAACCGCCTCAAAGAAACTTGGACTAATGTACAGAGTCCGCAACTTCTTCACTGACGAGCAGTTAACTGTAATTTATAAGAATCATGTGCGCTGTCAGCTTGAATATTGCTCACCCTTGTGGAATGGATGTGGAGAGGTTGCATTAAAACAATTTGAATTATTAACAACCCTGCCATTACAAATAAACTACCCCCCCTACAAGTAAGAAGGAATGTTGCCTCCCTTGCGTTATTTTACAGATATTTTTATGGCAAATGCTCTGACGAAGTTGCGCCCATGGTGCCACCTCTCCATGCCTTCCCTCGTGCTACACAGGCATCTGGTAGCGCTCATGACTGGAATGTCACTCCACCATATTGCAGAACTTCTGCCTATCAGAATTCTTTCATTCCCCGTACTGCATCTCTTTGGAACTCGCTTCCCCAGAGTTGTTTCCCTCCAAACTTCAACCTACAGCGGTTCAGGTCTAACTGTTACAAATATATTATGAACGGAGAACACCATAGTCTGGTGTATGGATTATTTATTTATTTTTTTCATTTGTTTTTCCTTCCTCTGTTATGTTTAATTTAAATTAAAAAAACACTGCCTTCAGTCTCAGTTGGCCATGCGGCACATATGAAGGGTACCTATGACAACATGGAGCAACGTCTGAGATGCATAAACAATGACTCACGTCAGTGGTAGCTCTGTGACAGTTTGAGGGTTTTTGCTCTCTCGCTAGGTCTTCTGGCCAGATACACCAAGTACTGCTGCTTTCTAAGTGAATGGGACAGCCGAGAAAAAGATTCGCACTTCATCAAGCAAGACTGGCCACTTCAACAGTCTTTTGAACCAGGGCAGAAATATGTTCAGCATCCCCCACTCATTAACTGGGGGCAGAGTCTCTTGCCGCCCTTGCACTTCAAGCTGGGCCTGATAAAGAACTTTGTTGAGGTGATGGACAAGACCAAGCCAGCCTTCAAGTACCACCTCGAAAAGTTCCCGAGGCTAAGTGAAGAGAAAATAAAAGAAGGGGTGTTTGTTGGTCTGCAAATTCGTGAACTTGTCAGAAATGAGTTTCACCGTGTTCTACGAGGCAAGGAGAAGCTGGCATGGAAGGCTTTCGAAAGAGATGCAACAAACTTTCTTGGGAACAAGAAGGTGGACGACTACAAGGAATTGGTGGAAAACCTGCTTGAGACATACAGAAGCCCAGGTCTCTGAAAATACACTTTCTACATTCTCATCTGGATTTTTTCCCATCAAACTGCGTAGCAATGAGTGACGAACATGGTGAACGGTGCCGCCAGGATATTGCAATAATGGAGAAGTGATATCAGGGCAAGTGGGGTCCATCAATGCTAGCAGGCTACTGCTGGACAGTGACGAGGTATGCTGTCATCGAAAGCTTCAAGAGGCAAGCTAAGAAATGTTGAACAAATGATAAATGAACTTGAATGACCATGTGACTGGCACAATTGCTGTAGTACTTTCACAGCATCATGCTGAAATAGTGTTTAGCACATTGTGTCTGTATTATTCAGTCCTGATGTGATATGAAATATACATACACTGACTTACCTTGTATTTACTAAATATAAATATGTCCAGAAACCAGGAGCAGTCAAAGGATTTAATGATCATAATTGAATTCAGCATGTCAAAATCTACCAGAAACCGCACATTTCATTTCTGAATCAATCAACTTTCAAAAATTGTAGATCAGTGTAGTATGTGACCAATTGCTGATCAGAAACAGTGAGAAAAGGTACTAAATAATTATGATCGGATAAGGCAACAATTGGATGGCAGCTGGTCGTTTAACAAGGTTAACCTCTTTTTAAATTAAGAATCATGACATAAATTCAATATTTATTTTTGTAGGTTTGTCTCATTCCTTTTTTGTGTAAAGAATTATATACTGCTGTTGAATATGCACGGTATTTCTATGTCTATTACGCAAAATATAATGGGCCTTTACCTTAGGTCTATTGGTGAGAGGGCTTGCAAGGTCAGACAAGAGGGGGCTATCCAGCTGACGGCTCGGGGAACTGTATGAGTTTTGACTCGAAAGAGGGAGGGGGCGAGAGGCACAGTGAACTAGGGAACATCAGATTTCGACTACTTCTGTCCGCCATTTGGCGTCTTTTGGGGTGTGACATGTATCCAAGATATACAGAAGGATTGTTGACCCACCCCCTCTCATGCAAGGCAAAATATGCAGTGTGAACATTTGTATTATGAGGGAAGGACTGTTTTTGAATAAAATGTTAGCATAAATGAATTTTAACTTATTACTTTGGCATTTGTAGCAGTGATAAAATCATTTGCCACCACTGTTACCAGAGCTGCCAAGGTGGTGGTTTTCTCACAGAGATGGACTAATTTCAAGGCCAAGCGGTGGGAAAATTTGAGGAGCTGAGGGTTGTGGATTTCAGTTTTTTAAAGTAGTTGTGCGACTTTTGACTTTTTATTTTGTGTTTAGGATAAATTGTGACTATGTTTTTTGCTATACAGATTTTCCTAATTTTATGGTAATAAAACTGTGTAAAGAATACTTAAGGATGGTATATTTAGTGATGGTCGTTGAGGTGGTAGAGGAATCAGATACTATTAATTGTTAAGATCAGGTGAGGTCAGCCTTACCAGTACGATGATTAGTATGGATATAAATATTCTATACATCAAATTCTGTACGCAAATACTAGTATTGCACTGTAATTAATATATCATGAACCACGGTAGCGGGTCATAATAGGGATCGCCCAGGAATTTGCTGAAAACCCTAATGGAACAATCGCTTAAAAACCATCTTAGAAAGCAAACTTATTCTTGAAACAACTTCCAGAGTGTTCCTTTTCAACAGTTTAGGTCAGCCAAACATTGATAATATGGAAAAGAAGTGTTATAAGAAAGTTTGGTACACTTGAAATTTGCCAGTTTGTTCATATTATTATTATTCATATTATTGTGTCACAGGTCTACAAGAAATTATATTTGGTATTTCGGGATAAAAACTAGTCAGTCGTACTTAATGGGTCACTGCGTATGTCCATGACCTATTTTAAAACACCTGATTGAAAGATGATCATCAGCCTTCCGGATACATACTGTACAGTAGATTCCTCTACGCCATTGCAAGCACGTGAGAAGTCATTCAAGTTCGGAATTGCCATCAAGTGTCAATAGTGCATCACTAGCAGCATAACAATTTGAAATTTTATATTGTACAGTCGCCCCAAGAAGTGATGGCAGAGTTTCAGATTGCTTCGGTCACTGTGCACTGCCGTACGTTCAATGAAAACAGCGAATATAAGGTAAGCATTCAATGCCTTCATCAGGTCATATCAAATAAATTATATATTATATTGCGTTAAGAATGATGTAAAATGAATAACAGGAGGCAGTGATATTAGAAGTTAACACTTAGTTACCTTTCCCAATTTGAATGAATGCGAAATGTATTACTCCGCGCGCGGTGGGCAGTAGGGCTATAACTCCGTCTTCCTGATTTGTTTCCCAGGATTTCAAATACAGATGCTCTAGTTTTGAAGGCCAGTTAAGGAAAATTCATGTGACTGCAATACACTGCCTTATTTTCAAATGCTATGGTGATGATACAGCAACAATAAGGATGCCATAACAATGAAATTATTCTTCGTAATGATGCCCTACCTGCGGTAGCAGCAAGACCATACTGCCTTTTATTCCGTCTTCCTCTCTCCAATAATAATTATAATTAGCAACTTTATTCCCAGTTGATGCAAAATTATTATTAGCTGTAAGGAGGTATGACAGATTCTGCCTTTCTCTCTTACACTAAGCAATAAGCAGGACCAAAACATGAGTTCATAAACTATTGCAATGCAAAACCACGCACTCTTTACTCCATCTTTTAATCTTAATATCTGTCTTTTTAACCCCTTAACCGCGGGGCGTCACTTTCGTGACGCTCAGCCACAATGGATCATACCGCGGGGCGTCACTTTTGTGATTCTGTGTTATTTTGAATTATCCCGGGCTCTCAAGTGGTGGCTTGTATCATCTATCAGTACTGCCAATGTCCAACACTAGTCAGCACTCCAAATCTCATCTGTACTCCCATCCATTGTTGACAATTTAGCGATTTTACCCCCTTCATGACTCCCCTCCCTACCTGCCCTCCATTACCCTGTCCTCTCACCTCCCACGCCGCGCTGCGCTACGCAAATTTCCCCCGGATTTTTCCACAGATTTCATCCATTGAAATAAGCCCTATGCCCTATACTTATACAAAATAATATATACCAAAAAAAAAAAAACAGGTATATAAGTGATAGTGTTATACACCAGAAATTGGCTAATTATCACCTGACAAAACCTCACGTGCATTCATTCGCTACATTACCACGGTAATTTCCCCTTTGATTTATGCCTTGTAATCGATGTCTGTAATAAAAATATATATCAGAAAGGAAGGGAGAATCCTAATTGACATTTACATTCACCTGGAACTACCTATTTCTTTATGTATTGCCGAGATTTTCTACCTATAAAAAATTAGCCTGTAAGTTAGCAGCAGTCAGCCTAAAGTGTCATTGTCAACCCTTCCCTTCTCAGATAAGCCGCGGCATTTAGTTCCTTGTCCTCCGCTGTAGAGAAACGATGTCGCACTCGCGCCCCGCCATTCCTGCCACTTCTGCGCCCATTGCAAAGGGCCCCGTGACCTCTACTCCTAAGAAAAGTAGCGAGGCAAGCAGGAAAGGCCTTAGTGACTCTGCAGTGGCACGTGAACTGGCAGAATTGTCCATGATTATGATGGACAGTGACTATGACGATTCGGGTGAATCGTGTGATGAGCCGGGTGAGGTTATCGTGCCAGAAACAGCAACAACGAGTGCTACAGTAAGTGAATCAGTGTCTAGCTCCAAGGGAAAGGAGCCTTTAGTGCAGCAAGGACAGGAATTTGGGAAGGGAATGAAAAGGCGGCGTGTTAGCCCCAGAACAATGCCCCCACTTGACCCAGCCTGCCATGAGTCACGAGTGCATTCACCTCCCCTTCCCCAAGCCCCACTTCACTCATTTTTTCATCATCGTTGGCTGAGTTATCTCCGGAGTCTTCGTCGTCGGAGTCACCACCAGCATCAACAGTGAAAGCAGGCTGTAGAGGTAGAGGTAAATCAAGGAGAGTGAAAAGTAGTGTAGCTAGTAGGGTAAGGGCTGCTAGTGCTGTACGGCAACCTAGGGTCAGTGCGAGTGACCTTGACCGAGATAAACCTCCCTCACAGCCAACCTCCACCACCACCACCACCACCCGCCCTACACCGCCACGACAGGGAATCCTGGACGCCTTCGCATGGACGGAAGGGTCAGATTTTGTGCCAGAAAATCTAGTTTTTGATGAGAGCTCCTCAGGAGTTCAGCCTGCCTTCACTATGGACGAAAATGCTGAGTGTGTCGACTACCTTTTGGCCTTCCTAGATGACGAAGTCATGCAGCACATATGTGATGAGACCAACAGGTATGAATCACAACGTGCTGCAAGTGGTACAGGTGCAGCCAAGATGCAACAGTGGTCCATGCTGGGAGTGCAGGAGCTGTATGTGTTCTTTGCCCTCATGCTTCTCATGCCACACTCCAAGAAGCATGAGTTGGAAGAATACTGGTCCATGGACCCCTTACTACCCTCACCCACCTTCAATAAGTACATGGCCAGAGATCGCTTCCGGAACATCATGGGAAACCTGCACTTTGCCGACAACGATGTACCTTCCCAAACCGATCCACTCTGGAAGATCCGGGAGATTCTGAGCAGAATGAAGGATAAGTTTATGTCATTCTTCCACCCCTTTCAGAAGGTTGTCATTGACGAATCCTTGGTTTTGTTCAGAGGACGTCTTTGGTTTGTTCAGTACATTCCAAGCAAACGCCATCGCTTTGGAATTAAGTTCTTTGTACTGTGCGACTGTAAGACGGGGTACATCCTTGACTTCGTCATATATTCAGCCAGCACTGTCGATCTGGATAAAACACACCCCCTTGGCTTCTCAGGCTGTGTAGTGAAAGTGCTCCTAGAAAAGTATTTTGGTGGGAATCATGTGCTGTATACAGACAACTACTATACAGCACCGAAACTTGCCAAATACCTTTCTGAGCACGGCATTGGCTCCTGCGGAGCTGTGAAAAGTAATTGTGCCCACTTCCCCAAATTCCCAGAGGTGGG
The DNA here is from genome assembly GCF_032717465.1 of Coenobita brevimanus. Classification (NCBI taxonomy): domain Eukaryota; kingdom Metazoa; phylum Arthropoda; class Malacostraca; order Decapoda; family Coenobitidae; genus Coenobita; species Coenobita brevimanus. Next base: position 29,635,853 of record NC_137033.1, on the reverse strand, counting down.
AACCTCGCAGCGAGAAGACATGCACCTACGCAAGTGTGAGAAGATGCTGGCAATACGGTGGCATGACAAGAGGGTCGTGCACATGCTCACCACCGTACATAAGGGGGAGATGAGAGACAGTGGGAAGGTCGACTGTAGGACAGGCGAACCTGTGATGAAACCTGATGCTGTGTTGGATTATAATATCAACATGCGGCTGGTGGACAAGTCCGACATGATGTTCGGTGAGATCAACTGCCTCAGGAAGAATACTAGGTGGTACAGGAAAGTTTTTCTGCATCTGATAGATATGACGATGCTGAACGCCTTCATCCTGTACAAGATGAAGGTCAAGCCACCCAAGTCCTTCTCCCTGAGGTTGTTCGCCAGGACTTGTGTCCAGCAGCTGCTGGAAAGATATGGTAGGGTGACAGCAGCAACTCCAAGGCGCCATCCAGTAACACTTCCCGACCGACTTGAGCAGAGGGCGTATATGGATTGGCACAGACTTGAGCTTATGCCTGCCAAAGGGAAAAGGAAGGCTGCGATTCGCAGGTGTCAGGTATGTGCGCATACCACCCGCCGCACACCTGAGCATAAACGCACCTCTTGGCAGTGCGCTGAGTGCCAGGTTCCCCTCTGTGTTACCTGCTTCTTCGATTACCACAGCCAGAAGCAGTTCTAACAGTGCAAGTGTGGAAGCAGAATGATTTGGAAATAATGTGTAAATAATGTGTAAATAGCAGGTGAAAGCAATGGATGTTCAGTTCATATGATTGAACAGTGTATTATAGTTTTATCTTACTGAAAGTGACAGTGAATAACATAGTGTAAGTAAAATAGCAGGGTAAATATTGAAAATAGAATAGAATATGTAAATAGTAATGTAAGTAATTAGTAATATAAGAATATGAGTACAAATAATTTATGTTATAACAGTGAAAGTGAATCCGTGGCTCTCTACGTATTTTACTGAATGAAAAATTGAATGACTTCAGTGACAATAAACTAATACGACTGAAGGAAACTTATGGAGAAAGACTCCAGATATATATAAGTGTGATATAATAACAGAAATATAAAGTGTGAGGGGTTTTATGAATAATAAATGACAGAGTGCCTAGAGCGAACTAGCGCTAGTGCGATGATCAGACGCGCTCGTAATTTCCATTGCTTTCACAGTGTTTTTTTTTTTGGAGTATGGATCCCAAACTACTTGAAAATTATAGAATAGTGTTTACAGTGTTTGTATCTGGCTGTGGTAATCATATTACGGGTTGTCGGGAAGTGTAAAGTGGAGACTTCGTTACCCTACTTCAGAGGTCTCCACAAGTCCTACGGTAACAGACGAAGGCTCAACAAACATTCCAGGAGAAAGCTGAAGGTATGTGCCATAAGCATTTGTAATTTTATTATTCTAGGACTAATAACTGATTTTTGGCAAATATTTTTTGAGAGTCTGTCAGAGCCCGAATAACCCCGCGGGACACGCAAAACATTGGTAAACAAGCCTGCGGTGTAGGGGTTAAATAAACTGTAATGTCCTGCTGAGCAAAAAATGCTGATTTGGAAGTTTTGAACTAAGTTATTTGTTTATGAACCTCTGCATTTTATTACTCTTGCTAATCGATTATGCACTGAGGATATCAGACTATGACAGCAGTTAGCATTCTGCAAGGAGCTCCGACTCCAGGTAAACATCGAGGTTCTTTATTTTATACTTCTTTCACCGATAGCCCTCTGGCTTATATTAAATAATCCAGAGATTTTTCTTAATGGAAAACTGGCCAAAGGCAGTGTAATAACTGCGTGTCTTTGAGTAATTGTTATCTCTTTTCGTGCGTGTTGATCGAAACATTTAAAATAGCTTACTGGCTTGCGCCGCCTTCCCGCTTTCTGTCGTCGTCCATGGAGACATTGCAAACGGAAATAAACGACCTTAAATTATTCCCTTGTATTGTAACGGAAATTATTTTATAAATAATAATTTCTAATTTTTATTATTTATTAAAACTCCCTTTTGTTCAGTCTTACGCTACTAAAAAATTATCGCGTGTTACCATACTAGATTTGAACTCCGCAAATTGTTCCTGACTGTCCCTGAGCGATAGTTGTGAGATTTCAATTAGTTCCGTTTAGGATTTCCTATTATCTTAACTAATGAACTGCTTCCTACAATTTTGAAATATACAGGTACTGTGGCATTGCTTTATTGTGTTTTGTAACAATTTTTATTTATTAGGTTTCACCTCGTAGAGATATAAGGAAGAGTATGTACACTGTCGCAGACCGAAAATTTCTGGATACTCCTCCGTCACTTCTTAGGCCGACTGTACTACGTTATTACTAAGTGGAAGGCTCTAGTTATAGTAGGACTCGCATAAGTTTGCGGCTGTGGTGTGGCCCGCACCTGTGTACAGTGGTGCCAAGTTTTCTATACCGTTCTCTCTCTCTCTCTCTCTCTCTCTCTCTCTCTCTCTCCTGGTGGGAAATGTGAGCCACCATGAGTACTTTTGATTCTTTTATAAGTTATTTATAATTGTGCTTTCATTTGTTAATTTGGTTTTGTTATATTTAGTGATATTTATCATTTTTTGTATACGGCGACAGATGACCCGTTATTGCAGTACCATGATTGATTTTCATTCATTCATTCTCTTTCCCCTTCCTGTATCTCTTTCTCAGCCTGACAATGCCTCCACCACCACCACCCCCCGTCATGCCGACAATGCATTCAACCTTGCCCCTCTCCTGCCTCTCTCTCTCTCTCTCTCTCTCTCTCTCTCTCTCTCTCTCTCTCTCTCTCTCTCTCTCTCTCTTATTGCAAGAGACATTTTGGATATTTTCTTTTACATAATATTGTATATATTGTAAATTTGACATCATTTCCACACCACCCTTGAGGTATTTGTCTTGGCGCGCTTTTTTTTAAGAGGTGTTCCCAATAGGCCTATTCCTCTATCTCTCACAGAAGGCAGAAAAACAGAAGAAAAAGAAGGAAGAGAAACATGAGGAAGAAAAGTGCGAAAAAGAGGATAGAAGAGTTATGATGTATCCTCATCAGAAGATGTGAGAGTGATAGTGAAAGAATCGATGTAATGGTCAATCACCACATCTCTCTTTTCATCATCCTCTTGCAGTTTTTCTGCGTGCCTTACAGCATTCTTCCAGTTGTCTGCCGTGACGTTATTGAGTGACTCATGGACGAGTGGCTTCAGATCTGCAATTCTGAACGTATTTCTCTTTGACACGTAGCCTTTAACCTGTGCCCAAATTAGCTCGATTGGGTTATATTGGCAGTGGTAAGGGGGTAGGCGTACAACCCTATGTCCATGTTCTGAGGCCGTCTTATCGATTACGTAGTTTGTATCGGCAGCTGCGATGTGGCGAGTCACAAGGTGCAGGAGTTGCGTTTTGAGGAGACCGTCTGGCACTGTAACACCCTTCTTCTCCAGCCATTCTCGGATCTCCGCTTTCTTGGTTGCAGTAGTTGGTGGTTTATTTATTTTTCTGGAGTGATAGGATGCATTATCCATCACTATAACAGAAGATGATGGAATGTTGGGTAACAGTTGATTCTTAAACCACTTTTCAAAGGTGTCCGCATTCATCTGTTCATGATAGTCTCCTACATTCTTTGCTTGGAAAACAAGGGTTGCTCCAGGAACAAATCCATCTTTGGTTCCTGCGTGCAGCAAAATCAAGCGGGAACCCTTCCCTGTGGGCACCCTCACTCCCACGGCCTTGTTTGCATTGCTGTCTACCCAGCATTTGGACACAGAGTAATTTTGATTGCTCCATGTCCCGTCTAAGTAGACAATGGTTTGGCCTGAACTTCTAAGCTCCTTCATTTCTTTCAAGAAAATGCACCGTGCCAAGTTATATCATCTCTTTCCATTAGGAATCTCCGTCCATCAACATTTGCATAACGAAAACCGATTTTCTTAAGAACTCTTCTTAATGTCTCACGGCTGCCAGGATACGAAAGATTGATCTTAATTTCTGCATAAATTTTTTCAAGTGTTGGGATTTCCTTCCTCTGATAAAAACTCAGAACTGTTCTTCATAGCACGCCTTCATTAAAGTTATCAAAGAAATCGGTCATTGGTGCTACATGTTTCCTTTTCTTGGGCGACTTAAACTTGGGACATTGAATCTCCTCATTCTCTCTTGCATTTTTAGAGATTTTTTCAACTGATCTCTCGCTAATCTTCGTTGCTGCAGCTGTACGAGAGACGACCTTTGATAGGCCATGAAGAACTACTCCCTTCTCCCTCTCCTCCTGAAAATACTGCCTTACATTGAAGACAGTTTCTTTAGCCTGGCTGTGTAGAGGCGAGGAATGGGCTGATTGAGCTGCCATGCTATCTGTGCAAAGGACATAAAGGAAGTGACACGAGGTCACCACCGGGAAGCTATGCTGTCAAGGCCACCGACTGGGTGTGGAAGTGTTGCCGCTCGCGAGTGAATAATGTTTTTTTTTTTACTTCGGTATTGGCATATGCCTACTATTTTGTCCTACATATTAGCTTATGATTATAAATGTGATTATTCCTCGCCCTTAAAATTACGGTAAAAGCCAGTAAATTTCAGCATTTTTCCCTAGCAACACCTGTACAAGCTATGCTTGGGTCTACGGAGGGGTACGTACTTTACCTTAGGCCAGACTGGGTGTGTCAGTGTTGCCACTCACAAGAATTATATGAATTATTTCTTTTACTTTGGATATTGGCATATTTCTTCTTTTTTCAGGCTCATTATCTTATATCCATAACTGTGATATTATTACCCACCCTAAAACTACGCTAAAAACCATTAAAAGTGACTACAATTTCTTTTAGCAACACTGTACAATATGTATGCCATGTTTCTGTGTTACTGTATAAATATTTTATGCATAATAAGATTACTGTTGATTCATCCATCAAAATACACAAGTGTAAGTTTTATTCATCTGAATTTATCGAATTTGTGATGCCTTGTACATAAATAGCTTCCGTTTCACATTGCAAGTTGCGGAAACATGGCACCATTGTACACAGGTGCGGGCCACACCACAACCGCAAACTTACGCGAGTCCTACTATAGTAGATAACTTACGCGGGCAATGAAGCACTCTTGTGGGAAAGGGTTTTTGCGTAATTAACACGCACCAGTGCGATTTTACACAATTATATTATTTTTTTAACTCAAGGCTTTATTTAGCTTCTTTTAGTTCATTCATGAAGTTCCGGCAGGCTTGTGTGTAGACGTTACGTGAGATGAGACAACTGAAAAGCACGGTGTGCTTTGCTCCCTGATTGGAAGTGACCACATTGTGATATCGTGACCATTTCTTTTAGCGAACTAACGCCAAACCTGGATCAGTTTTTCAACGTTATTGGAATTCATCGTGACATTAACCATATCACGAGTCAACTGCTGGAGGGTGCAGGGGAGGGGGGGTGAGGAAGAGATGGAGGAGAGGGACGAGGAAGAGGCAGAGGAAGGGATCGAAGAGGGCATGGGGGAGGCACAAGAAGTGTCCCCTACATCAGTTATTACAGTAACTAATGTAGCAACGTTGCATTTTCAATTTCACACAAAAAATTCCACTATTATCCAAATAATCGTGCAAAGCACCGAACAGCAGATTTTGATTCTGTCTTGTAAGGTGACCAGAGTCCCGCTTTTAGGCGGGACAGTCCCGCTTTTTTGGACGTCCGTCCCGCTTTTTTAATTGTGACTAGAATGTCCCGCTTTTTGAGCAAATTATCTTAATTGTACCACTTTTAGAAACTTACTATTGTATTAGATATAACATGACCTTCTTTTATGAAATGATGATGAATTAGAAAAATTATGCATAATCCTAACCAAATGAAATACTGAATTATTAATATAAAGTCTGTAATGCTCACTAGCTGGTAACTTTGGTCGACCCATTCACTGTACCGTACGGTATGTTCGGAGTTCGTAGGAGACGTTAGTGTCTGATTAGCAGCCTCAGTTTGAGGTGTAGCGCAGCAGCGGTCGCTGTCACATTAGTCATTATCTATCTGTCTATCTGTCTATCTAACTATATATCTATCTATCTGTCTATTTGTCTACCTATCTATCTATATAGACACACACACACACACACACACACACACACACACACACACACACACACACATGCACGCACGCACACGCGCGCGCGCGCGCGTCCCGCTTTTAGCTCCAGTAAATCTGGTCACCTTAGTCTTGTAATCAGTTTGAATATATACAGTTTCAGATTTTACTTATTTAGTGGTTCACAAATATCCTTCTCTTGTGTATAGGTAATTCCCTCATCCGTAATGGATTGTATTTTATCTTTTACTTTGATTTGCTTCTGATGTAGCTGTAAAATAGCTTCGGCTGATCACTGCTTTTATTTATGATATCCTCCTCAAACTGTTTTTGGGCTTCCCTCCTTATTCTTGTATAATCGTTTCTTGCCTGTTTGTAATTATTAAATGCCCTTTCACTATTGTGTCTTCTGTATCTATTCCACAACAAATCTCTTTTTTCTTTTGATTTTTTACATTCTGTATTGAACCATTTCTTTATTTTCTTTTCTGCTTCTTTGTGTTGTCAGATGTACTTCCGAACTCCTATTTCATAAAGTTCACAGAATTTTTTATATATAGCATTTACATCTTGTCCTCTAAGCTCCTTTTCCCAATCAATTTCTAAGAAGTACTTCTTTAGGTCATGATAGTTTCCCTTTTTATAGTTTAGGCTCTTTTTGCAACTTTCATTGCTGTTAACTATGTCATATGCAATCCTGAAGTTGCAGTTTAGTACTGCATGGTCGCTTATGCCGAATGGAGGGTGATATATTAAACTGTCAATATCGTTTTCTTGCCTAGTAAATGTAAGATCTAGCACTGAGGGTACATCGAATCCTCTTTTTCTGGTGCTTTCCCTTATATGTTGTTAGGAAAAACTCCTGCACGAGATCCAGGAGCTTTTGGTCCCAACAGCTTTCTTGGCTTATTATATCTAGAGTATTCCAATTTATATTTGTATTAAAATCTCCAGTTAATATAATTCTTTCCGATTTCTCTTCCATTCTATGTAGTAATGCTCTTAAACTCTGAATTGTACTCTCCGCCAGGTCCTCATATTCGTCTCTTTCCCATGTGTTTGATCTAGGTGGCATGTACAAATTGGCTACAATTACTTTCCCTTCAGATGTATTGATCTCTACCGTAATCACTTCTATTTGTGAGGGTATATCTAGTTCTATTTTTTTTACTTTTAGATTTTTCTTAGTTAATATTATAATTCCTCCTCCATTTTTTAAGTTCCTATCTCCTCTCCATATATTATATTCCTCTAAGTTTAGGATGTCATTTGATATCCTTGGTGTTAATTTTGTTTCAGTTAGGCATATTATATGTGGTTCATTTTCTCTGATATAATCATTCATCTCTAATAATTTAGATACCATTCCATCCACATTTGAGTACATCAACTTAATCATCTTGTTTATATACTTATCATTATTTGGTTCTACTACCTTCCTCCTTTTTATTCCCTCCTGTTTATGTACAACTTTCCTACCTGCAATCCAATTACCTTGTAAAAAAAAAAAAATGTATTCCTCTCCTCCTCTGATCTTCCCTCATTTTTTGTTTTTGCTTCCTCCCTCTTCTCTCTCAGTAATTCCAGTTCCTCTTGTGTTAGGTGTCTTTTTATCCGTACATTTTTGAATTCCTCTTTTTCCATAAGATTCTTTGCATTTTTTAGTATCTCCTCCACAGTGTTTACACTCTGGAAGGTTACCTTTAGGGGTATTGACTTGCTTCTCTCGTATTTCCCTAACCTTTTGTGTTCCTAGATGTCATTACTACAGATTTCCTCTGATACTCCTTTCAATATGCTCATTACATTTGCCATCTCCTTTTTGTCTCTTGAGATCTTGTTTTTTACTTCTTCCTCTTCTATACCAATGATTACTATAGATTTGTTGATGTCCACTGAATCTCTGACTAATTTAGGATTGTTCTGGATTATTCTTTTCACTTCCTTTTTAATGCTTTTTCTTCCACCCTTGTTTCTAAGTCTTTCATTATTTTCACCATTTCAGCATATGTGGTTTCCACATCATTTTTATAGCTTTGCACAGCTTCATTCACCTGTGTTATCTTCTCCTCAATATCATTGCTCTGATCTATCAGACTGCTTACTTGCCTAATTGTCTCTGTATCATTTTTGAACTCTTCCATAATACTCTCGTGGTTTACTACTGTACTTGCCATTTCACTAATATTTCTCCTAAGTGAACCCAGTTCTACTGTCAGCTCATCTATGGTTGTGTCTTTCTTGTTGACTTCCTTTCCTAATTTCTCTCTTTCTTCCTTTTGCAAGTGCATCTATTTCTTAATTTCATCAATCTCATTTTGAAAAGCCATCTCTAGTCTGTGTACTCGTTCCACCAGTTTATTGTGAGTCTCCATTTCAACCAGTTCTTGGTAGAAATCATCATCCTGCTTTCTACCTTTATCCCTTTTATTTTCCAAATTTGCTTTACTAAAGTCTATCTATCTATCTATCTATTGCCAGACGCCTCAATCCCGTTTGGGGTGGCCACAAACAAATCGCCTCCAAGTCGCCCTGTCCCCCGCCATCTCACTGCCCTGCTCCCAACTCACACCCCCCTCTCTCATATACCTCTCCACCCCATCCCTCCATCTCATCCTCGGCCTCCCCCTCCCCCTTCCCCCCTCCACCTCACTCACATACACTTTCTTTGTCAGTCTTTCACCCTCCATCCTCTCCACATGGCCAAACCACCTCAGTGTTTCCTTATAACGCTTCCTATCACATCCACATCCACACCACATCGCTCCTTTATATCCTCATTCGTCAGCCAGTCTCTTCATATGACTCCACAGGCTCCTCTTAAATAACTCATTTCCACTGCTCTCACTCTTGACTTGTGTCCCAACAACGTCCAAGCTTCACTTCCGTACGTTAGAGTTGGTATCACAATACTGTCAGTAGTAACTTTTTCACTTCCATGCTCACTTCCCTGTTTCTTATCACTGCTTTCAAAGAACCAGCAACCTTTCTTCCCTGCTGTACCCTTTCACGCACTTCACCCTCCAAACCTCCATCCTTACTCATCACACTACCCAAGTACTTAAACGTACTCACATTTTCCAATTCCTCACCATCCAACCTCGCTGTACATTCACTGACTTCACCTCTCTCAAAGACCATCACTTTACTCTTCCCTACATTCACCTTTAGATTCCGTTTCTTACACACTCTCCTAAACTCATCCACCAAGCCTTGCAGCTCCCCTTCGTCTTCACTCAACAACACAGTATCATCTGCAAACAACAGTACAGGGAGTTTCCAAACACTATCCTCTCTCACCAGGGCCACTCCAACATCCACTACCCTACCTTGTACCTCTTTTATTACCCCATCCATGTAAAGATTGAACAACCATGGAGACATGACACATCCCTGTTTCAACCCAACTTTCAAAGAGAAAAATTCACTTAGTTCACCATCCACACACACTGCAGCCTTCGCACCATCGTACATACTCTTCACAGCATTCAATAACTTCCCATCTACTCCATATATTCTTAACACTTTCCACAATCCTTGTCTATCCACCCTGTCATATGCTTTCTCCAAATCCATGAAAGCCGCATACAACTTCTTTCCCTTCTCTAGAAACTTTTCCACTAAAGATCTAAGAATGAATATCTGATCTACACAACCTCTTCCCTTCCTAAAGCCTCCCTGTTCTTCTCCAACTAATTTCTCTGTTCTTTCTCTAACTCTGTCAATAAGTATCCTACCATACACTTTTCCTATTATACTAAGAAGACAAATGCCCCTATGATTACCACACACTTCTTTTTCCCCTTTTCCTTTGTACAAGGGAATAATTATACCTGACTTCCAATCCTCCGGGACTCTACCTTCCTCCCAGGCCAATCTGCACATCTTCCACATCCATTCTACTACTATCTCTCCCCCATGCTTCAGCATTTCACCACACACTCCATCAATTCCTGGGGCTTTCCCCGATTTAACTTTCTTCATTGCTTCCACAACTTCTATCCTACTGATTTCTTCCTGTCTTCTCACCTCCCTCCTTCTCCCAGCCATTCCCCAGCCACTTATACTCGCATTACTTCCATCCTGTATGTTCAACAATTCCTTAAAGTGTTCTCTCCACCTGCTCACTTTTTCTCCCCTCTCCACTAGTAATCTAACATTTTTATCTTTCACTCCCCTGCTAACTTCACTTCCACCCTGTCTTACTCTTTTCACCTCTTTCCAGAGCATTTTCTTACAGTCCCTCCACTTTACACTCAAATTCCTTCCAAATTCCTCATCCATTCTCTTCTTACTCTCTCTTACTAATCTTTTCACCTCTCTCTTTCATTCTACATATAACTCTCTCTTCCACCTCTCAACTTCTTCCACGCCCCTATTTCTCATCCATTCATTGTATGCTTTCTTCTTTTGTGCCACAGCCTGTCTCACCTCTTCAGTCCACCACGCTGTTCCTTGCACCCCCCTCCGTCTTCTCTTCCTTCCACACACCACATCACATGCTGCGCATATTTCTTCTGTAAGAATCCTACACACACCTTCCACGTCTCCCATCTGCTCCAATTCACATTTGCCCAATCGTTCCTCCACTTCTCTCTTATACTCTGCCTTTTTCTCATCCTCTTGTAACCTTTCCACTCTCCTTGCAACTACTCCTTCCTCTCGTCTTTCCCTTCTTCTATTCCTCCATCTTACTTGAATCTTAATTCTGGCCACCACCAAGTAGTGGTCAGAAAGTCCACTCCCCCAACCTCTATGAGCTCTTGCATCCATTACACATCTTCGCATCCTTTCATCCACACACACATAATCAATCATTGCCTTCCTTTCATTCAGTTCACCACCCACCCTTCTCATCACTCGCCATGTATACCTGTGGATCATTTTATGCCTGAAGAGGGTATTGGCTATCACCAACCCCCTCCCAGCACAAATGTCCACTAACGCACTCCCACACTCCCATTCTCATCTATCTCAGCAGGCACACCCCACTCACCAACTATTCCATCCACCTTCACATTCCCAACTTTACCATTCATATCACCAATCAAAAACACTCTCTCATTCCTTCCAAACTTTTCCATGCACACTTCTACATTTGTCCAGAACTCTTCTCTCACTCTTCTAGCACGATCATGCGTTGGCGCATACACACACACAATCGCCCACATTTGTATTCCAACTTTCAACTTTACCCACACAGTCCTTGACCCAACTGATCCATACTGTCTTATGCTCTTCTGTCTTATGCTCTTCTTCCATCTTTTACTAAAGTATGTGGTCATTATGCAGTACTAAAAGCACATATAGTACTTACATTCTCTGATGCAGTCGTAGACTAAACAAACGATCAGCTGATTTAGCGCATTCTTGCGCTACTTTGTTTTCTATACTGTTGAACAAGTCTTACTTAAAACTTCTTTTTTATATTAGAACACCATTTAGTCTAACCTGGTACAAAGCTTGACTCATATATAGATATTAATTTAGGTAATGCCACTGGCCAAGTTGGCCAGGTATGGAGTGGTGTCAACGTGCGTCTGCTCCCCTCGGTGCCTCGTGTGTGTGTGTGTGTGTGTGTGTGTAGGGACGCCACGCTGGTTGGTGTCTCTCGCGCGTCCATTCTTTTACTGAACGAAAATTTATTAAATGATCAAAACATTCGGCCAACTCAAGGTGGTCGTTAAAACTAAACTTTGCTAAAAGAGGGTCCTGTACATCAAGGGTTTACTCTCTCTCTGTCTGTCTGTCTCTCTCTCTCTCTCTCTCTCTCTCTCTCTCTCTCTCTCTCTCTCTCTCTCTCTCTCTCTCTCTCTCTGTATACCCATATATATCTACATCTATATGTATATCTATCTATCTATCTATATCTGTTTATCTATCTATCTATCTATCTATATCTATCTGTTTATCTATCTATCTATCTATCTATCTATCTATCTGTCTATCTATCTACCTGTCTATTCTCTCGTATGTGTGTGTGTGTGTGTGTGTGTGTGTGTGTGTGTGTGTGTGTGTGTGTGTACTGAATAACTGAATAGCTTACCCTTAGAACCCTGCTTTCATGTTTGGGAAAAAAAAAACTACATGAAAACACCTTGATAACTAAGGGTGAAATCATGAAGTTTGAACCAAAGAACTTAATGACTTGGAGTCGTTAATCAAAGGCCAGTTTGCTATGTATCCCTGCAGCATAGTCACATTCCCTTAGTCCACAGTTTTATACATTAGGTTAACCCTCATCTTTCTCAAGAAAAATATGTATGATAATATTAATAATAACAATAAAGATCATCCAGATTAATGTAACACACGCGTCGGTCTAAGGGCAGAAATTATGATCTTGTCCTTTAACCTTAATTTTTAGTTATTGTTCTCAAAACTGAATGGCGTCATTCTTGCCTGACGCTCAACGGTTCCTTAGAGACTGGTGCAGAGCAGATAAAAAGTTCTGAGTTACGAAACAATTATGTCTACGCCGGGAAAAAATTACCCCCCCCCACACACATAAATACATACACACTGATGATTTTAATGCATAAAAAACAGATATATGTTCAAGTTCATTTATAAACGTCAGCTACCTTAACTCCCTCTGTCTGTCTCTGTCTGTTTGTCTGTCTGTCTGTCTGTCTGTCTGTCTCTGTCTGTCTGTCTCTCTCTCTCTCTCTCTCCCTCCGTACTAAAGATTGTACAACCCAGCTTTCACAAACACAGTAAACCTCACACCCACCATCCCACTCCCTCGTTCTCTGACCCACTCACTCACTTCCCCCTGACAGCCTGGGTGAAAGTTCGTTTTCTTCTTCCTCTTCTTTGGGGGAGGAGGAGGAGAAAGTGGTGCCGGTCTTGAAGGATTTTTAAAACCAAATGGCATGGTGAGAGAGAGAGAGAGAGAGAGAGGGAAAGCCAAGGCCCGATGATTAATAGCAAGGTACTGTAATAAGATATCCCAATTTCCTTCCCCTCCCTCCTTCCTTCTCTCTCTCTCTCTCTCTCTCTCTCTCTCTCTCTCTCTCTCTCTCTCTCTCTCTCTCTCTCTCTCTCTCTCTCTCTCTCTCTCATTAACTTCCCGTCTGTCTTCCTTCCCTCCTTACCCTTTCATTAAGTTATCCAATTCCTTCCTTCCCCCCTTACCCTTACCCATCTCTGTCTTTCTGTCTGTCTGTCTGTCTGTCTGTCTGTCTGTCTCTTACTCTCAATTCCCTACTACCATCTCCTCCTCCACTTACATTCCTCATCCCCCTTCTCCTCCCGTCTTTAAACATAGACCATGTTTATTCTTGTGTAAAAGTGCATTGAGAGAGAGAGAGAGAGAGAGAGAGACAGACAGACAGACAGACAGACAGACAGACAGAGACAGAGAGTGTGCATAAACAGAGGTATTACCCAATAATTTCTTAAGCAGGTAGTGTAACAACCAAGATGACTACTTCCTTTGTTATCCTCCTGCCGCCACCAAATCATTTTTTTCGGCTTAGGATTTGGTAACAAAGTCTCCATCAGCCCCTTCAGTATCAAGATGTCATTTTCCTTTGCTTTTACCACCGACAAACAAATCCGTATTTAGGTAGGTTAGTTGATAACATTCTCTCAGGATTCCATGACCCATTCTTAATTTAACAAAATCGTCTGCTGTTAGATGCAGTATAATTTACTACTGCACCCTACTTTCCTCACATTAACCTTAGTCCTTTCACCTTAACTTGGCCCGGATTATCGTCCTTTTGCAGCTTATTTCACGTAGTTCTGTACAGTACTAAGATAATGTTATGCTTCGACTGTACGTTATTTTCATAGCACTTCTTCATTATTAACATTGTATGCTAGTATTAATCTCCTGTATTAACTTAGCATTTAAGATGGGGTGACGAGAGTTTCAGGCCGAGGTGGAGTCAGATGAGTGTAGCCGTAAAATTGCCATCTCTAAACTCGAACACAAGATTAACACTTGAATACGGTCCTGGTCACGACGTGCTGTGGTATTGTGCTGTTATGACACTGAGCTTCAGAAAGTGGATGCAACAGGATGAAAATCTCCTCCTTGTTAGAAATGAATAAGCTAGGAAGAGGAGGAGAATAAAATTATTTGAATTGTTAACCTTTTCGTCGCCATGGACGCCCCTAGGCCAAAATAGGATCGAAGGAGGCACCTTCACCTGGTGGCACCCATATGATTGTGTGTGTGTGTGTGTGTGTGTGTGTGTGTGTGTGTGTGTGTGTGTGTGTGTGTGTGTGTGTGTGTGTGCGTGCGTGCGTGCGTGCGTGCGTGCGAGTGAGTGAGTGAGTGTGTGTGTGTGTGTGTGTGTGTGTGTGTGTGTGTGTGTGTGTTGTGGGAAGAGTAAAGTGATGGTTTTTGAGAGAGGTGAAGTCAGTGAATGTACAGAGAGGTTGGATGGTGAGGAATTGGAAAATGTGAGTACGTTTAAGTACTTGGGTAGTGTGATGAGTAAGGATGGAGGTTTGGAGGGTGAAGTGCTTGAAAGGGTACACCAGGGAAGAAAGGTTGCTGGTTCCTTGAAAGCAGTGATAAGAAGCAGGGAAGTGAGCATGGAAGTGAAAAAGTTACTACATGACAGTACTGTGATACCAACTATAACGTATGGAAGTGAAGCTTGGACGTTGCTGGAAGGACACAAGTCAAGAGTGAGAGCAGTGGAAATGAGTTATTTAAGAGGAGCCTGTGGAGTCGCATGGAGAGACAGGCTGACAAATGTGGATATAAAGGAGCGTTGTGGTGTGGATGTGGATGTGATAGGAAGCGTTATGAGGAATACACTGAGGTGGCTTGGCCATGTGGAGAGGATGGAAGGTGAAAGACTGACGAAGAGAGTGTATGTGAGTGAGGTGGAGGGGGGGAAGAGGGAGGAGGAGGCCGAGGATGAGATGGAGGGATGAGGTGGAGAGGTATATGAGAGAGGGGGATGTGAGTTGGGAGCGGGGCAGTGAAATGGCGGAGAACAGGGCGACGTGGAGGCGATTTGTTTGTGGCCACCCCGAACGGGATTGAGACGTCTGGCAATATACATATATATATATATATATATATATATATATATATATATATATATATATATATATATATATATATATATATATCCTCTTCTGTCTTTCCTTCATTCTTTCCTCGTCCTTCTGCCTACGGGTGACTTTACACTCCCTCCTCTGTCTTTCTTTCCTTCATTCTTTCCTTTTCCTTCTGTCTGTGGGTGACTGTACACTGAGTGACAAGCCAAATGGTTTCCTGTACACCAGGAAACCATTCACTACGCTGGGTGGTAACCATATAGCCAGATTTTGGCACCTGGTGGTTTAGTGGGTAATTATTGCACTCCAGTTGGATTGAGCCAGTGAAGGTTTATATCCAAGTGGTGGTTGGGGTTTATTGCTCATGTAATGCCACTCAGGGTTGAGTGAGGCTCGTCACTCATCTTAAATGTCGAAACCAACTGCCTAGCTCCGGGCTCCTACGCTCCTCATGGGGCAATGTAGGATTGGATGATATATATATATATATATATATATATATATATATATATATATATATATATATATTAAGGGACCGATTACTGATCACTGAGGTACAACACCATGGTCTGTCAATTTTATGAAGCGCATTTAGGCGTTGTCCCTCTTGGGAATTTCCTCGGCCGCCTCTCTGTCAAACGTGTACACCTCTCTGTCTCATGTCAGCTATTTACTACTTTTAAATGAGGCTTATTTACAGTATATATATATATATATATATATATATATATATATATATATATATATATATATATATATATATATATATATATATATTGTTACGGAACAGAGAAAGATAACGTACACTTTAAGTGAGAATGCTAAAAATCACCACTGTCCCGTAAAGTTCCAGGTTCAAAACAAAAGAGTTAGGTAAAATTACAAGTTATAGTTTAATGCTCAAACTAACAACAAAACATTCAGGACTCATAAGGATAATGTAATGGCAAATAAACAGGTTAAATATATGGTTAACTGCAATAGCCTCTATTAACACGAAATTAGCAAGAGTAAATTTATCTAAGTCAGCCCTGATGAAATGAGATACCAGATAATACTCAGTGAATGCCAGATAAATAATTACAGATACAAACTATTATCAAAAATGACTGACATAAAGATCCATACATGAATTACAAAAACTTCACTAGGCCTACAAATTAAACTTATGCTATACAGTACAAGAAAAAAAACAACAACAGTTATACTCAAATTACACACAGCTGCTAGATGGTTGGAGACTTCTTGAGCACTCACAATAATAATATCTGTACAGGGGAGGACAGAGATGTGAACAAAATGAGGAGCAGATCTAAGTGGCAATGATGCAGAGACTGAGCTCATTATATAGGGGCCGGCAGAGCCTGACACAACTTGTAAGAGGGACGCGCAAATGAAGCGATGGGGACAAACGGTCGACAATCCCACACTGAATAACAGAAAGGACGACTTACTCTACTATAACGGTAGAAGGGGGGGACTGAGGCAGAACACGCTCGTGATCAAACATGCAGCAACTGTGCGTTAAAATTACACAAAGGATGATGAAATCATAGGCTGTGTAACAATATATATATATATATATATATATATATATATATATATATATATATATATATATATATATATATATATATATATATATTTCTCTGATAAGGCTATATAGTGTTATAAATGTCTCTTTTTTTTCTAATAATAACAATGACCTTTTATAAATACTACAACATTTGGCAAAGTTGCCACGCTTGTAAGGGTAGAGTGACCGTGTTAATCCAGGTCATTTCCACTCTGGCCTCCACCTGAGATGGATGCTCTTACTCCTGCTACTCACTCTCGTGTGCTCCACAGTAGAGAAAAAAGAACTTATTTACAACGTAAATAAGTATTTTTTAGAAGAGAAGGCAAACAGAGGACCTATAATTGTTCCCTCAAAAGCTGTTGATTAGGCCTCCTTGGGAAAACCTCTATAAAAAAAAAAAAAAACGCGCCTTGACTTTTACCTCAACGGTAGTGTGGAAAAAAAGTCGAAATTATAAAGTACAAATAAAACATCATACTGTAAAGAAAGTATCACATTCATAAGAAAAACATAATGTTGACAGACAGACAGTAACAGAGAGAGCGAGAGAGAGAGAGAGGAGGGAAAGCAAATGGAGATATGGGGATAGGCAGACAGAGAGGGAGGGAGGTTGAAGAGGCCGGAGATAAGGGAGAAAAGGCAAGACGGAGGGAGGGAGGGAGGGAATGTGATGGAAATTGAATAGGAGCACAACAAGACAGTCAGGATGCTTTTCCTCAACCTCAGAGGTGGTGTAGGAAATAAATCGAATTTATAAACCCCAAATAAAACATCATACTTTAAGGAGAAAATCACAGTCATAATAAAAAATAATGTTAGAGAGAGAGAGACAGTCAGGAGGCTTTTCCTCAAATTCTAATAATTCATAAAACCGTATAGACTTTTTATAGAAATAAATTTACAAAAAATGCAATTTCTATATGCAGAGAGAGAGAGAGAGAGAAAGAGACAGACAGACAGACACACTGAGACAGAGACAGACAGACAGACAGACAGACAGAGACAGAGACAGAGACAGACAGACAGACAGATAGACAGAGAGGAGAGAGAGTGGTGTGCTGGGAGGGACAGTTGTCATTTACGCCTTGTTTCTAATCCGATTAAGTTGCCCAGTACAAAGTATGACAACACTGTGGGACGGGGACTCCCCAAGTGGGACAACGCCCAAACACTCTTCATAAAATAGACGGACCATAGTTACCATTCCTTAATCCGCACTCGCAGCCCATCTCTCGTCGCAGCAAGACCTCCCGGCGGGACCAGCTCTCCACAGAAGCCATACCAGCTGAGGGATGGGCCCGTCATTTCTATCTGAGGGAGTGCCCTGTTCTGCCCACCAGGAGGTCGAGGCTCCTCCGCCCTAGACTACCCGGCCGACGACCCTCCCTTCACCACGACCTGGACCGGGGCTGTGCCGTCTGTGACGACCAGGACCGGGCCTTCCCTCTGTGCTTCCACCTGCTGCTGCTGGAGAGCTGGGAGAGTCTTTATCGCCCTTTCCATCAGGGGCGTGGGGAGAGGGCAGCGTCGGGGCGGTTTCCACCTGAGCTCATCGGTGCCTCCTCCATCGGCGCCGCGCTGTCTACCCGGCTCTCATCCCTCCCTACTCTCGTCTAGACCATCGTGCAGCCGGCCTCACCGTTTACCGTAAAGCCCCGCCCTGACTCGTCGATCATCGGGCAGCCGATCTCACCACAAACCATCGCACCTTCCCCTGCCTCTGCTGCCTTTCCCTCTTTCACCAGTTTGCTGTCCCCCCTATGCTCTATTTGGAGAGCTTGTTCCTGCTTTTTCCCTGATGGACTCTCTGTTTACCCGTGCCCCAACAAGTGCGGGGAGAATATTTCAACACAACACCTTAATCCGACTTCATACCGTTTATTAGGAGTCTCAGCTGTCTTTCCTTCAGTCAGGATTCTATCCGTTTTATGATATCTCCGTCTGTACTGTGTACTCGAACCTTCCTGACTGACCTGTCATGTGGGATCTTATCAATAGCTTTACACAAATTCCGGTAAATAATCTCGTAAGCTTTACAGTATAACTATCTACTGCTGCACAGACCCCCGATAAATATAATAGCAAGTTTGTGAGTGACGATCGCCCTTGCGTGAATCCACGCTAATTTTCATTTATGAGCAATCTTTCTAAGTGTTCTCTAATTTCATTTGCTGAAATTGGCCCTAGCCAATTTTCTACAATTGATGTTTGACTTACTGTATATGATCATAATTCGACGCAACTGATCTATCACCCTTTTTAAAAATGGGTACTATGTTTGCAGTTTTCCAAGCCTCTGGAAGTTTTCCTGAACTTAAAGAATGATGTAATAACGTTGTAAGTCGTCGACATAATTCTTCCTTGGTTTCCTTTATAATGTTTGCAGATATATCATCAGGACCTGGCGAAGTTTGAGGCTGTAACTATTAATTTCTTTCATTACTTCTTCCTTACAAATGTTTATTTCATCCATCCATCCATTATCTAATCTTGTGTTGCCCCATGAGGAGCGTAGGAGCCCGGGGCTAGGCAAGTTGGTCCTGACATTGAAGATGAGAGTGACCAGCCGCACGCATCCCTGAGTGGCATTCCAGTGAGCAATAAAGCCCAACCATCCCTTGAACAGAAACCTGCACAGACTCAATCCGATTGGAGTGCCTTAATTGCCCACTAAATCACTAGGCACCATAATTTGGTTATATGGTTACCACCCAGCATAGTAAATGGTTTCCTAGTGTACTGGAAACTATTTGGCTTGTCACTCAGTGTACCGTCACCCACAGGCAGAAAGAAGAGGAAAGAATGAAGGAAAGAAAGACAGAAGAAGTATAAAGTCACCCATGGGCAGAAGGAAGAGGAAGGAATGAAGGAAAGACAGACAGAAGAGGAAGGAAGGAAGGAAGGAAGAGAGGAAATGCAGTCACCCGAGAGCAGCACAACATCGAATGAGTGGATGGTGGGCGCCCCCACCTACCACACATTTCACTAAGAATACTGTTGGCATTATCATTATAAATATTTGCTGCTTGAGGGGCCATGTCTAGATTTTCCTGGGTAATTACTGATACGAAAAAAATATTTGGGATAGTGCACATTTCTTTAACATAACTGGTAATGTTACCTGATTCTGTTCTGTGTGGTCCTATCCTATCTTTTGTTTTCGTAATGTCCAGGTAATAAAAGCACTTGGGATTTTCCCTCAATTATCAAACAGCCTTAAATTTATAACCTCTCATTGCTTTCCTTATTTCCCTTTATACTTTCCTGTTCAAAACATTGTACCGGTTACGTAAGCGTTCCTTTCCCCTTTTCATTTTTGTATATCTGACTTTCCTTCGGCCTATGAAATTTTTTCATCTGCTGATTAACCATTTCGATTGTGAGTCATTCAATCTAAACGCTTATAAATAGATATGTCTGTCCTGGCTTCTGTGTACTATACATACTAACGCATCACATTTCTCACTGACAAAACGGCTGCTTGGTAAGTGACCTGAATTAACCCGCCGCGTCCCAGAGACGTGAATTCACGTCCTCACATGATGTGCACTCATATCCCGGAGACGTGAATTAACGCGGCAACATTGCAAGGTCCCTAATTTGCACAATTTTCAATTTTCGCGAGTGATTTCACGAGTGATTTTTGGCACGTATACACGGGACACCTTCCTCTATTCCTCTACAAGATGCCAAGCAGGGACAGTGCCTTCCACCGCATAACCTCTCCCGCCCCCCTGCACGCCATTGTCTCGGCAATTCACCTGTTACCAGTGACCTGGCCAATAAAGACATTCAGGGCCAGAGTGATTCCCCAATCGATGACAATGTGGAGGACAAAGTTTACATAGCATTAGAGGAAGAAACAGTCAGAAATGATGATCAGGTAATGTGGGAAAAAAAGGTCATGAATGGTGATGAGTTAGTGAGTGAAACAATGCTTATAATGCCTATATTACTGTTTGAAAACCAATATACTCTTGTACTACATATAAATTCGTACCAAGTAAATAAATAAATACTGTTTATGAGTGGATAAAATAATTACCCTCCCATAGAACTCGTTTTCTTTGGTGCCAGCCTGTTAGAAAACCCAGTCAGGTAAGGAGGTACTCTTACCTAGATCGAGTATTTTAAACCTCAGGTGAGCGATTTCTCTATGAATTTTCGATGTTTCTCACCAAAAGCGGATGTTTGAGCCAAAAAAAAAAAAAAAAAGTCCAAAAATGTCGGGACTGGGGCGTACCACTGCCCAGAAAACGTCGGGATGAGGCGGGTTAATTTCAATGACCGAACTACATTACCATCTAAATGCTGTCCTTCATCTACGACCTGAGCCATCCCAGTGACCATAGTGACTTAACGTACACTCCCACCTAAATCCTGTCCCTTACTTATGACTTCAACATCCCCAATAACCTTACTCTCCTTAAAGTTACCCGTTTACCCATGGATTACGGTTCTGAAATAAGCTCCTAATCCATCAAATACCCTAGATGAAAATTAGAAACACTCGAACGGTTTTCAGTAGAACGGTCATTCCAACTAAATTTGAACTTAATTTCTTCATGGTTCATTTTTCCAACTCGTCTGCCAACTTCTGTATCACTGATGATGTTTTCTCTACTAGATATATACAAAATTACTGCTAGTGGGGTCAATGATATACGGATAAATGAAATTATCTTGCACTACTTTTAGCAATTCTTCTGTCTGTGGATCCAGTCATATTCCACCATCTGTCCTTGGCATGTTTAAGTCCCTTGCGATAATTACTGAGCTGGACTGTGCGGTTTTATTATCTCCTCTCAAATGTATTTGCTATTTGCTTAATTTCAGAGACCTGTATGTAGCTCTTAAAACTTATTTTTACTTGTTGATTTCTTCCCAAACACTTTTGGTATCGCTGTTAACTTTGATATTTGCTTTATTGTAACAATTTAATTAATCTTTTACTTAAATAGCTACTCCGTCCCCCTTTCTTCCAAAATGGTTAGACTGAAAAATATTATAACTCTGAATATGATATTCCGCCATAAATTAGAGTATTTATCGACGTTTCACTTCTAATGGCAATATCGATTTTTAATTGTAGACTACCTGTACTATATACATACGTCAGTTGTAAAATACTGTACATACACGTCACTGTCATAAAATATCTGTTTTCACATTTCAGAATTAGAAATGAGTATGCTTATCGCTTACTCTGCTAAATACTTATTTTTCTATAATTTTCTTATTTTTATTTCTCACTCTGTGAAAGTAACGTATGTACAGGCACTTATTTTATATCCATCTTAATTAATGAAGAAATTACTTATTTTTCTACGGACACTTATATGTTAACCTTGATTTCCTACACTAAATATTTACAGATACAACATATACACGATAAACTCGTCATAAATATGTACATTTCACTGTCACGAACATTGTTCTGTCACATAACTTTCTTGAATTGCACGTCATTGTCGCCCACTTTTTCGCATTGGTCACGCTACTTACACGTCACTTATAAACAATATTTTCTAACGTCACTGTTGTAAATACTTACTTTCAGTGCCATACACAGTTTAGACTATGGGATGAAAACCAAAACACACACACACACAAATCACTTTCCCCTAGGAAAGGCATTGTAGGAGAGGAGGGGAACGAGGTTGCTGCCATGTTCTCCATGTGATATTGCTTGTCTGATGATGACGGCTTATGGTTCGGCAGAGGAGTGACCAGTACGTCCAATTCATGCACTATGACGTTACCACAAAACCCCTTCCTTTGGTGCCTTGGCAGAGATGGAGGTGGTGCACCACGGGTGGGCAGGTGACGAGTCGGACGATGCAGACAATTGTTTTCTCGCATTGGTGACAAGTGTGTATGCGCTCAGCTGACTTCAGTGAGATGGCAGAGGCCACTTGACACCTAATTTATTAGCGTTGCTAAAAGATTTTGGTGTGTCCCTGACCTGACAAAGCTTCAACCCCTCCGTCGTAATGTGACCAACTGGATAAAGGTTTGATGCCAACAAATTCCACGGTCCCAATGACTTTCTTCCAAAAGTCTTGTGTGAAGTAAGTGACCAGGTGGTCCCTCACCTTGGTAGTATTTTTAACAAAATTGATTACTGGGTATTAGAGTTGGTCTGTCTGTCTGGAAGGAAGCAAAATGTAAGCCCTATTTTTGAAAAGGGATATTGCAGTTGTCCAGGAAATTACCTTTCAATTTCACTTACATCTGTGGTAGGACAGGTATTAGAAGATATAATTATAGCTAAGATGATAGATTATCGAAAACCAAATAGGGTGCTGTGTGATACAATGTCTTTATGTGACATCGTTCATGTTTGACCAATTTGCTTATATTCTGTCACTGCATTCTCTCCCAGGAAGACCCATTCTTTATTATTTTGGACTTTCAGAATAGTTTGATAAAGTACCTCATAGAAGACTGATGGCAGTTACTCATGCACTGGGAATTCGGGTAAAACAAACTGCTTTAATTGAAATTTGGATCACTGACGCTTGCCAGAAAGTGGTTTGTAATGGACAGTAATTACCACAAAATCCCCTTGTGGCCAGTTGTAGGACCAGTATTATTAATCACGCACATAAATGATGTAGATGCAGGCATCGTCAACCATCTGCAACTCTGTAGATGATACAACGCTAGGAGTTAATGCCTCATCATTCGAAAAGATAGAACTACGTAAGGACTTAGTCAAAATATAAGAGTGGTCTGAACAAAAGCAAATGCCGTTCAACCTGGACAAGAGCTAGATGTTGCACATTGATCATTCAAATCCAAGAAGCAACCACTTTTTGTTAGGTAATGAGATCAGCAGTATTTGTTTGGAGAAAGACTTACGTGTACTAATAAACAGTGACCTTCCGTTCTCCATACAGTTATATGAAGAAAAGAGTAAAGACCAGAAGCTTCTAGTTTATAAAGCGGGAATCTAAGAACAGAAACAGAGAAATAGTACTCTCTCTGTACAGTTCTTTTGTATGGCGCATCAGGAAAGCCAGAGCAGTTCTGAATGCCGACAATGAAGAATGATATTAAGAGGTTTCAGAGAGTCCAGCCAGTGGGTACTAAACTGATCCCATCCATCAAACACACCATTACCAGAGAAGGCTGCAGGCACTGGGCCTGTTTCCGTTAGAGAGTAGGCGTTTGCGTGGCTATCTAATTGAGGTTGTCAAATTTTTCATGGATTTGAAAACATTGACTACCAGCATATGTTTAGTGTAAACAGCAACTTAAAGAAACTTAAATGAAAGCCTGAAGCAATATCACCATTATACATTAGGCAATTTCTTCACATATAAGATCTGCTGAACCTGGAATCGGTTACTGGTTTTGGGTGTTGACCATTCCTCGATAGAGCAGTTCAGAAGTAGGATGGACAAAGTTTTATGTCGCCTAACTTTGCATAGATTGAATTTTCCCTATTTTCTGTAAAACTTCCTAGACCTGGACTTCTTCCTCTGTAGTAGGTGCACTTCCTTTTGTGTACCCGTTCTGTGGGTGGGAGAGATCGGTAGGAAAAACCTTCATTTTATTATACCTTTCCCTCATTAGCACAGCAGCAACGTGAGTCTGGCAACCTCCTTCATGGCACCTAGGTATGGGAGGTAAGACATTCTGAGGTACTTTGCAACTCCTTATGACTCTCTCTCTCTCTCTCTCTCTCTCTCTCTCTCTCTCTCTCTCTTTGTGTTGTGATCCTAGAGTCATTGGCTGCCCAGTTAACTACACGACGAACAAAAAATTTCAGTGGCCGTGATAAGCAGTGTAGTAGAATTAACGGGTCAGTGTGCTCTCTGTCTGTCTGTCTGTCTCTGTCTGTCTGTCTGTCTGTCTGTCTCTCTCTCTCTCTCTCTCTCTCTCTCTCTCTCTCTCTCATCTTGTCTGTCTTTCGTGACGAGAGGTGTGCGTGACACAATGCAACAAAGAAGATGATTGGCCTAATTTGCCCGGTAATCACTGTGTGTGTGTGTGTGTGTGTGTGTGTGTGTGTGTGTGTGTGTGTGTGTGTGTGTGTGTGTGTGTAACACAATAACTTAAACAGTTTTTATCCACCTTCATCCATCCTTCGAGGAAGGGTGGAGGGACATCATATAATTATATAAACCAATGGTTTTTAGAGCAATAGATCAAAGGTCAAGGGCACAGTGCCACGTCAAACGTTGACCTAGCAATGTTGCTTTTATCCACCTTAGACTAAATTTGGAGAATGTTGTGGATAAGGAGAGAACGACCTTGTTCAGGTTTCAGAATAATTAGTTAAAGGGCAAAGGTCTCGGGGAAAAGGTCAAAATCCACGGTAATAGTGCAAGGCCATTTCTAAGTCTAATAAGATATGAACCAAACTTAGTGGAAAGGTTACTGATCAAGCATGAGATATGGGATTCACTTTTAATCACAGTCAAAAATTTCACCCATGCATCTGTGTTTGATAAAATAATTAAAACAGCTTTGAACTGACTTGGATCAAACTTAGTGGATGTGATAAGCATCACCCAAGAGGTTTCCTTTTTATTTTTGTTTTTTAAAAAAGAGCAATAGGTCAAACGACAAATACTTATGGCAAGGTCAACTTATGCTGTTTTTATCCTATGGAGACTAAACTTTTTCAAAGTCTTCAGGTTAATGTAAGGAGAAAGAGATTCGATTTTAGAAACTCAGCCACAGGTCAAAGTCCCGAGGAAAAGTCAAACATCAAGTTTATTGAGCAAAGCCAACACAAACAAAGCTGATCTGAATCGGAGTTGTTGGAAGGGTTAAGAGTTTGGCAAAAAATGAAGTAAATCGATTTTGAGAGTAATCTGTCGAAGGTCATGATCACTGGACAAAGTTAAATATTCGTTCTTTAAGCCAGTTTGTGGGCGCGGTTGTTGCATTATTTGCGTGCTTCTTCTTGTAATTATTTCTCCTTTAGCCTCATAATTTCGTTGGAATGTTTTTACCTGTTGTTTATGTATTATGTAGTTATATGTGTCTAGCATTTAGCTAATTTTGCTATGTTGTTTATTTTGTCTTTTTTGTTGTACTCTCTGTCTGTCTGTCTGTCTGTCTGTTTCCTACGGTATATTCTCAAGCACATGACAAAAATTTTAAACTACTGTTCCGCACTGCGCTTCAGAAACAACCTCCAAACCTTATATTTGTTTACACAGACTTTTCCTTTCCTTTCCCTAGATTTCCTGCACCCGTAGTGCAGGCCGGGCCATATATTAGCCCAGTCAGTGATAAAATCGTTAGCGGTGGTCCAGGGGAAACTGCTTGGTAAGGTTGTCAAACAACACCATGTTCCGGCTAAGCCGGATGTGCTGTAGGGCATTGGAGACCAAGGTGTCGGCGTTGTTGGAGATATAGGTGCCAATCTCGTCAATGTCGCAGGTCTTGGGAGCAACGTCGATGTTAGGGTCACCTGTCTGTGGCGATGATCCTGAAGTGGCTGCCTGGGAGGTGTCTGCTTCAGATGCCTTACGCTTCCTCTGTGATCTTTTGGGTGTCAGTGGAGAAGCACAGGGCTGCGTGGTGGTAGTTTGGTGGTGTGGCTGGTCGGCTGCGCGCTGGGGCGGGGGTGTAGAAGGCTCCCCATGGTTGTCAGCGTTGCCAGAGGTGTCCATAGGCTGAGCAGGGTTGGCGGCGATAGAGGCAGTCTTGTTGTGCAAGGGAGCATCGAGCTGCAGCCTCTTCCGCGGTGTTGTGCGGGGTAGGGAGGGCTGCAGCTTAGGGGCACGATGCTCCTGACGAGGGGCTGGCCGTGCACCACGGGCGAAGCTCTGGGGGATGACAAGGCCCGGAAGGCCATTCTCCTCAAAGATCTGGGGGAGGAGAATAAGCAAAGCAGCCTTGTCACCGCCACAGAAAGCACTCGCCGTCGCGATGCACATGCTGACGATGGTGTCAATCTCCCCAGTACATCGACGATCCTTGGGCCGGCGCCCCCGGGCCGTGGGGCGCCGCCGTGCATGGGCAGAGCCCTGCACGGCTGCACCTCCCGGCCCGGTGACGTCCTTGGCCTCAGGACCCTTCGGTGTCTGGTGGAGAGTGAACACCACCGTCTCGCCCTCGCCTAACGAGCGCTGAAGACGTGGTGAAGCGGGAGCAACGATCCCCAGGCGGTGCACGAATACATCGGCGCCGGTGTCCTGGCGCCGGATGAATCCGTACCCCGCCTTCACATTGTACCACTTAACAGTCCCCGTGATGGTAACGGCTCGTGGTGACTGCTCCCTGCCTGTGGTGGCCCCCCTCAACGGGTCGAAAGCCGAGGTGGGTGTAGAAGGCGTGGAGAGAACAGGTGTTGCTGCCATCGCTGCTCTGGAGGAAGTGTTACACAGACAGGACAAGAGACATGCCAAGGATCCACACTCGCCCTGCCTAGTCATTCCTTCAAAAATAAACGATAATTAAATCCTACTGTTCGATGACCTCGTATATTCTATTCCTGCTTTCTCGAGATGATTTATGCAGCTCTGGACAGGTTTTCCGAGTTGCGGAAGTCAGGTGAATATGTAATGAAATTCTATGACACGAGTGGTTTTTCCTTCATGTGAATAAAGATCGTATGGCAGTAGCAACAAAGAAATATGAGACAATGATCTGATCATAATTTATTTCGTTTTCGTGTCCTTCTAAAAAAAAAAAAAAATTAGTAACGACAAGGGAAGTATAGTAAGTTTTTTTGTTTATCTCTGCACTTTATATTTCATAGAAGCCTGGTGGTGTAATGGTCTTTGACGCTTAACGAGGTTAAGTACTGTGAGCGCACTGATTATAATACCTTTAATGCAACTGAGGTTTGTCAATAATTACACTATCCGAGTGACTGGCATACTGTTGGAATCAATGATCCCCAGGACAAAATATCATATAATTTTTGACATATCTACCTGTCTGACACAAAAACTGAAATGCTAGGAACTTTCAAACAGCCAATTTTATTATGGCTGGGTAGTGTTCTCATCCAAAACTCTATCAAGTTCCTCACTCAAACAGCCAATTTCATTATGATTGGGTAGTGTCCTATTCTCATCCAAAACTCTATCAAGTTCCTCACTCCGAGTGTTTCTTTAGCAAATGAATATCTTTGACGGTTCAGAAATTCATTTTGCGTTGTTTCTTGCTCTTCTCTGCATGAGATAGTCCATTAAAAAAAGAAAAGAAAAGGAGATTCCTTACAACTGTTGGCACAGGAAATTCACAGTGAAAGTCTGTCTGTAGTAACTCCTAATACTTTAGATCGCTAGATTACCCCATTGTCCCAGAGAAATGCATTATGGGCCCCAGGGGGCCATAGTCCCTAGTTTGGGAACCAAATGTTTATCATTCACTTCTATCCACTGACGCAGTTTATATATTTGTTCTTGCAACCAACAGACAGATTTATTTAACTAATGAGAGGTTATTCATATTGGAGAGGTACAACCTTCATTTACCGTTTCCTTGGAAGAAGTCTTCTCAAAGTTGAAACAGCCAGAATTATCAGTGGAACATGTCGCCGGACGGAAGGATTTAGTTCCACCAAGTAATGAAAGTCAATTATGGGGCGATTTGGTCTAGAAGCAGGAACAATTTATTACCGGCCCTGTCATTTTTGGAGACATAATTAATTGTGAAAAATACATGTAAAACACCGTAATGACGCTAAAATTAAGGCTATAACGAGGCAGGGTGAAAAACGTAATCACTATTGAGGAACAGCGTCAAAGAGGTGGAAGAGGCCCGAAGAAACTGAAGAGGATGAAGAGATGGAGGAGAGTGGAAAAGAAGAGTGGGAGAGAGTGGAATGTGGTGGAAAAGAGGGGAAGAGTGGTGGAAAAGAGCGGGAGAGTGGTGGGAAAAAGCGGGAGAGTGATGGAGAAGAGTGGAAGAGTGGTGGAAAGGAGTGGAAGAATGGTGGAAAGGAGTAAAAGAGTGGTGGAAAGGAGTGGAAGAGTGGTGGAAAAGAGCGGAAGAGTGGTGGAAAAGAGTGATAGAAATGAGTGGAAGAGTGATGAAGAAGTGGAAGAGTGGTGGAAAAGAGTGGAAGAGTGGTGGACAAGAATGGAAACGTATGGAATGGAAGAGTGGTGGAAAAGAGTGGAAGATCGGTGGAAAAGTGGAAGAGCGGTGGAAAGGAGTGGAAAAGTGATGAAGAGTGGAAGAGCGGTGGAAATGAGTGGAAGAGTGGTGGAAATGAGTGGAAGAGTGGTGGAAAAGAGTGGATGAATTGTGGAAAAGAGGATGGCTAAGAGGGTGGAAGAGATGAAAGAGAGTGG
This sequence comes from Coenobita brevimanus, assembly GCF_032717465.1. Lineage (NCBI taxonomy): Eukaryota > Metazoa > Arthropoda > Malacostraca > Decapoda > Coenobitidae > Coenobita > Coenobita brevimanus. Next base: position 29,606,903 of record NC_137033.1, on the reverse strand, counting down.
AAGAGTGGTGGAAGAGAGTAGTAGAAGATGAAAGAGGATGAAGAAAGTGGAAGAGAGTGGAAGATGGCGGAAACGAATAAAGAAGAGGTGAAAAGGGGGTGAAAGAGGTCGAGAAGGGTGAGAAAAAAAAAAAAGTGGAAGAGAGTGAGAAAGAGGGAGGAACTGGGGGGAGGGCTTATTAAGAGAGTGGATAATGTAAGAAAAAGGAGACGAATTAGAAGGAAGATGGTGTAAACGCGGAAGAAGAATGGGCAGAGGGTGGAAAAAACTTGGAAGAGGGAGGGGAAGATTAGGTGAAAGACAGGGTGGGGGAAGTAGGTGCACATGGTGGAAGAGTGTGGGAGGAAGATGAGGTTGATGAAAATAGAGAGGGCGTGGAAGAGGGTGAAAATGAGGTGAGAGTGGTGGAAGAGTACTGAAAAGAGGAGGGGAGAGGGAGGCGGGGGACTGAAAACAGAAAGAGAAGGGGATGGATGAGGATAGAGGGAGACAGGAAGAACATGGAGGTACACAGGAAGAAAAACCGAGAGGAAGAATAGTGGAAGCGGGCCCGGAGGCTAGTGGAAAACAGGAAGTGGGAGAAAAAGGGTGATGGAAGGACGAAGGAAAAGGGAGAAGATGAGAGTAAAGGGGGAATTGATGAGGGTGGAAGAGGGTGGAACAGGGCTGAAAACAAGGTGAAAGAGAGTGGAAAAGAGGTGAGAGAAAGAATCGCTTTCCTTCACTAATTTTTTTCTTGCAAAACTGTGTATTAAGGAAGAGGTGATGGTGTGTACTGTATGTTGAAGCCAGATCTCTCTCTCTCTCTCTCTCTCTCTCTCTCTCTCTCTCTCTCTCTCTCTCTCTCTCTCTCTCTCTCTCTCTCTCTCTCTCTCTCTCTCTTTTCTGTGTGTGTGTGTTTGTGTGTGTGTGTGTGTCGATGCGACATTAGGCAGTGGTTAGACATACACATAGAAAACTGAAAGTGAATGTGGAGATGAGCCATGAGTGAATGAATCCCGAGGTACCACAAGTCCAGAAGATTATAACATTGAACCTTCTCATTGTGATTACGGCTTCTTATTAGATTCATTATTATCACCAGACGATTTTCATTCAACTTAGGAGGAGGCAGACCCTTTTACTTATCATAGTAGTATCTCCATGTCTTATTAGGGCTGAACACAATCCCCAGCAACCCTATCAGAATGAGGGACATCTTGACCACATTGTTCCTGTTCCCACCACATTATTTTCCTCAGCCCCAGAGTCACTTGCCATCGTAGACAAGCTCAGGAGTGGCTGTTATCTTACTTTTTATCCTTTCAGTTTGAGTGCTGTCACTTTAAGATTATTCATGCTGCAAAGACAATATCAGTCAACATAGGAAATGCCTCGCGAACTGAAGGATACACCGATGCTATATCTAACCCCTCCAGGCAGAATAGTTTTCCTTAGGTTAAATAAAGCCATCAGGAGATGGCAAGAAAACACTGAAAAACACGTTCCCGGGCTCAGTGGGTTAATACTTTCAAGCTGGACGATTTACCTAGTTTGTTCTGACTACGAATGACAACTTTACTCACCACTGGCAAACCACACGAGATGTTAAGGTTATACCACTATCATATATCCAATCAACACTTTAATCCATTCAGGCCGATTATATACCGAATTTTTAAAAACCATTATTTTTGCTACTACTAGACGACTTATCCGAACTAGGAAGATACTTTTGGAACTAGAAGGATTACCATACTGCCTTCAATAACCCCTTCACTTTTACAGACCATTCACAAGCTGAGTAGCAATCGTCTGGTGCAAGAAGACTACTAAAAACAGAAATGCGACATTGAGATGAAAGGGTTAATATGAGCTGAAGTTCAACTTTTTCTATGGATGATGATGATGATGATGATGATGATGATGATGATGGACGAAGGGCTTTAGGAATAACCGAAGTGATAGATCATTTTCAGCCTAATGACATTTAATTTCGTTTTATTCTGACTACCATGAGATGGTTTTATTCATCTGATGAAAGACCCCTCGCATCTAAGGCTCATCCACTTCGAAAAGTCTTTCTTAAGCAGAATATACCTGCCTGATAGTAACAGGAATATATTTAAAAACACTATCTCCAAACAACACTATAGCGAGGATTACAGTTCAGGTTTTTTCACATGATGGTGATGATGATGATGATGATGATGTCGGTATATCGAAGTCGAGACATCTTAAATCTGAACTCTTTCACTATGGTGACGTCATTATTATATACTGTACTTGCTATCTCCATACGTTTCTCTTCCTTAAAGGACAGACTATTCAAACTACAGGTGTTGGATGTGGCCTTCAATACTAGAAATCCTTCTTACTGTGAATTAAATCGTCTGGAGGTAGCATAAAAATCAGAGGTCATTACCGTGAGCCCAAAATCTCCACCCCAACTCCTTAGAAAGAGTTGGAGTTTATTTTTTTCTTTCCTCGTGGTGATGCTGCTGCTGCTAGAGGTCTGTGGGAATTGTGGAGTTGATTTAATGACAAGATTATCTCCTGAGACTCGTAGTTGGACATTCTCTAAGTAATAACAGTGTCCTTTTTTTTTACTGTTTTGTATTTTAATCTTATCATTATCATTCCTCCTGCTGTCTTGTCATCATCCTGTCCTATGTTTGTGTGTTGACTTTTTCGGCAAATTAAAGTAGTAATCATCTTACACTACCACCTCTCTCTCTCTCTCTCTCTCTCTCTCTCTCTCTCTCTCTCTCTCTCTCTCTCTCTCTCTCTCTCTCTCTCTCTCTCTCTCTCTCTCTCTCTCTCTTAATATCTACTTACATGCATACACACGTACATACATGCATACATACATTGATACACACATATCTATTTGTCGATCTATATCCATCGAACAATCACTTAATCAACCTATTTCTATCTAGCTAGCTATCGATTGATCTACTGTATCTATTTATTTCTCAGTCCCTAGGTGTGGTGTGGTCTAGAGGAAGGTGGGGGCGAGGGGTGGACTGTGATACAACTGCGCGGGTCTACAACCAGGGACATTCCCCATCCCGTTGTGGATTTCTTTAGGGGCTGGGCAGAGTATAAATGGGGCTTTGGAGATCTGGAGGGAGAGTACTGGCTGGGTGAGTAGCAGAGAGAGAGAGAGAGAGTAACTACAAAGACAAGCAGTACCTCAAGAGGTCTTATGGCTAATACCGCGGAGGTACCATGAATGAAGTTACAAGGTACAAGTTGCTGCTCTATTGAATAGAATACCCGGTAGTGCAGATGAAGACTATCCCAACCCACCTCTTCCATCCATAGAGATCCACGGAAAACGAAATACACCTCACTTGAAGGAAGAAGTTCGGAGAGGAGGGATGATGCAGTCTTCCATTAAATTTAGCCTAGCTAGATTCTGACTTAGTTCAAAACTGGCGATGAGAGGATAATGTAAGGTGACTGAGTGAACAGGAAATGTGGGTGTCTGGAAATAAAGTTGTCATTTAAGGAGAAATTAGTGACGAATGTATATGAGTTAACAAAGCTGAACTGTGGCATGAAAAAGGATACGAGATTCTACCCAAAAGTTCCCGAAGTTTGAAAGCACGGCAGAATCCGCTTGTCGTACGGTGTGTGGATGCTAGGTGACAGTGCACGAGTCCTTTGATACCTTCGCCAACAAAGTTGGAGGAGGTTATGTATTCACCTATGTTTGTCTGTTTGTTTGTTTGTTTGTTTGTCCACACGATATCTCCAAAGGTTCTCAATGAATCTCAATAAAATTTTGTGGAAGGGTGGGCCATGGGCCCAGAAAGAATTGATTAAATTGTGGGGCGGATCCGAATCCGTATCCAGAGTATCCTGCACAATATCTCCAAAATTTCTCAATGACTTTCAGTAAAGTTTTAAGGAAGAGTGGGCCCTAGGTCAAGGAAACATTAATTTAATTTTGGGGCGGATCCGGATCCTATGTATTGGACACAATACCTCCACGGATCAGGATCAGGATCCTTTTTAAGGCACTGGCACTGGCAGAGGTATGCGCTCTCTGAGTGCATTCTAGTTTGCTGGTGTGCCCAGTGGCGTTGTGCAGGGTGGATGCATTCGCTGCATGTGTGTTTTTTTATCTTTGTGTTTGGGTTAGTTTGAGAATTTTGCGATCACAAAAAATGGAGAATGTGAAAGAGCAACATGTGTGCATCAAGTTTTGTGTGAAACTCCGGAAGAATGCGGCAGAAACTCAGAAAATTTTAAAGCAAACATTTGGAGACAATGCTTTGGGTGTTACACAAACCTACGCCTAGTTTAAGCGTTTTAAAAATGGACAAACGTCAACAGATGATGATGTACATTCTGGTTGCCCTTCCACCAGTTCAGCACCTGACAATGTGGCCAAAGTTCGTGCAATCATCCTTGAAGATTGCAGGAGGACGATCCACGATGTTTGTTAGCCTATCGTATGGAACTTGCCAGAGCATTTTGTCTGACTACTTCTGACATGAGATGAATCGCCTTCAAGTTTGTCCTGAGGCTCCTGACTGATGAGCAAAAGCAGCATTGCGTGGAGGTCTGCATGGAGCTCAAGGAAATGGCCAGAAATGATCCAAACATCCTCTTGAGTGTCATTACTGGTGATAAACACTGGATTTATGGGTACAATTCGGAAACCAAACAACAATCATCGCAGTGGAAGAGCCCAGCTTCGCCAAGACCAGTCAGGTCAAGAGCAGAGTGAAGTCAGTGCTCATCACTTTCTTCGACATGGAGGGTATTATTCTTAAGAAATTCATTCCTCAAGGGCAGACCGTCAATGCAAAGTTCTACTGTGGCGTTTTGAGACGGTTCTGGGAGGAAGTGAGAAGAAAATGTCCAGACAAGTGGCGCTCAAACAGATGTGTGCTTCACCTTGGCAATGCACCCGAGCACACAGCCCTTATTGTTCAGCAGTTTTGGGCATAAAAGAAAAAAAAAATGCCGTCCCCCACCCCCTGTATTCACCAGATTTGGCCCCTTGTGATTTTTTCCTTTCCGAAAATGAAAATCCAACTGAGAGGACTAAGATCTGACACCGTTGAGGAGATCCAGGAGGAATTGCAGAAGGGCCTGAACAAGCTGATGTTCAAGGACTTCCAGAACGTGTTCCGATCGTGGGAGAAGCGCTGGGATTGCTTTCTGCATGCACAAGGAAACTACTTTGAAGGGGATGGTGGTGATTAGGATTTGAAGTAAGTTTTTTTCCTTCTTTAGTCAATTTTCGAGAACTTTTGGGTAGCACCTCATAAGTAACAAGGCACGAGATATTTCAGGGTGGTCCATAAATAGCATTCCACTAGAAACTCGAGTGATGTGTTGTGGGGACAGCTCTGTCTGCTGGTGCGCACATGTGTGCTGCAGTTTGAATAGGAAATAACATATGCTGCAGGGTAAACACTGATAAAAATGACTGAACCGTTCCCGCAGTTCACGGGAACTCGCCTGTCAGAGTCCAGAGGAGCACTATATATAGACAATGCTGAATCTACCTCTCAGACTGTGTGTGTGTGTGTGTGTGTGTGTGTGTGTGTGTGTGTTTCAGGTTAACTTTTTTTTTTTTGTGAGGAAGAAGGAACCAAAGGCAACGAGCCCGCAAAACTGTTCCTTCCAAGAGAAAAACAAAATACAAGAGAGAGCCAAATTCAAGATCAGATCATTTCGAGATGCCTGGACATACTGCGTTTGAAAGACTGGAGATCATAGGAAGCAGAAAATACAGACAGAGGGAGACAGTTCCAGAGCTGACCTGTTGCATAAATGAAGGACTGGGAGTAACGGTTAACTCTTGCATTAGAGAGTTGGACAGTAAAGGGATGAGAGTTTGCTGCAAGACGGGTGCTACGCACCTGTCGTAGAGGTGGAAGAATGCATGAAGACAGTTCAGAGGAGCAGTGACCATTGAAGTAGCGATAGAAAAGAGATAAAGATGCAACAGTGCAGCGTAGAGACAGAGGTTGAAGGGAGTCAGTAAGAGGAGGAGAGTTAATGAGACGAAAAGCCTTTGACTCCACTCTATTGAGAACAGCTGTATGTAGGGAGGCTCCCCACACATGAGAGTTGTACTCCACTCAGGGGCGAATAAAACCCCTGTATAGAGTCAACAATTGTGCAGGGGTAAAGAAGGAACGGAGTCGGCTTAGCACACCCAATCTCTTGGAAGCAGATTTTACAAGAGATGTAATATGACCTTTCCAAGATGAGTCCCGAGTAAATGAAACCCCAAGCATGTTCATGGATGATGCAGGATTAAGCTGAATATTATTAAATATTAGTGGGTATACGTGTGGAAGATTTTGTCAGGTTGATAGGTGCAAAAACTGAGTCTTTGATGCATTAAAAACAACCAGATTATTTTTACCCCAGTCAGAGATACGAGCCAAGTCAGACATTAAGTGTGCCATAGCCTCATCCCTTGTTTGTTGAAGTAACTGCTGAGATGGACGTTGCGGGAATCGAATGGAAAGGTGAAGGGTGAAGTCATCAGCGTATGAGTGGATAGGGTTAGATGTACAGCTTAGAAGGTCGTTGATGAATAAAAGGAAGAGAGTTGGTGATAGGACAGAGCCCTGAGGAACACCACTGTTAATAGATCTAGGAAAAGAAAGATGGCCGTCTACAACAGCGGCTATAGAACGTCCAGAAAGGAAGCTAGAGATGTAGAGGCACAGATAGAAGGATAGAAACCATAAGAGGGCAGTTTGGAAATTAAAGATTTATGCCAGACTCGATCGAAAGCCTTTGAGATGTCAAGTGCAATGGCAAAGCTTTTGCCAAAGTCCCGAAAGGAGGATGGCCAGGAGTCTGAAAGGTAGGTGAGAAGATCGCCTGTGGAGCGGCCCTGACAGAACCCATACTGACAATCAGAAAGAAGGTTGTGATATGAAAGATGCTTTAAAATTTTTCTATTAAGAATAGACTGAAAACTTTTGAGATACAGGATGTTAAAGCAATTGGGCGATAGTTAGAGGGTTGGGAATGGTCACCCTTCTTTGGGACTGGCTGAATGAGAGCAAACTTCCAGCAAGAAGGAAAGGTACAAGTTGATAGACTAAGGCGAAAGAGTTTGCCTAGGCAGGGTGTAAGCACAAAAACACAGTTCTTGAGAACAACAGGAGGGACTCCATCAGGCCCATATGCCTTGTTAGTACTGAGGCCAGCAATGGCAGAAAATACATCAGCTAAAGAAATTTTAATGTCAGCCATGAGGAAGTCAGAGGGGGGAAGTGATGGAGGAACAGCACCGGAATCGTCTAAGGTGGAATTGGAGGAGAAAGTCTGAGCGAAGAGATCTGCTTTATCAGTAGAAGAAATAGCTACAGAGCCATCAGAGTAGAAAAGAGGAGGGAAGGATGATGAGGTAAAGTTGTTAGAAAGGTTTTTGGCAAGGTGCCAGAAGGAGCGGGAAGAATTCGAGTTGGAGAGTTGAGAGCATTTAGTACGGATGAAATTATTTTTAGCAGAGCGAAGAACAGACTTAGCACGATTCCGGGTAGAAACGTATAAAAGATGTGATTCAGGGGTGGGTTGGCTCCAGTACCTTTTATAGGCCCTCTCCTTGTTGCAGACAGCATTAGAACAAGCATGATTAAACCAAGGCTTTCGTCCATTAGTCAAAGGATATGAGGGTAATAATATACACACGAAATTTGTATTGATTGCTTAGTGAGTAGCTCATGGTGATTTTGCTTTTGAGATGCGTTGGGGTAGCAAACCATGTGCGCAGTTGCGTCGATTACGTGGTTATTAAGAGCGAGCGGGCGATGTTTACTCTCAGTTAAGTTTGGAATGAGCGCCCTGGCCCGACCCAACGTCACGCTAAGCAGAAGCTAAAACTTAACTCTTATGTGAAGTGGAGTTGAAATTCTTTTTGTCTGTGATACATTCATTCAATAAATATTGCTATCAACTAAAAACTAACATAAAGCATAGGAACTCGTTGGAATTTCAAGTTTTCCAAGTGAGTGTTTGGCTATACTCAGTGAGCGCCTAAGTTATGAAATCAACTTGAAAAGATTTTCCGTTGTAATACTGTGTTTGGTGGTTGGTGGTGGCAACCATCATCCATTCACCTGATATAGTGCTGCCTACTTCTTCCTTCATCTTTTTCGCTCTTTTTCTGTGACTGCCTTCTCGCCTCCCACGTCTCTCATCTTTCTTGTCACTTTAATCTTTCCTTTTCAGGTAGCTTTAGATTGAGTGACAAGCCAAATGGTTTCCTGTATGCCAGGGAACGATAATGCTGGGTGGTAACCATATAACCAGCCCATACGTGTTCCCTGCGTGTCAGCAAGTGGATTGACGGAGGATTAGTGCTGTTAAAGCTGTCGATGGCCCTCTTTACATCACTTGCAGGTAAAGGCAAAGTCTTGTAGTAGTTTTCTGACAATATATTAAACACCGTCTTGAATCAGTATACAGCGATGGTGGACAATTGCACATCCAACCCCAGACCCGTTTGAACAGCTACTGATCGCCGGTTTCCCACCAGCTAGAGAGAGAGAAGCGGTGCGACTCGGAAGTCGTGACTCATACCTCGTAGACATAACACTGAGCGAGCGTTGACGCCCTACTTGGATCCTACTTACAACTACTTACAACTACTGACATACTACTTACATACTATATTTACATATTATATAATATCTAAAAAGGTTACAAACAGTGCCCCTCCCCGTAAAACTAACTAACTCAGAGTCAAACGGCCACCCCTCACTGGATTATGGAGTCTGGCTGTAGACAGATAGGTAGAACATTGTTTTTTTTTTTTTCTACTCCAGCCAGTAAATATCGGAGATTCCGGCTATAATTTTACATTAACATTTTTGCTATGTTTTGAGGGTGAAATCACCTATGGAAAACACCCCATTTCTGACTTTAATCATCTCATCAATAATCAAGTGTTTATATATCAGGGGGATTTTGTGATAACATGGCGCTCGCTTGCTCGTCACGCCCTCTCAAAGCGCACTTTACTTGTATATTGACGATTTTATACTTCCAAATTGAATATATACGTTTTCTAAGATCGAAGTTTGGATCGTCTATGGTTATGAAAACACGGCTTTGTTAAATGAAACTTCTGTTATCGTAGTAGAAGCTGAGAGCAAAGATAGGGCAAATACGGATATCATTCATATAAATGACTTGTTTAGTGCATTGCAGCTGACCATTTTTCTCCCGCTGGCAGAAACAGGGCACGTAAAATGCTTGTTTACCCTGTCTGTGCACAATCTAGTTGATATTATAACTAAAAACCAGAACTGTTATCAATGACAAATTGTGGCCTCTTGATACATCAGCTGTACAGAACCTATAAAAGGTCCAATATTCCTTATCGATCTCAATTCGTTGTGTTCACTCACGTGTTTGTACATTCAACGATGCCATAAACCAGGTGAGTCGAGTCTACCTCGTTTAAATGTGGAGGATGACAACTTAATGCGGAGAATGAGAGATGTGAACGCTGTAGACAGAATTGCAAGAGGGAGACCGAAAATGACCTAAAACGAGATCATAGACGTGACTTCAGGGATAAGTGACTGAGTAGAGATGCTGCTAGAGATCGAGCTGCGTGGACAGCCTCCATTGGATGACGACGCATGCAAACATATTGGAGCCTCCATAAACGAACAAACAAACGAACCCATAATTTTGTGGAATATCTCATGCAACTATTTGTTTGAATACTTTACAGGAAATGCAATATTATCTGTGAAACGTCGAAATTCCTGTAGTTATCGTCATCCATTTCGATATATACTATGTCTTTACAGCTTCCAGTTATAAGCTCTTAAATATTTCCTTCACGCAGAGCCAAATTAAATTCACAGTATAAATATCTACATACCATCTTCAGCGTGTTTACAAATCATGCAGCATTACCTACGAATTGGTAATTCATTCATCATGCCATAAACAATGGAATTCGAGCAAACGTGATCCCGCTTTGATTTGCACACTTCCTTCCCAGCCCAACATCCTTACCAATCAATCAACACTCTACTCTTACTTCTCCTCCCTCTCTACCCCGACATCCCTTCAAACCAGGTGCACACCTGGTCTGAAGTAGCTGTTCAAACGGTTCTGGGGTTGGATGTGCAATTGTCCACCATCGCTGTATATTGATTCAAGACGGTGTTTAATATATATATATATATATATATATATATATATATATATATATATATATATATATATATATATATATATATATCTATCTATATCTATCTATCTATCAATCTATCTATCTATCTATAGATAGATAGATTGATATATATATATATATATATATATATATATATATATATATATATATATATATATATATATATATATATATAGATAGATATATATGTATATATATATATATATATATTGTTACGGAACAGAGAGAGATAATGAACACTTCAAGTGAGAATACTAAAATCACTACTGTCCCGCAAAGTTCCAGGTTCAAACAAAAGACTTAGGTAAAATTACAAGTTAAAGTTTAATGCTCAAACTAACAACTAAACATTCAGGACTCATAAGGATAATGTAATGGCAAAACAGGTTACATATATGGTTAACTGCAATAGCCTCTATTAACATGAATTTAGCAAGAGCAAATTTATCTAAGTCAGCCCTGATAAAATGAGAAAACCGGATAATGCTGAGTTAATGCAAGATATAATATTATTACAGATACAAAATATTACTAATACTGGCTGACAGTATGGAACCAATATGAATCATAAAAACTTTACCAGGCTTACGAATTAACGCCTTAGGCTATACAGTACAAGAAAAATGGTAATAACACTTATACTCAAATTATACAGCAGCTAGATGGTTGGAGACTTCCTGAGCACTCACAAAAATAATAATATACTGTACAGGGCAGGACAGAGATGTGAACAGAATGAGGAGTAGATCTAAGTGGCAACTAATGCAGAGACTGAGCTCATTATATAGGGGCTGGCAGAGCTTGATTCAACTTGTAAGAAGGACGCGCAAATGAAGGCATAGGAGACGAAGAGTTGACAATCCTGCTCTGAACAACAGCAAGAATGACTTACTCTACTATAAGGGGAGAAGGGGGGAGTGAAGTAGAACACGCAAGCCTGGTCACTATGGAAGCCACGTGGCGAATCGTGAACAAACATGCAGCATACTGTACATTAGGATCATACAAAGGATGATGCAATCATGAACAAAACTGTATCATAAGTTAGAATTATACAAGGGATGATGAAATCATAGGCTATGTAACACCCCCCCACAAAGAAAGAGAAATTTACAAAGGAAATTTCGTATTACTCTAAAACAATCTGTCTAAAGTCTAGATAAGCAATCTGCAATAACATTTTCTTTCCCCTTGACATGTTGTATGTCTAATGAATACTCCTGAAGAAGTAGACTCCATCTTGTCAATCTCTGATTTTTATCTTTAAACTTACTAAGGAATTTCAGTGGGTTATGATTGATATAAATGACTATGGGGTCAATACCAGAACACAAATAAAATGAAAAATGCTGTAAACCCAAAATCAAGGCCAAAAGCTCTTTCTCAATAGTTGAGTAGTTCTTTTAAGGTGGAGTGAACTTCTTACTGTAATAAGATACAGGGTGTTCAATACCCTGATCATCCTCTTGCAGCAAAACAGCCCCAGCTCCTGTATCACTTGCATCAACAGCCATCTTAAAAGGCTTAGCAAAATTTGGAGTAGCGAGCACTGGCTGACTTAATAGGATAGCTTTAAGTTTACTGAAAGAGGATTCACAGTTATCGGTCCAGACAAATTTAACTCCCTTTTTCAGTAGGTCTGTAAGTGGTGATACAAGAATTGAAAAGTTAAGAACAAATCTCCTGTAATAACCTACCATTCCCAAAAATCTTTGTAGCTCTTTCCTACTTTTAGGTCTGGGAAGATCACTTATAACCTGAACCTTAGCTCCTGATGGTGCAACATGTCCATCACCAATTATGTACCCAAGGTACTGAACTTTAGCTTGACCAAACTCACACTTTGATAAATTAGCTACAAGATTAGCCTGAACCAAACGCTCAAGAAATTTACTGACATGGCATAGGTGATCTTTCCAGTTGTCACTGAAGATTAATACATCTTCAATATAAACAACACACCCTGCCAAACCCTCTGTTACAACATTCATGAGCTTCTGAAACGTGGCTGGTGCATTCTTCATACCATATGGCATTACAGAACATGCAAAAGTCTTTCCTAGTGTTACAAAACATGAGCTCTCCCTAGCACGTTCAGTCATAGGTACTTGCCAGTATCCCTTTAACAAATCAAACTTACTTTTTTACCTAGCCTTTCCGATATTGTCTATGCAATCTTCCACCCGAGGGAGAGGGTAAGTGTCTGTTTTGGTTATCTGATTAACACATCTATAGTCAATGCAAAGCCGCTGTGACCCACCTGGCTTAGGGACTAGAGTGACAGGAGAACTCCACTCGCTCTGACAGGGCTCAATCATCTTGTGGTCCAACAGGTAGCCAAGCTCCTTCTGGATGAGAGGAACTTTCACTGGGTTCACACGGTAAGGAGGCAGTTTAATTGGCTTTGCGTCTAACATCGACATCATGCATCAACACATTGATTCTTCCTGGAGTGTCACGGAACACTTGCGGGTACTCCTGCAGTAATGCCGAAAACTCCTGCCTTTCCTCGGGAGCTAGATGAGAAAGCTTAGTCTGGAGATCATTCATGATATCAGGATTCTTCCCCAAACTATCACTCAGGCTCATACTGCATGGAAGAGCTTCACTTGCAGACTCGGGTGGAACAGCTACAGTGCAGACTGGGTTATTTTCGTCCCGCCTGTGATATAACTTTAGCATGTTGATGTGACAAAGCCTCGGACAAGGACTGACCAAACGATGATGACCAAGGACCGGACAAAGGACATGGTTACTGAAACGTGGAATGTAAGGGGAGCGAATGATGAGGTGAAAGAGAGAGAGATTGTCCAGGTGCTTGAGGGTCCGAAAGAGGATGTATGTGGAATAACTGAAACAAAATGGGGAGGAGAAAGTGTGAGAGAATGGGAGTATGGATGGGGTATATGTGCAGGAGTAGGTGAGAATAAGAGGGCAAAGGAAGGAGTATGTATAGTTGTGAGTAAAAGATGGAAGAAGAGCATAAGACAGTATGGATCAGTTGGGTCAAGGATTGTGTGGGTAAAGTTGAAAGTTGCAATACAAATGTGGGTGATTGTGTGTGTGTATGCGCCAATGCAAGATCGTGCTAGAAGAGTGAGAGAAGAGTTCTGGACAAATGTAGAAGTGTGCATGGAAAAGTTTGAAAGGAATGAGAGAGTGTTTTTGATCGGTGATATGAATGGTAAAGTTGGGAATGTGAAGGTGGATGGAATAGTTGGTGAGTGGGGTGTGCCTGCTGAGATAGATGAGAATGGGAGTGCGTTAGTGGACATTTGTGCTGGGAGGGGGTTGGTGATAGCCAATACCCTCTTCAGGCATAAAATGGTCCACAGGTATACATGGCGAGTGATGAGAAAGGTGGGTGGTGAACTAAATGAAAGGAAGGCAATGATTCATTATGTGTGTGTGAATGAAAGGATGCAAAGTTGTGTAATGGATGCAAGAGTTTATAGAGGTTGGGGGAGTGGACTTTCTGACCACTACTTGGTGGTGGCCAGAATTAGGATTCAAGTAAGATGGAGGAATAGAAGAAGGGAAAGACGAGAGGAAGGAGTAGTTGCAAGGAGAGTGGAAAGGTTACAAGAGGATGAGAAATAGGCAGAGTATAAGAGAGAAGTGGAGGAATGATTGGGCAAATATGAATTGGAGCAGATGGGAGACGTGGAAGGTGTGTGTAGGATATTTACAGTAGAAATATGTGCAGCATGTAATGTGGTGTGTGGAAGGAAGAGAAGACGGAAGGGGGTGCAAGGAACAGTGTGGTGGACTGAAGAGGTGAGACAGGCTGTGGCATAAAAGAAGAAAGCGTACAATGAATGGATGAGAAATAGGGGCGTGGAAGAAGTTGAGAGGCGGAAGAGAGAGTTATATGTAGAAAGAAAGAGAGGTGAAAAGATTAGTAAGAGAGAGTAAGAAGAGAGTGGATGAGGAATTTGGAAGGAATTTGAGTGTAAAGTGGAGGGACTGTAAGAAAATGTTCTGGAAAGAGGTGAAAAGAGTAAGACAGGGTGGAAGTGAAGTTAGCAGGGGAGTGAAAGATAAAAATGGTAGATTACTAGTGGAGAAGGGAGAAAAAGTGAGCAGATGAAGAGAACACTTTAAGGAATTGTTGAACATAAAGGATGGAAGTAATGCGAGTATAAGTGGCTGGCGAATGGCTGGGAAAGGGAGGGAGGTGAGAAGACAGGAAGAAATCAGTAGGATAGAAGTTGTGGAAGCAATGAAGAAAGTTAAATCGGGGAAAGCTCCAGGAATTGAAGGAGTGTGTGATGAAATGCTGAAGCATTGGGGAGAGATAGTAGTAGAATGGATGTGGAAGATGTGCAGATTGGCCTGCAAGGAAGGTAGAGTCCCGGAGGATTGGAAGTCAGGTATAATTATTCCCTTGTACAAAGGAAAAGGGGAAAAAGAAGTGTGTGGTAATCATAGGGGCATTTGTCTTCTTAGTATAATAGGAAAAGTGTATGGTAGGATACTTATTGACAGAGTTAGAGAAAGAACAGAGAAATTAGTTGGAGAAGAACAGAGAGGCTTTAGGAATGGAAGAGGTTGTGTAGATCAGATATTCATTCTTAGATCTTTAGTGGAAAAGTTTCTAGAGAAGGGAAAGAAGTTGTATGCGGCTTTCATGGATTTGGAGAAAGCATATGACAGGGTGGATAGACAAGGATTGTGGAAAGTGTTAAGAATATATGGAGTAGATGGGAAGTTGTTGAATGCTGTGAAGAGTATGTACGATGGTGCGAAGGCTGCAGTGCGTGTGGATGGTGAACTAAGTGAATTTTTCTCTTTGAAAGTCGGGTTGAAACAGGGATGTGTCATGTCTCCATGGTTGTTCAATCTGTACATGGATGGGGTAATAAAAGAGGTACAAGATAGGGTAGTGGATGCTGGAGTGGCCCTGGTGAGAGAGGATAGTGTTTGGGAACTCCCTGTACTGTTGTTTGCAGATGATACTGTGTTGTTGAGTGAAGACGAAGAGGAGCTGCAAGGCTTGGTGGATGAGTTTGGGAGAGTGTGTAAGAAACGGAATCTAAAGGTGAATGTAGGGAAGAGTAAAGTGATGGTCTTTGAGAGAGGTGAAGTCAGTGAATGTACAGCGAGGTTGGATGGTGAGGAATTGGAAATTGAGTCTGGCAATAGATAGATACTTGGGTAGTGTGATGAGTAAGAATGGAGGTTTGGAGGGTGAAGTGCTTGAAAGGGTACAGCAGTGAAGAAAGGTTACTGGTTCTTTGAAAGCAGTGATAAGAAACAGGGAAGTGAGCATGGAAGTGAAAAAGTTACTACATGACAGTATTGGACGTTGTTGGAAGGACACAAGTCAAGAGTGAGAGCAGTGGAAATGAGTTATTTAAGAGGAGCCTGTGGAGTCACATGGAGAGACAGGCTGACGAATGAGGATATAAAGGAGCATTGTGGTGTGGATGTGGATGTGATAGGAAGCGTTATGAGGAACACACTGAGGTGGTTTGGCCATGTGGAGAGGATCGAGGGTGAAAGACTGACGAAGAGAGTGTATGTGAGTGCGGTGGAGGGGGGAAGAGGGAGGGGGAGGCCAAGGATGAGATGGAGGGATGGGGTGGAGAGATATATGAGAGAGGGGGTTGTGAGTTGGGAGCAGGGCAGTGAAATGACGGGGGACAGGGCGACTTGGAGGCGATTTGTTTGTGACCACCCCAAACGGGATTGAGGCGTCTGGCAATAGATAGATAGATAGAGATGTGACAAAGTTGCTTGTTCATTCTACGATCTGGTGTGGTTGATTGATTGATTGATTGATTGTAGTAGAAACTGGCGGCGCAACTGCTAAGGTCATATGCCGCCGGTCAACAAGCTAAAACACATGGCAAATAAATTGTGCATAGTTAATAACTTTTTCTAGAAATAATACATTGAAAATAATAAAAGAATAGTTAAAAGAGAAAACAATTTCTTATAAAAGTGGAAGGAGGCCACCTCCTGAAGAAAACCAAAAACATCAGTAAAAACGCTATGGGCTCCCCCAAGCATCGAGGAGAGACAGTAGGCACCATCTACCCCTGTATGCCTATGGAGGAATCTCCGATGCAGGTCCCCCAAACTTGGACACTTGACCAGCAAGTGACGGACAGTAAGGGGAACAAAGCAATCATCACAGTATGGTTGAGTCTCGCCACTCATCAGAAACCCATGTGTAAGCCGAGAGTGCCCAATGCGAAGCCTAGCAAGAGCTACCTCCAATCGCCGAGGCATGGAAGGGAGAACCCTTGGCACAACCACTCTCTGGAAGACCTCTTTCAGCTTATTATGAGCAACACCATCCCAGCGTCTCTGCCAACACACATGCAGTCTGTCCCGCAAGTAAGGTGTTAGATCAGATGCAGGAAGCGGATATTCTGTTGGGGGCTGTTGAGTAGCCGCAGCCTTGGCCAATGCATCCGCAGTCTCATTGCCCACCACACCAACATGTGCGGGAACCCAGCAAAAATCCACTCTCATCCCCCGATGACGAATGAGGAACAGCCACTCCAAAAGAGCTAAAACTAAGGGATGAGAAGAGTTAAAAGAGTCCAGGGCCAAAAGCGCCCCTTGAGAGTCGCTAAAAATAGTAAAATAGTAAAAATTGTCAGGATGAACAAACACCAACTTCAAGGCTAAAATGATGGCTGACAACTCCGCAGTAAAAACTGAGGCAACCAAAGGAAGACTACCTCCACAGCTAAAATTGGGAAATACCACTCCAAAACCAACACCTGATTCGGATTTAGAGCCATCAGTATACACAGGCACAGAACCACCATGACTAGAAGAATGTTCTAAAAATAACCTTAAAAGACACTGAGGAGCGACAAAATCCTTTGAACCTACAATAGGCCTGCAGAAAGTTACCTTGGGCAATATCCAAGGCGCAACCCTCGGGATCCGAACAGGACTGACAAGTATATACTGCCGACAAACCAAACCCCTCCATTACATCCTGAACCCTATAGCCCAATGGACGAGGCATGCGAGGGTGTCTACTATAACACAAAAGACAAGACTGTTTCGTCACACCCTCACAGACAAGTGAGTCTGGAAGGCGACGAATCCGGAGCCAGCACCGTACTGCAACAGACTGATGCAGTAGATCTAAGGGAGGCACACCAGCTTCCACCAATAAGCTGGGAATTGGAGAGGACCGAAAAGCCCCAGTTGCAAGGCGAAGACCAGTATGATAGACACCACCTAGAGTTTTTAGTCTTGATTCTGTGGCAGAGGAATATACCTCACATCCATATAACAGCTTAGAGGTTACAAATACCTGAAACAAATGCAAGAGTGTCCTTCGATCAGCACCCCAAGAGGTATGGGACAGAACCCTCATTAGATTGAGAGCCTTCATACATGATGTTTTAAGATTTGCCAAGTGTGAGACCCATGTCAAACGACAATCAAAAGTCAGGCCCAAGAATTTCGTCTCTGTCACACAATGGAGTCTTCTGCCACAAAGCTGGAGATCAGGGTCCAGGTGTACCCCTCTCATCCTACAGAAGAGCATAGCCACAGTCTTTGAAGAGGAAAACCGAAAACCCTTGGAAGTGGCCTAGGCAGAAATCTTGTCCAAGGCAAGTTGCATCCACCGCTCAATAGCAGACATGCGGAAGCCAGAAAACCATATAGCTAAGTCATCCACATAAAGGGATGAGGATACCCCAGCAGGCACAGTGTCAATGATACCATTAATGGCCACTGCAAACAGGGAAACACTTAAGACACTCCCCTGTGGGACACCTTCCTCCTGGCACAGTGGCACAGAGAGGGTAGAACCCACACGGACCCGAAATACACGATCAGTCAAGAAGTCTCCAAGCAACACAGGCAGGCGACCAGGTAAACCAAAGGCATGAAGTTGTTGGAGGATGCCATGGCGCCAGGCAATGTCATAAGCCTTCTCAAGGTCAAAAAACACAGCCACAAGATGTTGCTTGGAGGCAAAAGCTTCACAGATTGATGCCTCAAGCCTGATAAGGTTGTCTGAAGTGCACCGTAATTTACGGAAACCACTCTGCGACGGAGAGAGAAAGCAACCCTTCTCCAGAAACCACATAAGCCTGACATTGACCATCTTTTCGAACAGCTTGCACACACATGATGTTAAAGTGATAGGGCGATAGTTGGAGACTTGGGAATGGTCTTTACCAGGCTTGGGAAAGGGGAGGACAATACCCAACTTCCAACTCCTCGGAATAGAGCCCTCACTCCAAACCCCGTTAAAAAGGTCCAATAAAAACTGAAGTGAATCAGTCGGAAGATGACACAGCATAGAGTATGGAATATCGTCATGACCAGGAGCAGTGTCACGACACTCTGAAAGGGCAGCACGTAGCTCACGGAGGCTGAAATCTAAATTATACAGCTCTCTGCCACGAGAGCGAAAGTCAAGACCCAGCCTCTCCTGATTCCTACGAAAGGTGGCAAATGGCTGAGAAGGATCCTTTGTGGAGACAGCGTAAAACTGATCTGCAAAAGCAGAGGCTACTGCATCTGGTGCAGACACAAGTTCTCCGTGAAGGTGCAACACCGGAGGGGAGGGGGGCGAGAACCTACCAGAAATCTTGCGCACCTTTTTCCACACCACAGACATTGAAGTTGAAGATGTAATTGTAGAAACATACGACCTCCACGAGTTACGGCGAGCATTCTTCGTGACCCATCTATAGTGAGCACGTGCTTTGCGAAACTATTTTTAGAAAAACAACATTACGATTGGCAAAATACCGACGAGCAGCTGCTTTGTAAGTTCCCTTTGCTATGGAGCAGTCATCATTCCACCATGGCACAGGTCTCCGGGAAAAAACACCAGAAGTCCGTGGGATAGAATGAACCCCTGCTGAGAAAATGGTCTTAGTAAAATAACATCCGGCATCATCGATAGTTGAAAAATCAGTAACCCTGTTGGCAAATACACATAGTTCCTCAAAGAGAGACCAATCAGCCCTGTCCAGACACCAGTGTGGCAGACGGGCTACAGGAACAGAGCGAGTAGGCTGGACCACTACAGGATAATGGTCACTACCATGTAGATCATCCAAAACCTCCCAAGAAGAATCAAGGGCACAGTTAGAGGAGGAGATGGTAAGGTCAATGACAGAATACGTGCCAGTCTGAACATGAAAATGGGTCGGCCTTCCATCATTTAGGACAACCAAATCTAAATCCCCAACCAAAGAGGCAAGAAGATCACCCCGGGGATTTGAAAGTGAGTCACCCCACAAAGGATGGCGGCCATTAAGGTCACCAAGGAGTAGGAAAGGGGATGGAAGTTGGCTGATAAGGGTTTCTAGATCAGCACGTATAACAGGAATGGAAGGTGGAAGGTACAGACAACAGATGGTATAGAACCTCCCAACGTGCATTTGTACGGCTAGAACTTGAAAGGGGGACTGAATCTCAAAGGAAATAAAGGGGACATCAGAACGGCACAAAATTGCACATCCACCGCTGTGACCACCAGGAGGAGATGCATGGAAGGCCTTATACCCCCTAATGGAAGGGAACTGTCTGTCCCCCACCATTGTCTCCTGAAGACACACACATAGTGGGTTCAGAGTAGAGAGTAATAACTGCAATTCCTCCCAATTTGCCATGGCACCTTTACAGTTCCACTGAAGACAGATTGGTACCGATTGAGCCATAGTGATTAGTATTAAATATTATGAACTTAGAAAGCTATGTAGCAACCTCATTGGGAAGGGAGTGAAAGCCCTTCTTCCTAGGCGTGGAGCTCTGCCTCACCAACCGAGAAGGCAATGAAGATTTAGAGTTTCCATGGGTGGAAGTACCCTTACCCCGAGACATGTCCCGCCCATCGCCAGAATGAGTTCGAAGCACAGAGACCTTCTTGGAAGACCCACGTGCCCCGTCCGCACACCCATGTGAGGGTTCAGCTGGCACCTCGGGGCCAACCGAACCCCCCCCAACCAAATCATCCAAAGGTTGGCCTCTGGGTGATGGATCAGAGGGAGCAAGCGACTGAGCTCTATGAGTATCTAAAGACCCAGGCCCCACCACACCTGAGGAAGAGGCAGGGACGGGAATCCTAGAAGGGCCATCATGAACACCCACAGACTTAGACGCCACCACTGGCTGGGTTGTCGAGCGAAGAGCCCCCTCAGAATCCTCATGTGGTACAGAAGTTTGAACCTTAGAAGGAGGGGAGTCACCCAAAAACTCCTCACTCCTCACTCGTTTGAGGTTGGCAGATGCAACCTCCATCTCTGCACCAGAACTTAAAGCATTAGAAACTATAGTGCCGCATTGTAAAGAAGAGTGAGCAACAGTAGCAGAGCAGGCAGATGGTACAGGAGCAGCAGTCGGTACGGAAGTAGCAGCTGATACAGAAGTATGAGAGACGCTTGTTTTTTTGGATATGTCAGGACAAGGATGCACAGGAAGGACATCGGGAGTTTTGGATGTGTCAAAGCAAAGTGTAGCATCGACACGGGCGTTTGTCACAGGAGGAACCGGAGGAACTGGGATGGGGGAGGCACTCCCAGACGCTGGAAGAACCACCGCAGAGGGGACACCCCCAGAGACAGGAGGCACCTCCCTGGAGGAAGCACAGCTGCTTCCAGGCTGCACTCCCTCAGTGGAACCCCCCGGGCGAGAAGGCCGGGAAGTAGAACACCAAGAATTTGATGGGGCATTGTGTGATGGCAGGGGCACCTGCCGGGTAGCTTTATGGCGAGACAACGCAGCAGCAAAGGTAACCCCAAGGCGAATGAACCGCTCCCTTACCCTGGCCTTTGCCTCAGAAAAGGAAATTTTCTCCTTCGTTCGGACAGAAATGATCTCGTATTCATATTTGTATACTTCACAATCCCTTGAGGAGGCTGCATGTGCTCCTCCACAGTTCAAACATTTAGAGGGTTGAGAACAATCATCTATACCATGAGAAATTCCACCACAATTTCCACAGACCTCAGGAAGGCCAGACGCTTCCCGTCTGCAAGAACGGCGGACATGACCAAATCTTTGACAATAATAGCATCTTCTAGGTCAGGGAACATAAGGTTTAACCTTTAGCTTCCACCACGCAGCAGTGATAACCTCCGGCAAGGTAAGACGGTCAAATATCAAGATAAGAGTGGGTGTGGGGGTTAAAACCGAATCAACCTTCTTCATAATTCTCTGTACTGCTACAACACCCTGAGGAGCCAGCCCCTCTAAGAGGGAAGAATCAGAATAAGAGATCAAGTCACGAGAATACACAGCCCCTCGGGACTGGTTCAGGACCAAATGACGAGAGGCAGATACAGGATAACCGGCGACCACAGTTAGAGACTGGATGCGTGAACTCTCCTCTTCATTCCTGGCTTCTAACAATCGAGACCCATCGCCCTGCAAAGAGACCTTGGGGGTAAATCCACATGCTGTTACTAGACCACTGTGAATCTGGAAACAATTCAGGTTCCAGAAGGAAGTACCATTGTCCATTTTGATAACAATATATTTTGTGTAACAATGTTTCACAAAGACTCCAGGTAAAAACTCAATACAGGGAACATCCGCACTTGCAGTTTTGGCAGATGACCCTGAGGGTACAGGGTCGTCGGCCAGAGAGAGACCAGTTGATGCCGACTCATGTGGCTGGTCACCGACCACACGAGTGGTTAATGATTTTGTCAATGTATCCATATATACATTGTTAAATAGAAATTGGCACCAGGAGCCAAGGGAAACCGCCTACCAGGGAGTGTGGGGACCAAGCGCGGTCTGATGGGAGCGGGGTACCTCGTCCCCAGATGATGTCCCAAAAAGGGCACCCCGTGATACGAAAGTTTGCTCCCACCAGTGCAAAGACCCCCTTCCCCAACACCCCCAAGCCCAGACACTCAACCAACCAACTCAGGACAGCACTGACGCAATCCCTCTGGAGGGCGGAACCGATGACCCATATGGGTAACCTACGTTTTGGGCAGCGCTTAGTCAGACCCCTCACCCACAACCCTACCCACATGGGAGACCCTGCCAGATGTCGTTACATCCACGGGCAGGCTTGTGGGATCACCGGAGCACGCAAGCCCCCCCACCACGACAAGGTGGCTGTCAACTATGCGATCTGGTGTGGCGATGACATAGTTGACATCACTGAGTTTCTTCTCCACGAAATAAGGACCACTAAACTTGGCTTGAAGAGGTTGCCCATGCACCGGTAGCAGAATCAAAACCTGATCTCCTGGCTGAAAGTGGTGTAACCTGGACTTCTTATTATACCAAGTCTTCATCTTCTCCTGAGCAGCTCCTAAATTCTCTCTGCCAGCTGTAAAGCAGTGGACAGCCGTTCTCTGAACTTCATCACATACTCCAGCAGGTTGACGTCATCTTCCTCTGACAGCCAGCATTCCTTGAGTAGCTTAAGGGGTCCTCTTACTTCATGGCCAAACAGTAGTTCAAAGGGTAAGAAGCCCAGTGATTCATTTGGAGATTCTCTTGCGGCAAATACAACGAATGGAAGACCTGTATCCCAGTCTTTCTGATGTTCCAAACAGTATTTCCTGAGCATCGATTTGAGTGTTTGATGATATCTCTCCAACGCTCCTTGGGTCTGGAGATGGTAAGCTGAAGACGTGATCTGGGTGATGCCCAACTCTTTCAGAGACTGCTTGAAAACATTTGACATGAAATTACTTCCCCGGTCTGACTGTACCTCCTTGGGCAGACCAAACTTGGTGAAGAACCCTAGCATTTCCTTAACCACGTTCTTTGCTGAGATATTTCTAAGTGGAATGGCTTCAGGATAACGAGTAGCCATATCAATCAGGGTCAACACATAACAAAATCCTGAAGAAGTCTTAGGAAGAAGGCCCACAATGTTCACCAACACACGGGTGAATGGCGCCTCAAAAGGAGGAATGGGAACTAGAGGTGCAACCTTTTCGGTCTGATTACACTTCCCCACAACTTGACAGGTGTGACAAGACTTACAATACCAGGAAACATCTCTGAAGATACCTGGCCAGTAGAAGTGTTTCAAAATGCGTGCCACAGTCTTCCTCACTCCAAGGTGTCCTGCCAAACTGGAATCATGAGCCACTCTAATGATATCCTGCCTACAAACACGAGGGATGACAACTTGATGTACAACCTCCCATTCACAGTCGGCTGATGCTGTTGGGGGTCTCCACTTCCTCATAAGTACTCCTGACTTTATATAATAACAAGTAGAAGCACCAGCTGACTCTTCCTCACTGCAAGCAGAGTTAGCTAGACCTTTCAACTCAGGGTCAGCAACCTGCAACTCAACCAACTCTTGACGAGACAAATTATCAACACTACGGGGTACTGCCTCATCTGGTGAGTGGTCCAAATTAGCAAGAAAAGTGTCAGCTAGGATAACATCATCATCATCATCATTATCCTCTAAGTCACCAGTAACTTTAGACTTAGCCCTAGTGACAGCACATGCAGAGAACACATCAGGGACATCACAATCCTGGGTCGCAGTCACTGGTTCACTAGACAACTGAGGAGCTGGACACACTTGACTTCCACCAATATCATTTCCAAGTAAGAAAGTTACACCTGACATTGGGAGTGTCTCAACCAACCCAACCATAACGGAACCATTAACAAAACCAGACTCTAAATTCACTCTGCACAGAGGGACAGAGAAGTAATTATTCCCTACACCTTGTAAGATTACAATTTCATCAGAGGAATTAACATTAGAGCCTAGAACACTGGTCAGCATAAGGGATTGGCAAGCACCTGTATCACGATATGTTTTAACTGATTTCCTGTCATTACTGTCCAGAGGACTGACAAAACCATCAGACAGGAAATTAGCACATGAACTCTTGAGAGTGTCACCCACGATACTGCTCAAAAGAGGAGCTTCATCATGAGAATTTAATTTACCTCTCAAAGCAGGTTCAGTTAACTCGGTTAAAGAATTCTGGGAACTCTCAAGGGTGGACACTAGACCAATTGACTGAATATTTAAAGACTCCTTTTTGTTCACATCACGCTGTCTCCTGAAACATTTCTCAGTAGTATGACCAAGCTTACTACAGTAAGTACATTTACTTTTCTGAAATCTAGAGGTGGAGCTGGTATTTACTTCCTGAGAAACATCATCTTTATTCTCTTTCCTGTTACCTGTACTCTGAGTAGAGGCAACGCACATACTCTCAGCTTTCCTTTTTTCTTTAGAATATCTCTTGTGAGTGAGAACATATTCATCAGCTAAAACTGCAGCATCAGACAAATTATCTATTCTTTTCTCATCAAGATATAGGCTTACATCTTTATTAATACACCTTTTGAAGTCCTCCAGCAAAATCATCTGCTTAAATTTATCAAAATCAGAATTTACATTCTTAGAATTTGACCACTGCTCTAACAGATCTTTGATTTTTGCATACTCAACATGGGATTGCTTATCTTGCTTATAAGTTGTCCTAAATTTTACTCTATAGGCTTCAGGAACAAGCTCATAGGCCTTAAGAAGCAAGCTCTTAACTACATCATAATTATCAGATTGATCCTGAGGCAAAGATGCATAAGTTACTTGAGCTTTACCGGTGAGAACACTCTGAAGGAGTACTGGCCAATACTTTTTGGGCCAATCAAAACCTGTAGCTACCCTCTCAAACAACTGAAAATACTTTGTTAAATCAGATTCATTAAAAGGAGGGACAAGTTTAACATTTTTAGCCACATCAGAATCATCAGAGCTAGATGATCCAGTTCCACCTTGTTTCATGCGATACTCATGGTCTGCCTGAATCCTAGCAAGTTCAATTTGTGCCTGAGCCTGTGCCTGTGCCTCCTGAATACGAGCCTGAGACTCAGCCTCCTTAGCACGTGCCTGAAACTCAGCCTCTTTAGCACGAGTCTCCTGCAGGGCTAGCTGAAACTTAGCTATTTCAATCTGCGTTTGCTCATCTGGAGGAGTTACATTAAACAAGCTTTTATTAATCATGCCAACAATTTGATCTTTAGAATGATGAGAGTGAACAGCAATTCCCAATTGTTGAGCAACAAGCTTAAGTTCATTCTTTGTTCTGTTTTCTACATCACACACTGTTTGCACATTTGACAAAAAATCTTTGGCTTCATCAAGAGTAGTAATAGTAGACATCATGAATAAATCACAGTCACAAAATATCAAGCAATATCCTTATGATAATATCCTGAATATCCTGGCGAGGTCGCCAAATTATTGTTATGGAACAGAGAGAGATAATGAACACTTCAAGTGAGAATACTAAAATCACTACTGTCCCGCAAAGTTCCAGGTTCAAAACAAAAGACTTAGGAGTGAGGAGGAGATGCAAGGGTGTGCAAGGGACAGCATGGTGGAATGATGAGGTGAAACGAGCTGTGGAACAAAAGAAGAAGGCATATGGTGAATGGTTGGCGAGTAGAGGTAGGGGAGAAGATGAGAGAGAGAAGAGAGAGGTATATGTGAGCAGGAGAAGGGAGGTTAAGAGACTGGTGAAGGAGAGTAAGAAGAAAGTGGATGAAGAGTTTGGGAGGAATCTGAGTGTGAAATGGAGGGAGAGTAAGAAATTGTTTTGGAAGGAGGTAAAGAAAGTAAGGCAGTGTGAAAGGGGAAATAGTAGGGGAGTGAAAGATAGGAATAATAGATTGTTGGTGGAGAAGAGAGAGAAAGTGAGGAGATGGAAGGAGCACTTTGAGGATTTGTTGAATGTAGAGAGTGAGAGCAGAGTGAGTATAAGTGGTTGGGGAATGGCTGGGAGAAGAAGAGATGAGAGGAGCGAGGAAGAGATCAGTAGGTCGGAAGTAGTGGAAGCGATGAAGAAGATTAAGCTGGGAAAGGCCCCAGGAATTGATGGAGTGTGTGGTGAAATGCTTAGGTATGGG
This sequence comes from Coenobita brevimanus, assembly GCF_032717465.1. Lineage (NCBI taxonomy): Eukaryota > Metazoa > Arthropoda > Malacostraca > Decapoda > Coenobitidae > Coenobita > Coenobita brevimanus. The sequence continues at coordinate 29,580,862 of NC_137033.1, read as the reverse complement.
GGTGAGATTGTTGTGGAGTGGATATGGAAGTTGTGTAGATTGGCATGGGAAGAGGGAAGGGTTCCAGAGGACTGGAAATCAGGTATAATTGTTCCTCTGTACAAAGGAAAAGGGGAGAGAGAAGTATGTGGTAACCATAGGGGTATTTGCCTTCTTAGTGTGACTGGTAAAATATATGGTAGAATACTCATTGATAGGGTTAGGCATATGATAGAGGAGCTAGTTGGAGAAGAACAAGGGGGATTTAGGAAGGGAAAAGGGTGTGTAGACCAGATATTTGTTCTGAGATGTTTAGTGGAGAAGTATCTAGAGAAAGGAAGGAAAGTGTATGCTGCCTTCATGGACTTGGAGAAAGCTTATGACAGAATAGATAGGCAAGGTATGTGGAAGGTATTAATAATATATGGAGAGGAGGGGAAATTGTTGAGTGCTGTGAAGAGTATGTATGAGGGAGCTAGGGCTACGGTGCGAGTGGATGGTGAGCTGAGTGAGTTCTTTTATCTCAGTGTGGGACTGAAACAGGGGTGTGTAATGTCTCCATGGCTGTTTAATATATATATGGATGGGGTTGTAAAGGAGGTTCAAGGTAGGGTAGTGGATGTGGGGGTGGCCCTAATGAATGAGGGTCAGATTTGGAAGCTTCCGGTGTTGCTGTTTGCTGATGATACAGTATTGTTGAGTGAAGATGAATGGGAGTTGCAAGGTTTGGTGAATGAATTTGGGACAGTGTGTAGGAGGAGGAAGCTGAAAGTTAATGTAAACAAAAGTAAAGTTATGGTGTTTGAGAGGAATGAAGTCACAGAGTGTGCAGTGAGGTTGGATGGTGAGGATATGGAGAATGTGAGTGCATTCAAGTACTTGGGTAGTGTGATGAGTAAGGATGGAACTTTGGGGGATGAAGTACGTGAAAGGGTACAGCAGGGAAGGAAGGTTGTTGGTACACTGAAAGCAGTGATGAGAAATAGGGAGGTGAGTATGGAAGTTAAGAAGTCACTGCATGATGGTATTGTGATCCCTACCCTGACATATGGAAGCGAGGCGTGGACCTTGCAAGAAGGGAACAAGTCAAGAGTGAGAGCAGTGGAAATGAGTTACTTGAGAGGAGCATGTGGAGTGACGTGGAGGGACAGGTTGACGAATGAAGAAGTGAAGGAACGTTGTGGGGTAGATGTGGATGTGGTTGAAAAGATTAGGAGAAATACACTGAGGTGGTTTGGACATGTGGAGAGGATGGAGAATGAAAGACTGACTAAGAGGGTGTATGTAGGTGAGGTGGAGGGAGGGAGAGGGAGGGGTAGACCGAGGATGAGGTGGAGGGATGGAGTTGAGAGGTATATGAGGGAGGGGGGGGTGAGTTGGGGGGAGGGGAGTCAAATGATGGGTGACAGAGTGACTTGGAGGCGTTTTGTCTGCGGCCACCCTTTGCGGGATTAGGGCGTCGGGCTATAGATAGATAGATAGATAGATAAAATTACAAGTTAAAGTTTAATGCTCAAACTAACAACTAAACATTCAGGACTCATAAGGATAATGTAATGGCAAAACAGGTTACATATATGGTTAACTGCAAAGGATGATGCAATCATGAACAAAACTGTATCATAAGTTAGCATTATACAAGGGATGATGAAATCATAGGCTATGTAACAATATATATATATATATATATATATATATATATATATATATATATATATATATATATATATATATATATATATGGTTGTAGGTGGGGACGCTCACCATCCACTCACTCGATGTAGTGCTGCTTCGGGTTTCTGCCCTTTCCCCTTTTCCTTCCTTCCTCTTCTGTCTTTCCTTCATTCTTTTCTCTTCCCTCTGCCTACGGTTGACTTTACAATCCCTCTTCTTTCTTTCCTTCATTCTTTCATCTTCCTTCTGCCTATGGGTACTCTACACTGAGTGGCAAACCAAACGGTTTCCTGAACACCAGGGTACCATTTACTACGCTAGATAGTAACCATATAAGAATTTATGGCGCCTAGTGGTTTAATGAATAATTGAGGCGCTCCAGTCGGACTGAGCCTTTGTAGGTCTAAGTCCAAGGGCTGGTTGGGGTTTATTGCTCTCGTAATGCCACTCAGGGATGAGTGAGGATAATCACTCTCACCTTAAATGTCAGGACCAATTTACCTAGACTGGGGCTTCTACGCTCCTCATGGGGCAACACATGATTAGATGATGGATATATATGTATAGACAGATAGATAGACAGACAGAGAGACGTGTAATGGATATGGAAAGGTTTGGAAAATTATTTTTTCTGATAATCAAGAGGCTACGAATAAATCTGGTCAGACTGTCTCTAGATAATATTTATGCAATGAATGTCGTGGTATACGTAGAAAAGGGAAACTTTACCACAGGTCTTCAGATCACAAGTTAGCTCTCCCTGTACTGTTGATCACATATAGCACTGGATCCAAACAGGAGGTTCATGGACCCTTAGGGGAGGAAGTCAGTAGGTAGGAAGAGCGAAAGTGGGCGGAGAGAGGTAAGGAAGAGCGAGGAGAGAGGTAAGAGGTTTACAGGAAGGGTGAGAATGGGTGGAATGGAGTTCGAGATGTAAGAGAGAGGGATGAAGATACAAGGGAATCCAACAAAATAATCTGAGCTGCTTACTTTGAAGTTGGTAGTGGTCCGGGATTTTTCTATAATCTGTTTAACCTCAGCATTTCGTGGTGTCCGTTTCCTCCACCACTGAACTGCAGAGGCTGAAAATCACTACGAGTATACGAAGGCTGACATTCATGTATTCTCACATGAATTCGTGGAATACTTGACTATATTCATATTCATGTAAGTCTTCAATATCACAGCCCAACCTTAACAGTGAATCATACTGAGATCATGGCAATATTGGTTACTTATCATCCCATGGATCTGGACACTGAATCACTCCCTCTGACCCCGTCTCCTACTACCCCGGCACCTCGTATCCCCCTCCCGAAGCACAGTTGTTCGAACCTCAGTTGGTAGAGATTCGTGTTTGGCCTGGGATCAAGACAATACTTTTGACCGCCAGTGTACCTTAACCAATCTTTGTTTAAGTTAGCTCGTTAACTTCTCGCATGATCATCTCTCCATACACGGAGAACAGGTTGGGTGAAAACACACATGCCTGCTTTACACCTCGTTTGGTGTCAGTTGTTCGTGTTGTATCATTTCCTCTTTCTGCTGCCAAAGTTTCCGGTATAACTTGGTAATAAATCGTAAATTCATTCCAGCCACAGTAACACTTAACAAAATCCTAATCAAGTCATCATCCCTCACTTTATCGAAGGCCTTCTCATAATCTGCGAAACACAGATTCAGATATTTCTTCCTCTTACTTGTAAATTTTCTCTGCCAACAGGCTGTTCTCAATGTAAAAATAATGCATTTCCAGAAACCTTCCATTTGATGAAACCACATTGTTCATCTGCCATCTCTTCTTTTATTTAAGGTTTCATTTTGATCATTCAAACTTTGAAGATGATTTTTGTATCTTAACTCGCAGTACATATGTTCCATGCTGACTGCATTTGAATCTTCCTATTTCTGTAATGTATTGAAAATACATTTACATATCTATTCTGGTATGCAACCCTTATATATAATAAATCATGTTGGCATTTTTTAAAAACTCCTCTCTATCACTGTACTACCGGCAGTTTCTACCAGTAAAGTGCGCTTTGTGAGTGCGTAACGAACGAGTGAGCGCCATGTTATCACAGTTTCCCTCTGATACATTATTTCTTCATGATGGTAGCTGAGCAATGAAAAATATACTGAAATGAAAGACATTCTCTCACATACACCCACACAGACACAGAAAAATACACACACACACACACACACACACACACACACACACACACACACACACACACACACACACACACACACACACACAGTACCACACCAAAGACTTTTATGGAAACTGTACCATCAAGGAGGAATTCGAGGCAAACTGTTTTGTTGGATGCAAGATTTTCTCATAAAAAGAGAAATGAGAACAGTACTAAGGGGAAACTACTCATCATGGAAAGAAGTGACTAGTGGAGTACCACAGGACTCAGTGCTGGCACCAATCATGTTTTTAGTGTATATAAATGATATAGACAGTAACACTGGAAATGAAAGCTATCTAAATATGTTTGCAGATGATGCAAAAATACAAAGGAGAATTACTAACACAGACTCTTGTAAAGAGCTACAAGAAGAATTAAATAAACTTCATGAATGGAATAATACATGGCAAATGGAATTCAATGTGGACAAGTGTCATGTAATCAAGTTTGGTAAAAGTGGAAAAAGACCTGATTGGGATTATACGTTAGGAAATAAAACCCTACACACATCAGAAAGAGAGAAGGACCTAGGAGTGATTATCAATAACAGACTATCTCTGGCTGACCACATCAGTGAGAAGGTACGGAACATGTATACACTGCTTGCAAATATGAGAATAGCATTCACATACATAAATGAAGACATGCTAAGAAGGATAATAACATCATTCATCAGACCAACCCTGGAGTATGCATCAGTAGTCTGGAGTCCTCATTTCAAAAAATACATAGACAAGATTGAAAAAGTTCAAAGGGCCGCTACAAGATGGATACCAAGCTTAAGGGATCTAAGCTACGAAGAATAAACTGAATCTACCAACACTACAGGAAAGAAGGAAAAGAGGTGACATGATAATGCTATATAACTGCATATCAGGGAAGGAGAAAATAGACATAAATGATTACTTAACATATGGGGAAGCATCAGCATGAGGACACTGCAAAAAACTGCATAAGAAGAGAGGTGATATGGACGTGAGGAAATTCAGTTTCCCAAACAGAGCAATTGATCATTGGAATGCATTACCGAATGAAATAGTGTGTGCCAAAACAGTTCACAAATTTAAGGATATGTATGATAAATATGGTTTAAGACATGGGACAGTACGAGCTTGACTCATTCCTGTAAAGATACAATTAGGTAAGAACATATGCAGACACACACACACACACACACACACACACGTCAAAGTGAACACGATAATATATCTCAGGGTTTGTTTGAGCAACACAGGTTCCAATGGTACGCGAGTGTTGATGCAAAGCAAAGTGCCATTGCATTCATCACTCGCGCAGTGCTAAATTATACAGTACTCCGCTGCCAGCATGCCGTATTGGCGAAATTGAAACGATAAGGACTTGGTTATTGATGAGATGATTAAGGCCAGAAACGGGGTGTTTTCCCTTGATGATTTCATCATCATAACATAGCAAAAACGTTAATGTAAAATTATATGCGGAATCCCAGATATTTAATTGCTAGAGACGATGCGAAAAACGTGTTACCACGGAAAATCTTTTTTAATTTGAGTTAGGAATGGAAGCGTTCACTGATTAGAGCCGAACTCTCATTTGGAAAACTCTAAATTCCGAGGGGTTCCTACGCTGTCATGGGTGAACTTTTAGTTGACTACAAAATTTACTGAATGAATGTATCACATACAGAAAGAATTTCAGTTCTGCTTCACATACAAGTAAAGTTATTAGCGTCTGGTTAGAGTGATGGTTGGCTCGGGCCAGGCTGTTCATTTCCAAACTTAACTGAAATTAAAACATCGCTTGCTCACTTGAAATCATTTCCTAACCGATTCCATCTATTCCCACTGCTTTTCCTCTCGTCATTCCCCTCAGTGCATTTTCAACTTCTCTCCCCAATATTTCATTTCTTTCTACTTCTTCCTCTGATTCTGAATTTTCCCTATTCTTATCTTTGAAAAGGTCCTGCCATCGTTCCAACACCTCATCCATTTCCATGGCTATTATACCATATTTTCTCATATAGTCGGCCTTGCGCCCGTAAGCGCCTGTGGTGTGGCTCGCACCTGTTTACAATGGTGCCACGTTTCCTCAACTTGCGATGTGAAACGGAAGCTATTTATGTACAAGGCATCACAAATTCGATAAATTCAGATGAATAAAACTTACACTTGTGTATTTTGATGGATGAATCAACAGTAATCTAATTATGCATAAAATATTTATACAGTAACACAGAAACATGGCATACATATTGTACAGTGTTGCTAAAAGAAATAGCAGTCACTTTTAATGTTTTTTAGCGTAGTTTTAGGGTGGTTAATAATATTACAGTTATGGATATAATAGAATGAGCCTGAAAAAAGAAGAAATATGCCAATATCCAAAGTAAAAGAAATAATTCATATAATTCTTGTGAGTGGCAGCACTGACAGATAGCTTCCCTACAGAGAGAGAGAGAGAGAGAGAGAGAGAGAGAGAGAGGCAGGAGAGGGGCATGCATTGAATGCATTGTCGGCATCACTAAATATAACAAAACCAAATTAACAAATGAAAGCACAATTATAAATAACTTATAAAAGAATCAAAAGTACTCAGGGTGGCTCACATTTCCCGCCAGTGGTAGGTGAATCCAGCCCCCCCTTCCCCTTCCCTCCCTTCTTAATCCCTCCTGGGTGTCTCAGGTCAAATCCCCCTTCACACTTCCCCTCCCCCTTGGACCACCACCCCAACAAACCCACATCCACACTCCCACCCACACCTACACCCACACCCCACTACGTCGGGGTGTATGAATCAGTAACGTAACAAACCTCTCAGCAGACAGTAACTTTGACACTCCATCTACTACTAAATATAACAAAACCAAATTAACAGATGAAAGCACAATTATAAATAACTTATAAAAGAATCAAAAGTACTCAGGGTGGCTCACATTTCCCGCCAGGAGAGAGAGAGAGAGAGAGAGAGAGATAACGGTATAGAAAACGTGGCAACACTGTACACAGGTGCGGACCACACCACAGCCGCAAACGTGCGCGAGTCCTACTATAGCTGCAAATCCTTTTCCTGTCTGTCTCTTACCAGTTATTGCTCTTATTCATTCATACATTATCTGAAGGTCTCTCTTGGCTCGACCTTTTGTCTCTCTGCACTGTTGGTCCATCCAACATTCTTTTGTTTTATAACACTTTTTCTATATTTGTTTATCTAGGTCTTTATACTTATTCTAGCCTTTACCATTTTCTCACTTTCTTTCTCCTATTAATCAGTAAAACGCCTTTGTTGGTAAGGCACGAGCGAGGCCATTTAAATCCGAAAGAATTGAAATGCCGCCTTACACCACAAGGATTCCCAGAGTATGTTGATGGGTATCTACCTACTGCCTACCAAGTATCATGCCTTTACGACAAACTGTCTGGCCTGTTGCCTTCTATTGAAGAATTCCAACATGTTGGACTTGGCGTGTGTCGCGTGCCACTTGCACTGCTGGGGTGTGATGAAACCTGTCAAAAATTTCAAAGAATGTGGTTATAATATGGTGAAAACCACGCAGTGCTCGGCCCTGTGGTTGCTAAGGTATGAGCTTCTCAAAAGCATTATGGTCGGGCCGGGTCGGGTTGGGCCTGGCCGGGTTGGGCCTCTCACATGGGATAAAATGCCACTACTTGACGAGAGACTCGTGAGGGCTTCATCCTCGCCTGTAACCAGAAAATGTAAACGGTCATTCACATTTGCTTTCTTCGTACCTTCTTAAGTACAGTTTCATGTGTCACCTCGTTAAATATGTTTCCCATCCTATGCCTCACTTCGGCACTCTCAAGTATCTTATCATCCAATATGTTGTATCTAGTCTCTGCATCATTCTTTGTCTCTTCTGAAAGTCCAGATAATTATTCAACATTCTTAACTGCGACTTTGTTCCCATCTTTTCTCTCCTCAGAGTTATCAGATTGACTTTTATTGCCGCTACTACTGTCACATGGTCGCTGTCACAATCTGTTCCAGGCTATGTTTGCATTTGCCTCACTACATTTTGATTTTTTTTCTTAACAGTCAGGACCCGAGTTAGACTCCTTAGCCTGTCACCTGGATTTCTCCATGTTCTAAGATATCTAGGAAGATGCTTATACCACGCATTTGTGATAACTTGATCACCATTCTACCCACTTGTCCCCTCTTCTGTTTCTCCTTCCATGGCCAAGAGGACCGAGTATAATATCTTCATCCCTCACATTTCTCACGTATGCATTCAAGTCTCTCATGACTATGATGATTTCTTGTGACTAGCACTGCTCCAAAACCTGGTCAAAGTGCTGGTACATTATTTCCTTGGCATCATCCTCATGATCCATAGTTGGAGCATATTGAGGGATTATGTTGAAATAAGGATAAAGAGATTCGAGTTTGAGAACAGTTAAAGGTCAAGGTTACAGGGAAAGGTCAAAGGTCAAGAAGTCACTATGTAAAACGAACTCAGTCTTTATCTGATTCTGGAAGGGCTATGGATTCGGAAAGAATTAAACAAATCCATTTTGAAAATGATCTGTCAAAGGTCAAGATCACAGGGCAAAGTCAAATATTTGGCCTACAGGCCAGTTGGTGGGCGCGAATGTTGCTTTCTCTGTGTTCCTTTGCTAAATATGTAACTTTGTAAAGAGGACTAGGAACATAAACATACACACCCATTTACTCTCTCTCTCTGTACACACACACACACACACACACACACACACGGGACAGTACGAGCTTGACGCATTCCTGTAAAGATACAATTAGGTAAGAACAATTAGGTAAGAACACACACATGATAGGAAGTAGGCATTCCTGTGTGTAATAAGTTAACACTAATGCTTGCTCGCAAAAACTTGCCGGAGTAACTAACGGTCTTTCCATCACAAAATGTTTGCAAATGTTGCCTATGCCATTATCTTTGTTTCCATACGTTACTGAACCCACAATAACCAAAAATAACCAAAAAGTCGAAAGAATGATTTTCGCTTGTCTAGTTTTCTGACAAAATCGCTCCACGTGTGCGACTGCCAAAATTTGGGGGTGTATTTTTCTGACACTCCTTGGACTTGCCCGGACCTAATGCTAAAATAATTTGATCGATGTTTGTTTCGGTTCTCGTGATAAAAATGAACAAACGCCCAGAACAGATATTTTTTGGGTGTCGTGATTTCAGATAATTTCGTGCCGTTGCGTCTCTCGCTGTTGCCAATATTTCTGGTTGGCAGGTCGGTATCTATTACCCTTTTCGTGAAAGAAACGAACAAACACACACTCACGTTTTCGTGTGTCGTGACTTCCAACAATTTCGCCCCGTCTCGTCGAACGTGATCGCTATTTTTTTTTTTTTTTTCTGACACTCCGTGGACTCACCGCAACCTAATGCAAAAAGATTTAGGTCGATATATATTACCGTTCTCAGGAAAGAAATGAACAAACTCACAGGCAGATATACACATACACAGTTTGACTTTATTGTTTAGATAAACTTGATATCTTAATAAGTTACCTTCCATGTGGCTTTAATATTGACTGCAAGCTGCTCTCTCTCTCTCTCTCTCTCTCTCTCTCTCTCTCTCTCTCTCTCTCTCTCTCTCTCTCTCTCTCTCTCTCTCTCTCTCTCTCTCTCTCTCTCTCTCTCAGGGGATTAGTAACTGTACTGCTGATGAACATAATAGTGATAATAATGAGAATAATGACAACGACGTTGATGATGATGATGATGGTGCATATAAGTGGAACTGATACTGTAGAATTTCCACTGTATCACTGTCTCATCATTAGCTTAATGGGTTAAGGCCCGTGAGGCTTAACATCATAGTGAGGCTTGTTGCTTACACGAGGCAACCTAGTGACAAGCGACTTGCCACTTTTGCCTGTCTGGACTAAGGAGCTTGTCCCTGGATCTCCACATTTCTGACGGTGCATAAAAGACCGGATGATAAAAGGAGATAGACCTTGAGACAAACTCACGGACAGACAGACGGACAGACAGGCATGCAGAGTGGCAGATGAGTGTGATGATGATAACGAACATGGTGATTATAGTGGTGATGAGGATGAATACAGTGACTAATGATGATGATGTGGAGGAGGACGATGAAATAAATCTCCACACCATCAACTTAATTATACTTTCCAAATCATTCCTGGCTGGGGTAATACCGTATGAACAGCATCATGGCCGTAGCATCATTTACCTACAGAGAGAGAGAGAGAGAGAGAGAGAGAGAGAGAGAGAGAGAGAGAGAAAGGCTGTAAGTAAACAGGTTTTCATTAATCCCACACGTTCACTTGATATTGTGTTGCTTGCTTCTTCGCTCATGTTTATCATTCTTCTTCTTCTTCTTCTTTTTGTGTGTGTGTCTGCCCCCCTTCTCGTTCAATTTCTTTCACCCTTCTCGCCATTTTTTTTTTTTTTTACTCTTCTTTTCACTTCAGGTGGCTCTACACTTTGCGTCAAATCAAATTACTTCCTATAACCCAGGAAACCATTTACAATGCTGGGTGGTAACCTTATAACCACAAACCGGGATAATGTGGGACCTACTATGGTGCCCCAGTTAAATGGGTGGAGATGCAAATGAGGCATCCATCCAGGAACCAAACCTCCGCACTCTTCCCCGCGCCTCCTGTGATAGGGCAATGCATACTGGAGAGGAAAATCGATTTACTGCATGGGACGACCCTGCAGGGGCGGTTGCTTGCCTGTGGTTGATGGATCTATTCAGCCATACGGACTGGGCTTACTTAACAAAAAACAACTCCTTACGCTATGACCGATATTGTCAGATTGTCTCATTTCACCAGCAGGCAAGTCTTTATATTTGGCACTAAAAGTAACCTGCTTATTAAACTCTAATTACATATCTGAAAAAAAAAAAGGCAATTTTCTTGGTGGGATGCAAAGTGCAACCCTGTCTAACGACTGGTCAAAAGAGGCACGGTCGGGTTGTGGGGCCACTGTGGAAGCACACCGGCCTCACATTCATATACAACGCCTTCTGTAGAGAGAGTTGCGACAACTGTGTTTCAGCCTGCTGGGGTAACGTGACCTATAGGCGGTGGTGCGGGCAGTGGGGGCGGCCAGGTTTAATGTTTAGTAGGCTTTATGCTTTTAACTCTGATTACTTGGATTTCTTTATTAAATATGTCTTGCCGTGCTGCCCGGGAATGCTCTATCCCACTTGGACGAGGAAAAATGATGCACAGATTTCCCTGAATTCCTCAGAGAAGAAAAGAATTGGAACTAAAAATCTGGTGGGAAAACTAAAGAGCAAATTGTTGTCATCTGTGTTCGGTAAGTTAAAGTAAGTATTATCTACCTATCTTTCTGTCTATCTATTGCCAGACGCCTTAATCCCGTAAGGGGTGGCCACAAACAAATCGCCTCCATGTCACCCTGTCCACCGCCATTTCACTGCCTTGCTCGCAGCTCACCCCCCCCCCTCCATATATCTCTCCACTCCATCCTTCCATCTCATCCCTGGACTCCTTATCCCTCTCCCCCCCCTCCAATTTACTGTACTCACACTTTCCTCGCCAGTCTCTCACTCTCCATCCTCTCCACATGGCCAAACCACCTCAGTGTATTTCTCCTAACGCTTCCTATCACATCCATATACACACCCAACTCTGCTTCACATCCTCGTTTGTCAGTCTGTTTCTCCATGTGACTCCACATGCTCCTCTCGAATAAATCATTTCCTCTTCCCTCACTCTTGACTTCTGTCCCTCCAACAAGGTCCAAGTTTCACTTCCATACGTCAGAGTTGGTATCACAGTACAGTCATGTAGTAGCTTTTTCACTTCCATGCTCACTTCCCTGTTTCTTATCACTGCTTTCAAGGAACCAGCAACCTTTCTTCCTTGTTGTACCCTTTCAAGCACTTCACCCTCCAAACTTCCATCTTTACTCATCACACTACCCAAGTACTTAAATGCAGTCACATTTTCCATTTCCTCCTTATCCAACCTCACTGCACATTCACTGATTTCACTTCTCTAGAAGACCATAACTTTACTCTTCCCTACATTCACCTTTAGATTCCGTTTCTTACACAGTCTCCCAAACTCATCCACCAAGCCTTGCAGTTCCCTAGCTTCTTCATTTAACAACACAGTATTATCTGCAACCAACAGTACAGGGAGTTTCCAAACATTGCTCTCTCATTAGGGCCACTCCAGCATCGACTGCCCTATCTTGTATCTCGTTTATAACCCCATCCATATACAGTATGAACAACCATGGAGACATGACACATCTCTGTTTCAATCCAACCTTCAAGTAGAAAAATTCACATAGTTCACTATCCACACGCACTGCAGCCTTAGCACCCTCATTCATACTCTTCAAAGCATTCAGCAAATTCCCATCTACTCCATATATTCTTAATACTTTCCACAATCCTTGTCTATCCACCCTGTCATATGCTTTCTCCAAATCCATGAAGGTCGTATACAACTTCTTTCCCTTCTCTAGAAAAGTTTCCACTAAGATCTAAGAATGAATATCTGATCTACACAACCTCTTCCCTTCCTAAAACCTCCCTGTTCTTCTCCAACTAATTCCTCTGTTCTTTCCTTAACCCTGTCAATAAGTGTCCTGCCAAATACTTTTTCTATTACGCTAAGAAGACAAATGCCCCTATGATTACCACACACTTCTTTTTCCCCTTTTCCTTCGTACAAGCGAATAATTATATCTGACTTCCAATCCTCCGGGATTCTACCTTCCTGCCAGGCCAATCTGCACATCTTCCACATCCATGAGTTCCCCATGCTTCAGCATTTCACCACACACTCCATCAACTCCTGGGGTTTTCCCCATTTTGACTTTCTTCATTGCTTCCAAAACTTCCACCCAACTTCCATAATACTGATGAGTATTATATAAAAGATATTACTTGTAATATTAACATATAATCCCCGAAGCGCTTTATTATGTAGATTAAACAATCTTTAGGTTATCTTTGTTTTGTTTGTTTTTGGCTTAATGGCCATCACCCTCTATTCGGGATATTAGGCCAGCCGAGTTTTATTATTAAAGTACTGGTCACTCTCTCACCGTGCACACCGCCGATCTAGGGGACCAGCCGAGGCGGGAGCATGTGATAAAATGCTCTAAGATCGGCTAGACGCACCTCCTCCCCCCAGACAATCAGCACAGGTCTTATGTTCTCACCCCGATCGTCAGCCCGGAGCAGATCGTAAAGGGTGGTATATGTTGTTGCTCCGAGCTGGTATGATCGGGTGTGAGTGCTGAGAGCCAGAAGGTGTCTATAGGAGGCTGCATCCAGCCGATCCTTAAGGTCGAGAATAGGAGGGCGAGATGGGGTGCCCTCCTCTGTCTGAGGAGTAGTGGACTCCCCAACTTCCTCCTTGGCTGAGGAGCCGGTCGACGCTTCCTCGGCCATGGAGGCGGTGGCAGACGAGTCTCGCTCCTCCTCAGACATTGCTGGCGGCTGGTGTACTTCTGCTGTGGTCGTAGCCATATCGTTAGCCGGGGCCGGGACCGGGTCGTCATCTTGAGAGGTCGTCCTTCGGTTGAGGGGGGCCTCCAGCCTAAGCCTCTTCCTCGGAGTCTGGCGAGGAATAGGTGGACGAGGCTTACGAGCCTGGCGCTCCCATCGGCGAGGGACTGTATGCACATCACGGACGAAGCACTTGGGGATGATAAGGTTGGGCAGCCCATTCTCCTTGAAGATCTTAGGCCCCTATCACCCCCACAAAAAGCCTTCGCCGTCACGATGCACATCTTGACAATGGTGCTTACCTCCCCTGAACACCCCTGATCCCTGGGCTGGCGCCGCCAAACCGTGGGACGCTGCCGTGCATAGGCAGAGCCCTGCACGGCAGCCCCTCCCGGTCCAGTGACGTCCCTAGCCTCAGGACCCTTGGGCGTTCTGAAGAGGACAAACTCCACCGTCTCACCATCACCTAGGGAGCGCTGGAGATGCCGTGGATTTGGTTTAGCAATCGCCTGACGGTGCACGAAAATATCAACGCCAGTGTCCTGGCATTTGATAAAACCGTACCTCGCCCGAACGTTAAACCAACCCACAGGACCTCTGATCTTCGTCTGGGTTGTAGAAGGCCGGGGCCTGCTGTCTGCCCCCCTCAACGGGTCATGAGCAACAGCAGGAGAGGTTGCAGCAGGAACGGGATCTGGACTTCCACACACTTCCATGGTTCGTCGCTCTCTCCTTAGGTTATCACCGGCAACCTTGTAACTTATGATTATATACTGAAACAACAACTGTCATGCCCCAACTGCAAACTCCACCATTATGGCACAGGATTTGACTGGTAAGCTTAACTGTCGAATAGCAACTAGTTTATAATTCAGCTATAATTCATATTATATTTTTGAAAGGCTGTAAAGAATTTGCTGTTCATTTTAGAACAATAGGCCAAAGTTCAAGGTTATGTGGAAAAATATATATATTTTTTTTTCCGATTTAGATCAAACGTTGAGCAAAGTTTCAGGGTATGGCAGAACAATACGATTAGAGTTTGAGAACAATCAGCAAAAGATCACGGTCACAGGGAGAGGTCAAAAGTCAGAGTTGCAGGACAAGGTTAACAAAAAGTTTTTATCCGAACTGGGCCAAACTTAGTGGAAGGGTTGAGGGTAAGTAATGAAGGAATTTGATTTTGGGAACAATGAGTCTAAAGTCAAAATCGAGTTGCAAAGTTTGATATTCGGCCCTTAAAACAGTTGGTGGGCACCGGTGTTGGATCTCTGGGTGCTGTTTCTTGCATCGTTTTATTATGATATAGTTTGCATCACTGACATAAAAATGGATATTGAAGTGCATTCTAATAGGCAGCATCAGATGATCGCTTTCTCGGCGATTTTTTCCCTTTATTGCATCTGAAATAATGATGTGTATGTTTTATTTTCATCATTCGAATATCGGTATTATTTGCATCAGCAGTATATAAGAGGCTACTGAGGCACAATGGGCACATCAGATCGCTAAGAAAATGTGCTACAACATCTCCAGAGTCACTAATCATGCTGGAACCAATGTCACTTTCATTCAGACGTTCAGTAAGCTTGACTTTCATGTTTCTCGTGCGGATTTTGAATGGCTAGACAACGAAACTGACAATGAAAAAAAAAAACGACAGTGAACAAATGACTATATAAAAAAGCTTCATATACATAAACGAACCACATTCCGTGTACATCCACTAAGGAGCCATCAGGCTGTGGTTATTCTGGCCTTCAGAAACCTTAGTACATCCGCGCGGACAATGGGCCCAAAGGTTCATGCTTCTCTCTCTCTCTCTCTCTCTCTCTCTAGCTCGAGCGCGCGCGTGCGTGCGTGCGTGTGTGTGTGTGTGTGTGTGTGTGTGTGTGTGTGTGTGTGTGTGTGTGTGTGTGTGTGTGTGTGTGTGTGTGTGTGTGTGAATAAAACAGTTAAAACACTTGATCTGATTTTATTTAAACCTGGTAAAAGGCTTAGGGTCACCCAAGGAACCCACCAAATGTTTTTTAAAACAATAGTTTAAAAGTCAGGATTATATGACAAGGTCTTAACAGTTTTGATCCACTTTAGACCAACTTGGCAAAAGGGTTGGAGTAGGGCGAAACCGAAGGGACTTAATTTTTGGAGGTCACTGTACGGTCAAGGTCAATGTTTGACGTCTGTCTGTTTGTATGTGAACAAAGTAACTAAAACTGTTTCTCTCTGATTATAAGCAAATTTAGTTGAATAAATGAAACTAGCAAAAGGAGTGATTTTTGACATATTTTCGAGAATAATAGGTCAAAGGTTAAGGTCACAAGGCAAAACCAACTCAAACAATTCTTGTTCGATTTGGACCAATTTTAGTGGAAGTATCATGGATAAATGAAGGATTAAATAATTCGTTTTTGAGAACAACTGACCAAAAGCCAAGGTCACAGTTTTTGGAGCATTTGTAGGGAGCTGATGTTGCACTCTCAACAAGCCCCATTTTGTTCTTCATGCACTGCATTCCGGTTTTCAATTACCAGGAAACAAAACTGACAACGGAAAATATAGCTGATTCATATCGTCACAGCTGACCTGCCTCAAATATATGAACAGGCCGGGCAGTGCTGCAGAGGGGCGCCTTCTCGCGGTGGCACTAATATTGCTGATGTACGGTTACAGAAACGTCTCTCAGCGCCCTCCCTATCATGCAAACGAGGATGGTGGACTGCAGAAAAAAGCAACTACAGCCTGCAGTGCCCTAGTTGACCAACAAGTGAGCCTGGGTCTGAATAAAAAATAGCCAACAATATGGAACCTGTCATTCCGTTTTCGTTTTAACAGGAACGAACCCCATTTTTAAGCATCCCGTACCAGTTTTTCACTGCCAGTAAGGGAAATTGAGTGAAAATCCGAGTGATTTACATCCTCAGATATGAATTGGTTAGTTTAGTTACGGGGTAAATGAGGTGTGTGTAGATGGGGAGGTAGGCCACATTTAAATCTCGTGCTCTGTAGTCTGGAAAATTCTCATCAGATTCATATTGTCTGTTTATGCACAACATTCACTCACATCATGTGGCGCTACCTTTGGCGACTCAACACCGAGTGGCAAGTCAAGATGTTTCTCGTAGCCCAGGATATGATTTACTATGTTGATATGACCCATAATGTTTTAAACCCATGGGGTGGTTAAAGTTTTTAACTGACATAATGACCTTAGAACAATATAAACAGGACCGGAAGACCTTAAGGTAACTTCATGTGTAACATCAACAAGAGATCTGACAAAGGTGTCGAAGAACGCATGTGCTGCTGCTGTTTTTTACGATGACCTTGACCCCATTGGGGGATTAGGATTTTTTTTCCCATCAGTTATGGCCCATGCCAAGACACATAATCCGGCCCTTCAGATTAGTTGTGCAGTTGCAGGTTCTCCTGGAATCGGTGCGAGGCCCTGAGGTGATAATAATAATAATAATAATAATAATAATAATAATAATGATAATAACAATATTACCCTCCTACCTAGTTGGTGGAGACTAATACTGTACTTAGTTACATATTTTTGTTGCATAGCCACAATAGACAATGTTTGCCACGAGGTATGTGTAATATCTGAAGACCCTAAGGTAACTTCTTGTGTAACATCAACAATGGATCTGAGAGAGGTGTCGAAGAATGCATGTGTCTGAACTGTTTTTACAATGACCTTGACCCCATTGGGGAGGTTTGGATTTTTTTTTCTATCTGCAATGGCCCATTCCAGGACACATAATCTCGGCCCTTTAGATCCCTTATGCAGTCTCTGGTTCTCCTGCAATCGTTGTGAGACTCTGAGGCAAGAATATTAATGACTAGAAATCTGTAACTGTCCTGCTGACAGTCACTATTCTCCACCTACTGTTTTTTAGTGACCTTGATCCCATTGGGGAATATGGATTTTTTGTCTAACAGCATTGGTCCATGTCAGGACACATAACCTAGGCCATTCAGATTCCTTGCACAGTCTCTGGTTGTCCTGGAATAGTCGGAAGACTCTGAGGCCAGAGTAATAAAAATTAGTTCAGTACTTCCATTGTGTAGCCACAAAAATAAAGTTTCGCCATATGGCAAGGTATGTCTGATATGAACATGATCTGAAGACCATAAGGTAACTTCTAGAGTAACATCAACAAGGGATCTGACAAAAGTGTCAAAGAATGCATGTGTCTGCTAATGTTTCTTAAAATGCCGTGACCACAGTGATGAGATTTTTTTAAATCAGCAGTGGCCCATGCCAAGACACATAACCTGGCCCCTTCAGATTCCTTGCACAATCTCTGGTTCTCCTGGCATTGTTTCGAGACTCAGAGGTGAGAATAATAATAAGTAGTGCTCTGTAACTGTCCTACAGACAGTCACTAGTATCCACCTACTGTTTCTTAGTGACCTTGACCACAGAGGGAAGACTTCGATTTTTTCCCCATCAGCAATGGTCCATGCCAGGACAAATAACTTGGGTGCTTTAGATTCCTTGCAAAGTTTCCATTTCTCCCGGAATCGTTGCGAGACTCTCAGGCCGGAATAATATAGCAATGCATTCATATTGTGTAACCACAATAAGGGAGTTACACCATGTGGTAAGGTAGGCTATAGGCTATGTGTAATAAGAACAAGATCTGAAGACCGAAGGTAAATTATTGTGTAACATGAACGATGGAGAAAAAAGGTGTTGAAGAATACACGTATCTGCTATGATTTCATACAATGAACTTGACCCCACTCGGGGGAGATTTTAATTTATTTTCTATCAGCAATAGCCCATGTCAGTACACATAACCTGAGCCCTCCATATTTCTTGCAGTCTCTGGTTCTCCTGGAATTCTCGTGAAACTCTGAGGTGAGAATAATAGTAACTAGAGCTCTGTAACTGTCCTAAAGACAGTCATTAGTCTCCATCTACTGTTTGTTAGTGACCTAGACTTCAGTGGGGAGATGTGGATTTTTATTCATAGCAGCAATGGTCCGTGCCAGGACACATAACCTGGGCCCTTGAAATTCCTTGCACAGTCTCCAGTTCTCTTGGAATTGTCAGGAGACTCTGAGGCCGGAATAATATCACTTAGTTATGTATTCTTATTGTGTAGTGACATTAAGGATGCTTCACTATGTGGTATGGTATGTGCAATATAAACAAAATCTAAAGACCCAAAGGGAATTTCTTGTGTAACATCAACACAGGAGACAAGGGTGTTGAAGAATGTATGTGTCTGCTATTGTTTCCTACAGTGGCCTTGATCCCATCGGGGAGATTTGGATTCTTTCTATCAGGAGTAGCCCATACCAGGAAACATAACCTGAGCCCTTCAGATTCCTTATGCAGTGTCAGGTTCTCCTGGAATCGTTGCGATGCTCTGATGTGAGAATAGTGATACTACCAGTGAAAACAATAGCCTCCACCTACATTGTAGGTGGAGAAAAATCATATTTACAAAAACAATAGTTTCCACTTGTGTAGTTGGTGGAGACAATCATCTATCTATCTATCTATCTATAGCCCGACGCCCTAATCCCGCAAAGGGTGGCCGCAGACAAAACGCCTCCAAGTCACTCTGTCACCCACCATTTGACTCCCCTCCCCCCAACTCACCCCCCCTCCCTCATATACCTCTCAACTCCATCCCTCCACCTCATCCTCGGTCTACCCCTCCCTCTCCCTCCCTCCACCTCACCTACATACACCCTCTTAGTCAGTCTTTCATTCTCCATCCTCTCCACATGTCCAAACCACCTCAGTGTATTTCTCCTAATCTTTTCAACCACATCCACATCTACCCCACAACGTTCCTTCACTTCTTCATTCGTCAACCTGTCCCTCCATGTCACTCCACATGCTCCTCTCAAGTAACTCATTTCCACTGCTCTCACTCTTGACTTGTTCCCCTCTTGCAAGGTCCACGCCTCGCTTCCATACGTCAGGGTAGGGATCACAATACCATCATGCAGTGACTTCTTAACTTCCATACTCACCTCCCTATTTCTCATCACTGCTTTCAGTGTGCCAACATCCTTCCTTCCCTGCTGTACCCTTTCACGTACTTCATCCCCCAAAGTTCCATCCTTACTCATCACACTACCCAAGTACTTGAATGCACTCACATTCTCCATATCCTCACCATCCAACCTCACTGCACACTCTGTGACTTCATTCCTCTCAAACACCATAACTTTACTTTTGTTTACATTAACTTTCAGCTTCCTCCTCCTAAACACTGTCCCAAATTCATTCACCAAACCTTGCAACTCCCATTCATCTTCACTCAACAATACTGTATCATCAGCAAACAGCAACACCGGAAAACAATAGTCTCCATCTACGTAACAGGAGGAGAGTAAAAATACCTCCCCAAACAAGTCTCCACCTACGTAGCAGATGGAGACTAACTAGAATTCTGTAACCGTCCCATGGATAATCACTGGTCTCCACCTACTGTTCCAGATGGAGGTTCTTGCCTAACGAGCACTAAGACATGAACAGGATACATTAGTAGTGTTCATAGGTTATGGTGGGGTACATTCCCTAGTAGTTTACTGGAAATTGGTCCAAGTTCACTATTGAGATTCCATGTACAGGTCACATTGAAATCTCCAGTAGTTCAAAAATAATTCTAAAATGACTCTTTCTGACATGCCCTCCCACTGCATGTAAAGGACTTGGAATTTTTTCCTATCAGCAATGGCCTATGCCAGAACACATAACCTGGGCCCTTCAGATTCCTTCCAAAGTCTACAGTTCTCCTGGAATCATCGCGGGACTCTGAGACCGGAAATATAGTAATAGCGGCAAAAAAAAAAAAAAAAAAGTCACGACCTATGTAGTAGGAGGAAACTCATAACATCAGGAAAAATAATAGTCTCCTCCTATGCAATGGGCGGAAACTAATAATAATACTGTAATAATAATAATAATAATAATAATAATAACTAGAATTCTGTAACTGACCTACAGACAGGCACTAGTTTCCACCTGCATTGTCTTAGTGACCTTGACCCCATTAGGGAGATTTGGATTTTTTTTCTCTATCAGCAATGGTCCATAGCAGGACACATAACCTGGGCCCTTCAGATTCCTTGTGCAGTCTCCGGTGGTCCTGGAATTGTTGGTAGACTCTGAGGCTGGAATGATAATAATTACGTAGTTTTACTGTGTAGCCACAATAAGGATGCTTTTTTTTATTTTTTTTTTTTGCATATCGACCACTGGGGCCAAAGCCCCTGGTCATTAAGGCAATATATATATGTATTGGAAGCCTTTCATTCGTTCGTTTAAAGACTTCTGCACCTATAGTGCGGGCAAGGCCATACATTGGCCCGGTCAGTGGGGTGTGGACTGAGTTAAAAAAAAAGTAAGGGGGAAGACAGGGCCTGGAGACTGCCCAGCACACACGCCCTGTCTTCTGACTGGCCTTGTGGTGTGTGTGGAAGCCTTTCCATGTGGTACGTAAAATATAAAGAAGATCTGAAGACGCTAAGGTAACTTCTTGTGTAACATCAACAAGGGATCTGACAAAGGTGTCGAAGAATGCATGTGTCTGCTACTGTTTCTTATAATGACCTTCACCCCATTGGGGTGCAGTCTCTGGTTCTCCTGGAATCGTTGCGAGACTCTGAGGCGAGAATAATATTAGCCAGAACTCTGTAACTGTCCTACTAACACTCACTAGTCTTCATCAACTGTTTCTTAGAGGCATTGGCCTCATTGGAGAGATATGGATTTTTTTTTTTTACTATCACCAATTTTCCATGCTGGGATACATAACTTGGGTCCTTCAGATTCCTTGTGCAGTTTCTGGTTCTCCTAGAGTCACTAGGAGACTCTGAGGCCAAAATAATAATAATTAGTCAAGTATTTTTAATGTGTAGCCATAATAAGTGAGCTTCACTATGTGGTCTGTGCAACATAAACAAGACCTGAAGACCGGAAGGTAACTTCTTGGGTAACATCATCAAGGGATCTGACGAAAACATCGACGAATGCAGGTGCCTGCTGCTGTTTCTTACAATAAGCTTGACCCCACTGGGGAGATTTGGATTTTTTGTATCTATCAGCAATGGCCTATGCCAAGACATAACCTGATCCCTTCAGACTCCTTGTACAACTTTAGGTTATCCTGCAATTGATGCAAGACTCTGATGTGAGAATAAGAATAATAATACCAACAAAAGCAATGGTCCCCACCTACGTAGTAGGTGGAGACTAATAATTAGTTAAATATTTTTATTGCATAGCCAAAATATTGAAGGTTTGCTATGTGGAATGTGTAATATAAACAAGATTTGAAGACCCTGAGGTAACTTCTCGTGCAACATTAACAGGGGATCTGACAAATGCGTCGAAGAACGCATGTGCCTGCTATTGTTTCTTACAATGCCCTTGACTGCACTGAGGAGATTAGGATTCTTTTTTCTATCTGCAGTGGCCCATCCAGGACACATAATCTGGGCCCTTCAGATTCCTTATGCAGTCTCTGGTTCTCCTGAAATCGGTCGGTGTGAGACTCTGACTTGAGAATAGTAATAACTAGAACTTTGTAACTGTCCTACCGAGACTCACTAGTCTCCATCTTCTATTTCTTAGTGATCTTGACATCGTTGAAGATATTTGGATTTTTTTTCTATCGGCAATGGTCCATGCCAAGGCACATGACATGGGCCCTTCAGACTCTTTGTACAGTCTCCGGTTCTCCTGGAATATTCAGGAGACTCTGAAGCTGGAATAATAATAATTACTTTTGTATTTTTTATTGTGTAGCCACAATAAGGAAGCTTCACCGTGTAGTAAGGTATGTTAATAAAACAAAATCTGAAGACCCTAAGATAATTTCTTGAGTAACATCAACAAGGGATCTGAGAAAGGTGTCGAAGAACGCATATGTCTGCAGCCATTTCCTACAATGACCTTGGCTCCATTGGAGAAATTTGGACCTTTTTCCATCATCAACGGCTCATGCCAGGACACCTAACCCGGGCCATTCAGATTCCTTGGTGTGTCTCTGGTTTTTCTGGAATCGTTTCGTGACTCTGAGGTAAGAATGATAACTAGAACTATATAACTGTAATATGGACAGTCATTAGTCTCAACCTACTGCTTCTTAGTGACCTTAACCCCATCGGGGAGATTTAGAATGTTTTTTACATCAGCAATGGTCCACATCATGACACATAACGTTGGCCTTTAGATTCCTTGCACAATCTCCGGTTCATCTGGCATCATTGTGAGACTCTGAGGCTGGAGTAATGATAGTAAGTTACATATTTTCTGTGTGTAGCCACAGTAAGGGAGCTTCACCATGTGGTAAGGTTCAGGATGTGTAATATGAACAAGATCTGAAGAACTAAAGTAAATTCTTGTGTAACGTGAACTAGTGAGACAAAGGTGTCGAAGAACGCATGTGTCTGCTACTGTTTCCTGCAATGACATTTACCCAATTGGGTAGATTTGGATTTTTTTCCTATCAGAAACGGTCCATGTCAGGACAGAAAACATGCTCCCTTTAGTTTCCTTGCTCAGTCTCCGGTTCTCCAGGAATCGTTGCAAGAGTCTGAGGCGAGAATAATAGTAATGATGATGATGATGATGATGGTGATGATGATGATAATAATAACAGTAATAATAATAATAATAATAGTAATAATAATAATAATAATAATAATAATAATAATAATAACAACAACAACAACAACAACAGTGAAAACGACTGTCTCCACTTACTTAGTATGTGGAAACTAATAATACAAGCGAAAACAATAGTCCCCACGTACTTACTGTAGTAAGTGGAGACTAATAATATCTCCCAAAACAATAGTCTCCACGTACTTACTGTAGTAAGTGGAGACTAATAATATCTCCCAAAACAATAGTCTCCACGTACGTGGTAGGTGGAGGCTAATAATATTTAGAACTCTGCAACTATCCTACCGACAGTCACTAGTGTCCACTTAATGTTTCTTAACGACCTTGATGCCACTGGGGAGATTTGGATTTTTTTTTTTCCTAAAACCAATGGGCCATGCTAGGACACATAACTTAGGCCCTTCAGATTTCTTGTGCAGTCTCCGGTTCTCCTGGAACCATCAGAAGACTCTGAGGCATGAGTAATAATATTTAGTTACATATTTCTTTGGAATGGTAATATTCTCCTGATCTCTACACTGAGTGACAAGCCAAATGGTTTCCTGTACCCAGGAAACCATTTACTACGCTGGGTGGTAACCATATAACCGGGGTTTCTGGCAGGGTTAAGTGTCCCCCAGATTCCCCTATCCAAAATCACTTAATCATGGCAGTCGTTTCAGAGAGCTTCGGAGGGCCCATTACCTGCCCAAGGCCCCAACCAAATGGGCAGATTCGGGTGGCCATGTGGAAAGTGAGAGGTGTGAATGAGGAGAGCAAGAGGGTGGAAGTGGTGAATGTGTTCAAGAGTGCTAGATATGCCGTGATGGCATTGTGTGGAACGAAGATGAAAGGGTGGGAAGTGGAGGAGTGGGAGGGTGTGAAATGTGTAAGATCGGGAATGAATGATTGTTGATGCAAGAGGTGTGGCAGAGTGGAATGAGAGACTACAAATATGTCAGCTCGAGGTGTATGTATGTCAAGTTCGAGTTTGAGGAGGTGAAAATGGCAGTAATTGTAGATATGCACCGTGTGGGGACAGGAGTGAGAGAGAGAAAGACAGGTTTTGGGATGAACTGGGTGAAGTAGTGGGAGAAATGCCCAGGAGCTATAAAGTGATTGTAAGGGGGGATATGAATGGAAGAGTAGGCACTGGTCCTGAGGATGACGTAATGGGTTATTATGGAGTACCAGGAGAAAATGATAATGGGAAGAGACTAGAGGATATGTCAGGAGAGGAGGTTGTGCATTTGTAACTCGTATTTCAAAAACAGAGATGCACATAAATACACATGGTATAGAGGGAATGGGGATCGTGTTGAAAGAAGCCTGATTGATTATGTGTCCGTAGAGAGGTCGATGATGCGAATGGTTGCTGATACGAGGGCCGTGAGAGGACGATGTGGAGGTCTGTAAGATCACATGATTGTGGTATGCAAGATCAAGCTGAGACGAGTGAGGTGGATCAGGAGATAGAGGAGCAGTCAGGGAGAAAGACTGAAAGTTGAGAAGCTGAGGATCAAAGAAATGGCAGATGATTACAGGATCAAAGTACAGTATAGGAGGAGTTAGAATTACTGAATTGGAATGAAATGGATCTGGACAGCCTGTGAAATGCATGTCGGGATTGCTTAGTTAGGAATGCTAAAGCGGTGTGTGGTGTGGCAAGAGTAACAACAAAGAAGAAAGGTACGGCATGGTGGGATGAGGAGGTGAAGAGAGCGGTGAGGAAAAGAGGAAGAAGTGGCTAAAGTGGTTACAGAACAGGGGGGTTCAGTTGAATTAAGAACTGAATATGTTGAGAGCAAGAAGCACGTAAAGAGACTAGTGAAAAGAAAAAAGGAGGAGGTAAATGAGGACCTAGGAAGAAAAATGAATGCGAACTACTCTGAAAACAGAAAGTTATTCTGGAAAGAGGTGCGGAAATGTAGAAGTGAAAGCGGAAAGAAATGTGATGGTGTGAAGGATGCAGGTGTAGATTATTAACCCATGGAGATGAAGTAAGGACGAGATGGAAAGAATACTTTGAAAGCCTGATGAATGGGAATAGAGAGAGCAGAGCAGCTGTAAACATGATTGGTTTTGGGGGTGTGCAGAGAAAGAATGCAGTACCAGGAGACGTGACACTCACACAGGTGAAGCGTGCTGTGAAGTGGCTGAAAAATGGAAAAGCAGCTGGGGTTGATGAGGTGCACGCAGAGATGCTTAAATGCAGTGGAGAGAGTGGAATGAAGTGTTTGTTTGGGATATGTAAGAATGCATGGGCGAGTGAAACTGTGCCTGCAGAGTGGAAAAAGGCTGTGATTGTACCCCTGTACAAAAATAAAGGTAAGCGAAGTGACTGAAAGAATTATCGTGGCGTAAGTTTAATGAGTGTGGTAGGAAAGGTATATGGAAGAATTGTTATAGAGAAAGTAAGAGAGATATCGGAAGTCCTAGTGAGTGATGAACAGAGTGGCTTTAGGAGTGGCAGAGGATGTGTGGACCAAATATTTGCAGTGAGACAGATAGTAGAGAAGGCTTGTGAGAAGGACTATAAGGTGTTTATGGCATTCATGGATCTGGAAAAAGCATATGACAAAGTGGACAAAGTAGGATTGTGGGAAGTTATGCGCATGTACGGTGTAGAGGGTAAGCTGCTAGGTGCCGTCAAGGGTTTTTATGATGGCAGTGAAGCATGTGTAAGGGTTAATGGGCATCTAAGTGAATGGTTCACGATCAGTGTGGGCGTGCAACAAGGTTGTGTGATGTCCCAATGGTTGTTCAATATATATATGGATGGGGTGATGAGAGAAGTAAAAACATGAGTAATGGAGAGAGGGATGGCGTTGGTAATGAATGGTGATGGATGGAACATCTCAAATTTGTTGTATGCTGATGTTGCAGTACTGCTTGCAAGTACCGGACAAGAACTTGGTAGGCTAGTACAGAGTTTTGCTGATTCTGTAAGCGTCGTGCCTTGAGAGTAACTGTAGAAAAGAGTAAAGTTATTGTTATTGAGAGAGAGAAGGTGACTCCCATTGTGATGTAACAGTGAATGGAGAGAGACTGGAATTGGTGAGAGAGTTCAAATACCTGGGTACAGTGATAGAAAAGAGAGGAAATTGTGCAAAAGAAGTTGAAAGTAGAGTGAAACAAGGAAGAAAATTAGCTGGTGCAATGAAGGCCTTGATAAGAAACAGAGGCTTGAGTGTTGCAGCTGCACGAGGCTTACATGAAGGAGTGTTAGTGCCAACTTTAACATATGGATGTGAGACTATGGCGTAGCATGAAAATGAAAAGTCAAGAGTAAGAGCAGTGGAGATGGGACTGCTGAGGAATGTATGTGGAGTACAGAGGGTGGACAGGATACGAAATGTGATTCGTGAAAGATGCGGAGTGAGGAAGTCGGTGGACACCAGAATTGAAGAAAGTGTACTGAGATGGTATGGTCATGTGGAGAGAATGGTGAAAAAGGTATATCTAAGCAAATTCGAAGGAAGGAGGAGGCGAGGTACGCCAAGGAGAAGGTGGAGAGATATGGTGGAATAATGTGTGAGGAAGAGAGGTTTGGAAGTCGGTGAGGCTAGGGAACTGATAGGAGATCGAGCTGGCTGGATGAATTTTGTGAGAAGTGCATGATCAGGGATTTTTGGCACCCCGTTTTAACATGGCAGCATCTGGATTGACTCTATCAGATACGATTTTCTGAAGCTACAGAACGTGTTGAATGTTTTTGGCGTATCCAATAGAGCCAGGATTTCGGGGTGCTTGAATGATGAATGAATGGAAGTGTGACCCACTGGACTGGGCAAATTTGGGCTGTCTGGACATTGCTACTCCTCACCCTGCCCTTGGGTGGGAAAGGAGGTCCGGATGATGATGATGATGATATTTTTTTGTTTAGCCACAATAAGAAAGCTTCGTTATGTTGTAAGGTATGTGTAATACAAGCAAGATATGAAGATCTCAAGGTAGCCTCTTATGCAACATCAAAAAGGGATCTGACAAAGGCGTCAAAGAACGCAAGTGTCTGCTACTGTTTCTTACAATAACCTTGATCTCATTTGGGAGATTTTGATTTTTCTCTATCATCAACGGCCAATGCCACGACTCATAACCTGGCCCTTCAGATTCTTTTTGCA
Organism: Coenobita brevimanus; assembly: GCF_032717465.1. Lineage (NCBI taxonomy): Eukaryota > Metazoa > Arthropoda > Malacostraca > Decapoda > Coenobitidae > Coenobita > Coenobita brevimanus. The sequence goes on along the minus strand of NC_137033.1, from coordinate 29,553,777 downwards.
GTCGCCGGTTCTTCTAGAATCGTTGTGATACTCTGAGGTGAGAATAATAATAATTAGAACTCTGTAACTGCCCTACAGACAGTCTTCACCTACTGTTTCTGAGTGACCTTGACCCCATTGGGGATTTTTGGATTTTTAAAAAATCATCAATGGTCCATGCCAGGACACATAACATGACCCTTTCAGATTCTTTGCGCAGTCTCCGGTTCTCCTGGAATATTCGGGAGACTCTGAGGCGGGAGTAATAATAATTATTTGTGTACTTTCATTGTGTAGCCGCAATAAGGAAGCTTCACTATGCAGTGTGTATTAAATAAGTATGCTCTGAAGACCCACATCATTCGCGTACTAAACCAGGTGAAGTGGAGGTGTGTTTAAATTGTCCATCACAATGCCTGGGTCTGAACAAAGGGCAAACATCAGGTTCATTTGCAAACTGGGCATGAGTTTTGAAAGAATGCTGAAAGTCCTGCAACGGCTCCTATTTGCGATATGCTGTTAAGAGAGAGGGAGAGAATTATAAGGAGTTACAAGGACAAGTAACACTTCAAAAGGTCATGCGACTGACTGATTCGGTATCATGAATGATGTTACCAGAAACACGCTTCTTCTGCACTGGTGAGAGAAAAATGCAATAAAGATGAAGGCTCTCCCTACCCACCTTTTGCACCTACTGCGCAGGTATGGAGCAGGAAGTAGGGCCAGAAAATATTACAGGAAAGAAGGAAAAATTCAGTTTACCATTAACTTAGGCCTACCATAACGTTGTTTAATTTAGTTTTGAACTATTCTGTCCTGGAACTAATGAACACTCTGAAATAAATCTCATTAACCCCTAATCCGTGGGGTTGTTTTTGCCTGTTCTTGCGTGTCTCGCGGGCATATTCGCGCTCCGACAGACTCTCTAAAAATATTTACCAAAAATCAGTTATTAGTCCTAGAATATTATAATTAAATATGCATATGGCACATACCTTCAGCTTTCTCATGGGATGTTTGTTGAGCCTTCGTCGAGTACCGTAGGACTTGTGGAGACCTCTGAAATTGGGTAACAAAGTCTCCACTTTATATTTCCCGACAACCCGTAATATGATTACCACAGCCTGTTATTATCACTAGAAACACTATTCTATGATTCTCAAATAGTTTGGAATCCATACTCCAAAAAAAAACACTGTGAAAGCAATGAAAATTACGAGCGCGTATGACTTTCCCACTTGCGATCGTTCGCCCCTGGTGTTCTGTCATTTATTATTCATAAAAACACTCACACTTTACATTTCTATTACTATATAACACATATATCTACAGTCTTTATCCATAAGTTTCCTTCAGTAATAGGAGTTTATTGTCATTGTAGGCATTCAGTTTCTCTTTCAGTAAAATACATAGCATTCACTTTTTCGTCCTGTATACTAGCGTTGAGAGTGAATCTGTCACTTTCATTTTCACTTTCATAACTCATAGTATTCATACATGCTAGGGTGAAACTTTCACTTTCATTACTTCTAGTATATAAACTCGTATTCTTATATTACTACTCATTTACATTTCTATTTACATTCTCTATTTTATTTACATTATTTACATTTATATTTTATTTACACTGTGTTATGCAGTCACTTGCAGTAACTTATAAAACTATTTTCCACTGTTCACTTATTTTTACATTCCTTGCTTTCACTTGCTGTTTACACATTATTTACACATTATTTACATTTCCACTTGCACTGTTTTACACACCAGATAGATCGTAGTCACTGTTTATCATTTTCATTGACAAATTAGCCAGTTCACGTTCCACAGCAGTCACTTAGCCCTTTACCCCTTTCCACACGAGGTTTAGTAGGGGGTAGAGGTCACAGGGCCCTTTGCAGGGGGGATAAAAAGCGGCGGAATTGGACAGGCACGAATCTGACGTGCTTTCACCTTGAAAGACGACAGTAAACTGAATACGGTGGCCTGCCTGCCTAGGGGAAGTGCAATACTGCCAATGTCAGCTAGCTGCTAATATATATGCTATGAAATGATTGGCAGGAAATCTAGACAATACATAATAAATTAGGTAGTTCCAGGTGAATTTAAATATCACTTAGGCTTCTCCCTTCCTTTCTTATATATATTTTTATTACGAGAATAGATTATACGGCATATTTCAAGGGGAAATAAACAGCGAAAATTAGTGAACGAGTGCACATGAGGTGTTGTCAGGAGATAATTAGCCAATTCCAAGTGTATGGCACTATCACTTACCTTATTTCTTTCTTGTATATATTATTTGGTATAAGAATAGGGCATAGGGCATATTTCAATGGATGAAATCAGTGGAAAATTCCAGGGAAGATTTACTTAACGTAACACGGCCGGGCAGGCGAGAGGAGAGGGTAATGGAGGGGAGGTAGGGAGAGGAGTCAAGAATGGGGAGAAATGGCTATATTGTCAACAATGGATGGGAGTACAGTTGAGATTAGGAGTGCTGACTAGTGTTGGACATTGGCAGTACTGATAGATGATACAAGCCACCACTTGAAAGCCCGAGCGAATTCAAAATAACACAGAATCACAAAAGTGACGCCCCGCAGTATGATCCCTTGCTCCCAAGCGTCACGAAAGTGACGCCTCGTGGTTAAGGGGTTAAAGATTCAAAAAAATAGTTCTTGGAATAAATGCTATTGCCTTACGGATCTCTTGAATTTCTTCAGTGATATATTCAAGATATACGATGATACCACCCAACTCCGTTGACATTGTCTGTCTTGATTTTCAAAAAGTGTTTGATAAAGTTTCCCACATAAGACTAATCCAGAAACTAATGGCACGTGGGTTCGGAGGCAGTTTGCTTGGGTAGATAAAAAACTGGCTTACAGAACAGAATGTATATATATATATATATATATATATATATATATATATATATATATATATATATATATATATATTGTTACGGAACAGAGAAAGATAATGTACATTTTAAGTGAGAATACTAAAAATCACTACTGTCCCGTAAAGTTCCAGGTTCAAAACAAAAGAGTTAGGTAAAATTACAAGTTAAAGTTTAATGCTCAAACTAACAACAAAACATTCAGGACTCATAAGGATAATGTAATGGCAAAAAACAGGTTAAATATATGGTTAACTGCAATAGCCTCTATTAACACGAAATTAGCATGAGTAAATTTATCTAAGTCAGCCCTGATAAAATGAAAATACACTGGGTAATGCTCAGTTAATGCAAGATAAATTATTACAGATACAAAATATTATTAATGATGACTGACAATAAGAACCTTACATGAATTACAAAAACCTTACTAGGCCTAACAATTAACCTTATGCTACACAGTACAAAAAAATTGCAATAACAGTTATACTCAAATTACACAGCTGCTAGATGGTTGGAGACTTCCTGAGCACTCACAATAATAACCGTACAGGGGAGGACAGAGATGTGAACAAAATGAGGAGTAGATCTAAGTGGCAATAATGCAGAGACTGAGCTCATTATATAGGGGCCGGTAGAGCTTGATACAACTTGTAAGAAGGACGTGCAAATGAAGCCAGAGGGACAAAGAGTTGACAATCCTGCTCTGAACAACAGAAAGAATGACTTACTCTACTATAAGGGAGGAGGGGGGGAGTGAGGTAGAACACGCTCGTGATCAAACATGCAGCATACTGTACGTTAGAATTACACAAAGAATGATGAAATCATAGGCTATGTAACACCTCCCCACAAAGAAAAAAAAAATTTACAAAGGAAATTTCTTATTACTCTAAAACAATCTGTCTAAAGTCTAGATAAGCAATCTGCAATAACATTTACTTTCCCCTTGACATGTTGTATGTCTAATGAATACTCCTGAAGAAGTAGACTCCATCTTGTCAATCTCTGATTTTTATCTTTAAACTTACTAAGGAATTTCAGTGGGTTATGATCGGTATAAATGACTATGGGGTCAAAACCAGAACACAAATAAAATGAAAAATGCTGTAAACCCAAAATCAAGGCCAAAAGCTCTTTCTCAATAGTTGAGTAGTTCTGTTGAGGTGGAGTGAACTTCTTGCTGTAATAAGATACAGGGTGTTCAATACCCTGATCATCCTCTTGCAGCAAAACAGCCCCAGCTCTTGTATCACTTCCATCAACAGCCATCTTAAAAGGCTTAGCAAAATTTGGAGTAGCGAGCACTGGCTGACTTAATAGGATAGCTTTAAGTTTGTTGAAAGAGGATTCACAGTTATCGGTCCAGACAAATTTAACTCCCTTTTTCAGTAGGTCTGTAAGTGGTGATACAAGAATTGAAAAGTTAAGAACAAATCTCCTGTAATAACCTACCATTCCCAAAAATCTTTGTAGCTCTTTCCTACTTTTAGGTCTGGGAAGATCACTTATAACCTGAACCTTAGCTCCTGGTGGTGCAACATGTCCATCACCAATTACGTACCCAAGGTACTGAACTTTAGCTTGACCAAACTCACACTTTGATAAATTAGCTACAAGATTAGCCTGAATCAAACGCTCAAGAAATTTACTGACATGGCATAGGTGATCTTTCCAGTTGTCACTGAAGATTAATACATCATCAATATAAACAACACACCCTGCCAAACCCTCTGTTACAACATTCATGTGCTTCTGAAATGTGGCTGATGCATTCTTCATACCATATGGCATTACAGAACATGCAAAAGTCTTTCCTAGTGTTACAAAACATGAGATCTCCCTAGCACGTTCAGTCATAGGTACTTGCCAGTATCCCTTTAACAAATCAAACTTACTTATGTACCTAGCCTTTCCGATCTTGTCTATGCAATCTTCCATGCGAGGGAGAGGGTAAGTGTCTGTTTTGGTTATCTCATTAACACGTCTATACTCAATGCAAAGCCGCTGTGACCCACCTGGCTTAGGGACTAGAGTGACAGGAGAACTCCACTCGCTCTGACAGGGCTCAATCATCTTGTGGTCCAACAGGTAGCCAAGCTCCTTCTGGATGAGAGGAACTTTCACTGGGTTCACACGGTAAGGAGGCAATTTAATTGGCTTTGCGTCTCCAACATCGACATCATGCATCAACACAGTGGTTCTTCCTGGAGTGGCACGGAACACTTGCGGGTACTCCTGCAGTAATGCCGAAAACTCCTGCCTTTCCTCAGGAGGTAGATGAGAAAGCTTAGTCTGGAGATCATTCATGATATCAGGATTCTTCCCCAAACTATCACTCAGGCTCATACTGCATGGGAGAGCTTCACTTGCAGACTCGGGTGGAACAGCTACAGTGCAGACCGGATTATTTTCTTCCTGCCTGTGATACAACTTTAGCATATTGATGTGACATAGTTGCTTGTTCTTTCTACGATCTGGTGTGGCGATGACATAGTTGACATCACTGAGTTTCCTCTCCACGAAATAAGGACCACTAAACTTGCTTGAAGAGGTTGCCCATGCACTGGTAGCAGAATCAAAACCTGATCTCCTGGCTGAAAGTGGCGTAACCTGGACTTCTTATCATACCAAGTCTTCATCTTCTCCTGAGCAGCTCCTAAATTCTCTCTAGCCAGCTGTAAAGCAGTGGACAGCCGTTCTTTGAACTTCATCACATACTCCAGCAGGTTGACGTCATCTTCCTCCGACAGCCAGCATCCCTTGAGTAACTTAAGGGGTCCTCTTACTTCATGGCCAAACAGTAGTTCAAAAGGTGAGAAGCCAAGTGATTCATTTGGAGATTCTCTTGTGGGAAATACAACGAATGGAAGACCTTTATCCCAGTCTTTCTGATGTTCCAAACAGTATTTCTTGAGCATCGATTTGAGTGTTTGATGATATCTCTCCAACGCTCCTTGGGTCTGGGGATGGTAAGCTGAAGACGTGATCTGGGTGATGCCCAACTCTTTCAGAGACTGCTTGAAAACATTTGACATGAAATTACTTCCCCGGTTGCACTGTACCTCCTTGGGCAGACCAAACTTTGTGAAGAACCCTAGCATTTCCTTAACCACGTTCTTTGCTGAGATATTTCTAAGTGGAATGGCTTCAGGATAACGAGTAGCCATATCAATCAGGGTCAACACATCAGAAAATCCTGAAGAAGTCTTAGGAAGAGGGCCCACAATATCCACCAACACCCGGGTAAATGGCGCCTCAAAAGGAGGAATGGGAACTAGAGGTGCAACCTTTTCGGTCTGATTACACTTCCCCACAACTTGACAGGTGTGACAAGACTTACAATACCAGGAAACATCCCTGAAGATACCTGGCCAGTAGAAGTGTTTCAAAATGCGTGCCACAGTCTTCCTCACTCCAAGGTGTCCTGCCAAACTGGAATCATGAGCCACTCTAATGATATCCTGCCTACAAACACGAGGGATGACAACTTGATGTACAACCTCCCATTCACAGTCGGCTGATACTGTTGGGGGTCTCCACTTCCTCATAAGTACTCCTGACTTTATATAATAACAAGTAGAAGCACCAGCTGACTCTTCCTCACTGCAAGCAGAGTTAGCTAGACCTTTCAACTCAGGGTCAGCAACCTGCAACTCAACCAACTCTTGACGAGACAAATTATCAACACTACGGGGTACTGCCTCATCTGGTGAGTGGTCCAAATTAGCAAGAAAAGTGTCAGCTAGGATAACATCATCATCATCATCATCCTCTAAGTCACCAGTAACTTTAGACTTAGCCCTAGTGACAGCACATGCAGGGAACACATCAGGGACATCACAATCCTGGGCCGCAGCCACTGGCTCACTAGACAACTGAGGAGCTGGACACACTTGACTTCCACCAATATCATTTCCAAGTAAGAAAGTTACACCTGACATTGGGAGTGTCTCAACCAACCCAACCATAACGGAACCATTAACAAAACCAGACTCTAAATTCACTCTGCACAGAGGGACAGAGAAGTAATTATTCCCTACACCTTGTAAGATTACAGTTTCATCAGAGGAATTAACATTAGAGCCTAGAACACTGGTCAGCATAAGGGATTGGCAAGCACCTGTATCACGATATATTTTAACTGATTTCCTGTCATTACTGTCCAGAGGACTGACAAAACCATCAGACAGGAAATTAGCACATGAACTCTTGAGAGTTACTGCTCAAAAGAGGAGCTCCGTCATGAGAATTTAAGTTACCCCTCAAAGCAGGTTCAGTTAACTCAGTTAAAGAATTCTGGGAACTCTCAAGGGTGGACACTAGACCAATTGACTGAATATTTAAAGACTCCTTTTTGTTCACATCACGCTGTCTCCTGAAACATTTCTCCGTAGTATGACCAAGCCTACTACAATAAGTACATTTACTTTTCTGAAATCTAGAGGTGGAGCTGGTATTTACTTCCTGAGAAACATCATCTTTATTCTCTTTCCTGTTGCCTGTACTCTGAGTAGAGGCAACGTACTTACTCTCAGCTTTCCTTTTTTCTCTAGAATATCTCTTGTGAGTGAGAACATATTCATCAGCTAAAACTGCAGCATCAGACAAATTATCTATTCTTCTCTCATCAAGATATTGGCTTACATCTTTACTAATACACCTTTTGAAGTCCTCCAGCAAAATCATCTGCTTAAATTTGTCAAAATCAGAATCAGCATTCTTAGAATTTAACCACTGCTCTAACAGATCTTCTTTGATTTTTGCATTTTCAACATGGGATTGCTTATCTTGTTTATAAGTTGTCCTAAATTTTACTCTATAAGCTTCAGGAACAAGCTCATAGGCCTTAAGAATCAAGCTCTTAACTACATCATAATTATCACATTGATCCTGAGGCAAAGATGCATAAGTTACTTGAGCTTTACCGGTGAGAACAGTTTGAAGGAGTACTGGCCAATACTTTTTGGGCCAATTAAAACCTGTAGCTACCCTCTCAAACAACTGAAAATACTTTGTTAAATCAGATTCATTAAAAGGAGGGACAAGTTTAACATTTTTAGCCACATCAAAATCATCAGAGCTAGATGATCCAGTTCCACCTTGTTTCATGCGATACTCATGGTCTGCCTGAATCCTAGCAATTTCAACTTGTGCCTCAGCCTCCTTAGAACGGGCCTGAAATTCAGCCTCCTTAGCACGAGACTCCGCCTCCTTAGCCTGAGCCTCCTGCAGGGCTAGCTGTAACTTAGCTAATTCAATCTGCGTTTGCTCATTTGGAGGAGTTACATTAAACAAGCTTTCATTAATCATGTCAACAATTTGATCTTTAGAATGATGAGAGCAAACAGCAATTCCCAATTGTTGAGCAACAAGCTTAAGTTCATTCTTTGTTCTGTTTTCTACATCCAACACTGTTTGCACATTTGACAAAAAATCTTTGGCTTCATCAAGCGTAGTAATAGTAGACATCATGAATAAATCACAGTCACAAAATATCAAGCAATATCCTTATGATAATATCCTGAATATCCTGATAAGAGGTCGCCAAATTTATGTTACGGAACAGACAAAGATAATGTACACTTTAAGTGAGAATACTAAAAATCACTACTGTCCCGTAAAGTTCCAGGTTCAAAACAAAAGAGGTAAAATTACAAGTTAAAGTTTAATGCTCAAACTAACAACAAAACATTCAGGACTCATAAGGATAATGTAATGGCAAAAAATAGGTTAAATATATGGTTAACTGCAATAGCCTCTATTAACACGAAATTAGCATGAGTAAATTTATCTAAGTCAGCCCTGATAAAATGAAAATACACTGGGTAATGCTCAGTTAATGCAAGATAAATTATTACAGATACAAAATATTATTAATGATGACTGACAATAAGAACCTTACATGAATTACAAAAACCTTACTAGGCCTAAGAATTAACCTTATGCTACACAGTACAAGAAAAAAATGCAACAACAGTTATACTCAAATTACACAGCTGCTAGATGGTTGGAGACTTCCTGAGCACTCACAATAATAACCGTACAGGGGAGGACAGAGATGTGAACAAAATGAGGAGTAGATCTAAGTGGCAATAATGCAGAGACTGAGCTCATTATATAGGGGCCGGCAGAGCTTGATACAACTTGTAAGAAGGACGCGCAAATGAAGCCAGAGGGACAAAGAGTTGACAATCCTGCTCTGAACAACAGAAAGAACGACTTACTCTACTATAAGGGAGGAGGGGGGGAGTGAGGTAGAACACGCTCGTGATCAAACATGCAGCATACTGTACGTTAGAATTACACAAAGGATGATGAAATCATAGGCTATGTAACAATATATATATATATATATATATATATATATATATATATATATATATATATATTACAGATATTAGGGTGGTCCTTAACAGTAAACCTAAACCAAAAAAATAATTTTCTTAGGATACTTCCCTCTGATATAGCTCTTACAGATAAGAAAATACTTGGTGCCAACTACTGTCCTTGAATGACACCCTTAACTACTGTCACACGTGAGGCTAATATTGCAGGCTTTAGGTCCCCGAGCTGAAGGATAGCTATATTCCAGTATTAAAGATACTGAAATGAAAACTATAGGAAATTTCATGTTTTTTATGTAGGATTATTAAGGACCGAAAACATTTCATTCCTGTAATTCTGGTTTATTGACTGCTTGACAGGTAAATTGAAAAAACACCACAAAGGTATTGTAAACCAGAGCATTTCACATGCAGTAATTAGTTCCAAGTGTAGCTTGGTAGAGTTCCTGCTTCATCCATGCCAGGGATTAAGTGAAGATGTCACTCAACAACTTGCAGTAGATATTGACGTTGCTGTTCATCTTTCATAATGGCTTGATTATAGTCCTGGATAAGAGCTACTTGACGCTCGGCGGTCATTTTTTTTTTTTATGTGTCCGACTCTAGGCAAAGGCTTCAGGGCCTATATCTCGGGGGCAGTAGCCTACCCCAAGGCCCAGTAGTCCTCCTACACCTCCACATGTCACCACTTCGGTGCTAACACTCACCATCCATATTGAATACATGCTAGGGCTGTCTCATACAGGACTGGTGTATTGGTATTAGTGGGGGTACTCTTATGACAAATCCTTAAACTATTCCTGCCCCAGCCAGGATTCGAACCTGAATCCATCAGGACTGCAGGCCGCCTCTCTACCGATTCAGCCACCACCTCCCCCAGTAGTCGAGCCCAGTGCTTGCCATGCTGAATGGAAGGAGTTGTCCTGCCATTCAGCAGGGTCTCTGTCATGGAGTTCCATTTTGATGTCGAATATCTCAAAAATCCGGCTTCCAGCAGATGTGATGAAATTCGCTAGTCTTTTCGGCAATGACTTCCATTGTTGCTAGGTCAACATGTGCTCATGGTTGATGATTCTCATCATGCTTCCTTTTGACTGCGACCACCATCTTATGATTAACTTTGAGGGATATTGTCCCATTGGAATGTGCAATTCTGGCCACCGCTTCACTCAGGTACCACAGGTGATTGACGAGTTTTACTAGTGACCGGGACAATTCTGAAATCGGGATTGGAGAGCGTTCCTTTCAAGAATGCAGAATCTCCAGCTGGAGCAGCAATGGCTGATGGCGCATCGAACTAGATTTTGATATACAACGCTCCAATGAATGTCACAGAATTAATCCTCTCAGGCAGGTGAGCTCAGCAGCAGTCATTTGAAACTGAGCTTGGAACTAATATATACTGATTCTGTAGATCGTGCGGGCCATCCACCTTGCACTGTGAAGGGCATTTGGCCAGAGGATGTTGAAAGATGCCCTTGATGGACCCTCACCAAAGAAAACGATGACTAACTCAAGAAGTTCATGGAAATCATCTCTAGGTTGAGCAATTTCGAGTTCCTTGATACAAAGTGATACAACTTGTTCTTTGCAACTGCAGAACACACTGGTTGCTGCAGGATCCAGATCAAAGGGCATCAATGGCTTAAGCTTCTCTTGATCGATGGTTTTCCAATTTGATTGGCAATGCCTGAGTATGGCTATATCTGGACCAGAAGATGGGCCCAAGCACGTTGTGAAAACTGCTTTTGCAAACAATTCCAAGAGGTGATGCTGGCATGTGAAATGAAATAGTGGGCATCCCAGTTGTTGCTGCAGAAGAGTACAAGCACCAAGCACTAACCCAGTGTACTAGATGTATCGAAGCTCATCCCGACCATCTTCTCTGATAACTCCCAGCCTTTGAGACACTGCATCACAGCATTAGCTGTTGCTTGTCCAGTCCCTGTAGAAATCCTTGGTACACTAAAAAGCTTTGCAGTTTCACTTGTGTCAGTGACAATGACAGGAACACAGTCAATCTTCTTACCATCTTCTGGAAGGATTTTTCCATCTCGCTGGACGACTAGGTTCCTGTCGCTAGCAAAAGATTCCTGGATCTTCTCTGTGGTCACCTGCCATTGCATTCATCTAGATCTCCTATTTGACAACCAACTGATTGCCAGCTCTGAGCATTCATGACCCAAGGCAGAAGCTGCAGAGGATAGTATGTGAAATTCTGATCGGTCACTGACTTTAGCACGGTCAGTTGCTGTGATCAGCTCCAGTGCAACAATGTTCCTTGCACATCAAAACCTCTTTGCAGTGGAAGGAGTGCCACCATTCTTACTATCATTGGCTTCATCACTGCTGCTGTCACTGCTGTTTGGTGAGCATGTCAACTCGACACTCTCCTCTCTCCCTGCTCATTCCTTTTTTTCGTGTTGCAGTCTCTTTGTCATCGAATGGTTACGCTGAAGAGCCTGCTCCTCTTTTTCTGCTATGACTTTGACGACGATGACTTCGAAGTCCCGCCTTCTCGGCTCCCGTTGGCTCTGAGGAATTCATGGTACTCTGGAACTTTATCCATCTGAAGATCCTTGATGTTGGCGATATCAAATATATCATTGAGACTCATCTTCTCTCTTTATCCGTGGTGTAGATCATCGAGTTTCTCCCTTAGGTACTGAGCTGTACTGCTTCACCTTCGTTTCTAACTTAGAAATGGCATTCCACACTTCTGGAGTTGGAATTCGCGTCCTCTCCCAGATGCACATTGTTTTGAGAACAACTTGAATTGCTGCACTCGTTGCTTCCAAATTTTCACATTGATGTAAATTGAAATACCACTACAGGACTTCTGTCTAAGATGAGAGACGATTTTTGGTTATCACGTCTGCTGGAGAGCCAATCAGCCACACATGATCCTGTTTTCGGGTCGCACATGCCATGACAGGACTAGGTAAGTCCACAAACGAAAGCCTAGGAAGAGACCAAACGCAGTGGTTAGTTACAATGTTTACTTCCAACAAGATGTAACACTGTAACTACTCAGTATTTCACAATAACAATTTCTTGACAATCTAAAAGTCTTACTTTATTTAGACGGAGTTAATTGAAGACGGTGTTTTTTATATATTCAACTTATGATGATGTAATAAACAGCGAGAATATCCGATAACTGATGAACGGTTGGTGGCTGATCATGGATGTGGCTGTCTAGGCCAAGCCAGAATATGACAGACTGTTCTAAAACGTACTACATAGGGTCGGCTGATGTAATGCAATTAGATTAGGTTAAGGTATCTAAGAAAACTCATTAAAAATATTAAAGCTACCTAATTTACAATTTTACATCTAATTAAATGAAAGTTATTAAATCTAGATTCTGTAAAAATTTATGAATAGTAAGATAAATTGAAAAAAAATGACGAAACACTACTCTCGGCTACGTCTCAGCCAGCTGTTATGGGGTAATGCAGAATCTTGTGACAGCAGAAAAGTTAATGAAAATTAACAAAATTTTCAGATGTCAGTATTTCAGTGCGTGAAACTAAATTACACAAAGCACTTTCGAAGAATTCATAATGATTTTTTAAGGACCACCCTAATAAATAAATAAATAAATAAATAAATACTGTATATATACATACATACACACACACACACACACACACACACACACACACACACACATATATAAATATATATATATATATATATATATATATATATATATATATATATATATATATATATATATATATATATCTGTGGTACAGTGGTAGAGTGTGCATTTCGTACATGGGTGAGCCAGGGTTCACGCCCCGCCAGGGTAATAAACTTTGGGAGTGTTCACCCAGCCATTTACTGCATTGGCAGACACAAGGGGTGCTGTGGTTGAACTAGTGTCGCTTACTATAAAGTATGCTTGCTCCCAGTCGGCTTGCGCGGGTCGATTACACTTGGATCATAGACAACACACACATCCAAAGCTACTACAACACTACAGTTACACTTATAAGCGCTTCTCAACCTACATACAATCTGTACTAGATAGCCTAAAGCCCCTGTCACACATGGACTAACGTCTTTTGTTCCTTTGATTTCTTCATATCTTAGTGACAGGAAAATAAGAGTAAAAGTAGAGGATGTATATTCCAATTTCCACTCAATTAACTCCAGCGTGCCGCAGGGATCAGTTCTGGCGCCAACCCTATTCCTGGTTAATATTAATTATCTTTTATCTGTCACCCACAATCCCATTCAATCATATGCAGATGACTCAACACTACATAGTTCATTCACATTCAGACATCCATTTACAAAGTCCAATATCTCTACAAGCCTCGGACAAGGACTGACCAAACGATGACGACCCAGGACCGGACAAAGGGGTTGGTAATGGCTACGTGGAATGTAAGAGGAGCGAATGATGAGGTGAAAGAGAGAGAGAGATTGTCCAGGTGCTTGAGGGTGCGAAAGTGGATGTATGTGAAATAACTGAAACAAAATGGAGAGGAGAAAGTGTGAGAGAATGGGAGTATGGATGGGGTATATGTGCAGGAGTAGGTGAGAATGAGAGGGCAAAGGAAGGAGTATGTATAGTTGTGAGTAAAAGATGGAAGAGGAGCATAAGACAATATGGATCAGTTGGGTCAAGGATTGTGTGGGTAAAGTTGAAAGTTGGAATACAAATGTGGGCGATTGTGTGTGTGTGTGCGCCAACACAAGATCGTGCTAGAAGAGTGAGAGAAGAGTTCTGGACCAATGTGGAAGTGTGCATGGAAAAGTTTGGAAGGAATGATAGAGTGTTTTTGATTGGTGATATGAATGGTAAAGTTGGGAATGTGAAGGTGGATGGAATAGTTGGTGAGTGGGGTGTGCCTGCTGAGATAGATGAGAATGGGAGTGCGTTAGTGGACATTTGTGCTGGGAGGGGGTTGGTGATAGCTAATACCCTCTTCAGGCATAAAATGATCCACAGGTATACATGGCGAGTGATGAGAAGGGTGGGTGGTGAACTGAATGAAAGGAAGGCAATGATTGATTATGTGTGTGTGGATGAAAGGATGCGAAGATGTGTAATGGATGCAAGAGTTTATAGAGGCTGGGGGAGTGGACTTTCTGACCACTACTTGGTGGTGGCCAGAATTAAAATTCAAGTAAGATGGAGGAATAGAAGAAGGGAAAGACGAGAGGAAGGAGTAGTTGCAAGGAGAGTGGAAAGGTTACAAGAGGATGAGAAAAAGGCAGAGTATAAGAGAGAAGTGGAAGAAAGATTGGGCAAATATGAATTGGAGCAGATGGGAGATGTGGAAGGTGGGAGTAGGATATTTACAGAAGAAATATGTGCAGCATGTGATGTGGTGTGTGGAAAGAAGAGAAGACGGAGGGGGGTGCAAGGAACAACGTGGTGGACTGAATAGGTGAAACAGGCTGTGACACAAAAGAAGAAAGCATACAATGAATGGATGAGAAATAGGGGCGTGGAAGAAGTTGAGAGGCGGAAGAGAGAGTTATATGTAGAAAGAAAGAGAGAGGTGAAAAGATTAGTAAGAGAGAGTAAGAAGAGAGTGGATGAGGAATTTGGAAGGAATTTGAGTGTAAAGTGGAGGGACTGTAAGAAAATGTTCTGGAAAGAGGTGAAAAGAGTAAGGCAGGGTGGAAGTGAAGTTAGCAGGGGAGTGAAAGATAAAAATGTTAGATTACTAGTGGAGAAGGGAGAAAAAGTGAGCAGATGGAGAGAATACTTTAAGGAATTGTTGAACATAGAGGATGGAAGTAATGCGAGTATAAGTGGCTGGGGAATGGCTGGGAGAAGGAGGGAGGTGAGAAGACAGGAAGAAGTCAGTAGGATAGAAGTTGTGGAAGCAATGAAGCGAGTTAAATCAGGGAAAGCCCCAGGAATTGATGCAGTGTGTGGTGAAATGCTAAAGCATGGGGGAGAGATAGTAGTAGAATGGATGTGGAAGATGTGCAGATTGGCCTGGGAGGAAGGTAGAGTCCCGGAGGATTGGAAGTCAGGTATAATTATTCACTTGTACAAAGGAAAAGGGGAAAAAGAAGTGTGTGGTAATCATAGGGGCATTTGTCTTCTTAGTATAATAGGAAAAGTGTATGGTAGGATACTTATTGACAGAGTTAGAGAAAGAACAGAGAAATTATTTGGAGAAGAACAGGGAGGCTTTAGGAAGGGAAGAGGTTGTGTAGATCAGATATTCATTCTTAGATCTTTAGTGGAAAAGTTTCTAGAGAAGGGAAAGAAGTTGTATGTGGCTTTCATGGATTTGGAGAAAGCATATGACAGGGTGGATAGACAAGGATTGTGGAAAGTGTTAAGAATATATGGAGTAGATGGGAAGTTGTTGAATGCTGTGAAGAGTATGTACGATGGTGCGAAGGCTGCAGTGCGTGTGGATGGTGAACTAAATGAATTTTTCTCTTTGAAAGTTGGTTTGAAACAGGGATATGTCATGTCTCCATGGTTGTTCAATCTGTACATGGATAGGGTAATAAAAGAGGTACAAGGTAGGGTAGTGGATGTTGGAGTGGCCCTGGTGAGAGAGGATAGTGTTTGGAAACTCCCTGTACTGTTGTTTGCAGATGATACTGTGTTGTTGAGTGAAGACGAAGGGGAGCTGCAAGGCTTGGTGGATGAGTTTGAGAGAGTGTGTAAGAAACGGAATCTAAAGGTGAATGTAGGGAAGAGTAAAGTGATGGTCTTTGAGAGAGGTGAAGTCAGTGAATGTATAGCGAGGTTGGATGGTGAGGAATTGGAAAATGTGGGTACGTTTAAGTACTTGGGTAGTGTGATGAGTAAGGATGGAGGTTTGGAGAGTGAAGTGCTTGAAAGAGTACAGCAGGGAAGAAAGGTTGCTGGTTCTTTGAAAGCAGTGATAAGAAACAGGGAAGTGAGCATGGAAGTGAAAAAGTTACTACATGACAGTATTGTGATACCAACTCTAATGTACGGAAGTGAAGCTTGGACGTTGTTGGAAGGACACAAGTCAAGAGTGAGAGCAGTGGAAATGAGTTATTTAAGAGGAGCCTGTGGAGTCACATGGAGAGACAGGCTGACGAATGCGGATATAAAGGAGCGTTGTGGTGTTGATATGGATGTGATAGGAAGCATTATGAGGAACACACTAAGGTGGTTTGGCCATGTGGAGAGGATGTAGGGTGAAAGACTGACGAAGAGAGTGTATGTGAGTGAGGTGGAGGGGGGAAGAGGGAGGGGGAGGCCGAGGATGAGATGGAGGGATGGGATGGAGAGGTATATGAGAGAGGGGGGTGTGAGTTGGGAGCAGGGCAGTGAAATGGCGGGGGACAGGGCGACTTGGAGGCGATTTGTTTGTGGCCACCCCAAACGGGATTGAGGCGTCTGGCAATAGATAGATAGATAGAGAATATCTCTACCTCTCAACTCAGTACAGCCATCTCCATAAATCAAGATCTATCTACGATCAGTGAATGGGGACAAAACAACCTTGTCTCTTTTAATGCTAGTAAAACTAAATACATACAGTTTACAAATAGACAGATATTGCCAGATTCGTACATTACCTTCAGTGCTACTAATATTCCCATCTCCAAAAATATTGAAATTCTTGGCGTCTCACTTAACAATGCCCTCAGCTGGACCTCTCATGTCAGATCACTTGCTAAAACCGCCTCAAAGAAACTTGGATTATTATACAGAGTCCGTAACTTCTTCGCCGATGAGCAGTTAGCTATAATTTATAAGAGTCATGTGCGCTCTCAGCTTGAATATTGCTCACCCTTGTGGAATGGTTGTGGAGAGGTTGCATTAAAACAACTAGACAAAATTCAGAATAAAGCTGTTAGAATCATTAACAAGCCTGCCATCACAAATAAACTACCTCCCCTGCAAGTAAGAAGGAATGTTGCCTCCCATGCATTATTTTACAGATATTATTTGGCAAATGCTCAGACGAAGTTGCGTCCATGGTGCCACCTCTCCATGCCTTCCCTCGTGCTACACAGGCATCTGGTAGCGCTCATGACTGGAATGTCATTCAGCCATATTGCAGAACTTCTGCCTATCAGAATTCTTTCATTCCCCGAACTGCATCTCTCTGGAACTCACTTCCCCAGAGTTGTTTCCCTCCAAATTTTAGCCCACAGCTGTTCAAGTCTAACTGTTACAGATATTTTGTGAACAGAGGACACCAGTAATCTGGTGTATGGATTATTTTTTTTATTCATTTGTTTCTCCTTCATCTGTTCTGTTATTTAAAAAAAACATGCAACTCAAGGTCCAACCACGGCAGGACTCAAGGTCGTGTCCTAGATGGCTCCCACGCCTCCTGACTGGCCCAGAATCTAATCTGCTCATGACTGCCTCACGACTGGTCGTGACATCCTCAAGAAAGTGACCAGATCACAAAGCGACCGTGAGGCGACCGCAAGGTGACCATGGGGCGACGGAGCAATGAGTCTTTAAGTTTGAAATTTTAACGGATATTTGTCAGCCACGACCACCCAAGAACGCAACATGACTGCGTGATGCATTCGGGAATGGCACGACGACCCCCCCTCAAGCCTCCCTCGACTCCCTGCCGATCCCCCCACGATATCAAGCTCGAGCCTCTCACGCTTTATACCCCCTCGCTCGCCGGCATGCAGTTGCCATGTGTGACTGGTGTTGTCAGATTGCCGACCGCACCCGGTTTCCTGCCAAGACTCTTGGTGCACTCTTTGAATGGTCTGGGATCAGTCCTAGCCCAGTCGTCATGTGGTCCGCCTGTGGTCTGCTTGCAGTTGTCACGTGGTCGTGAGGCATTATTCCGAATCGCCGACTGGACTGTCAAAATGCATTGCATGGTCAGCTCGGGGTCTGGTTGTGGTCTGATCGTGGTCTGGTCATGGTCGGCGACTCGTTACGCAGTTGTAACAGTTTTCTTGTCGGTGACTGCATGCTGACATGCAACGAATGCATCATGATGCATCCAATTGATCTAAGACTGCTTCAGGACTGACCTACAACATTCCCGACTACGATGGAACTGTGACCCGACTTTTGGCAAGTCGTGAGGTGGCCACAATTTTTTAACGCACCCGTTAAAAATTTGTGAGGCTCGAGGAGACGTCCCAGTGGCTCACAACTGACCTCCAGAGTCCGGGTTTTGTCGGAGAATCAAGGGACGACCGATGACAAAAGCCATTACGACCTTGAGTTGTGCCGCGGTCGGGCCTTGAGTCGCGTATGTGTGACAGGGGCTTAAGCCACTTGGTAGAGATACATTAGCTGTATCGACCCGACTTCGGTCGGGATTGGCCTGTCCTGCAGTGGATACTCAAATCGCTGATGATGATGATGATGATGATGATGATGATATATATATAAATACGGAAAGAGAGAGAGAGAGAGAGAGAGATGTATTTATCTACATCTATCTATCTATCTATCTATCTGTATTTTACTAACCTACCTGTTGTCTATAATGATATTAAAGAGGGTTTAGTTTGTAAACTATTCAGCTTTAACCTGGGCCGTCCCGGCGACGTGAATTGACGTCCGCACATGATGTGCACTCATGTCCCGGCGACGTGAATTAATGCGGCAACATTGCAAGGTCCCTAATTTGCACAATTTTCAATTTTCGCGAGTGATTTCGCGAGTGATTTTTGGCACGTATACACGGGACACCTTCCTCTATTCCTCTACAAGATGCCAAGCAGGGACAATGCCTTACACCGCATAACCTTTCCCCTCCCCCCTGCACGCCATTATCTCGGCAATTCACCTGTTACCAGTGACCTGGCCAATAAAGACATTCAGGGCCAGAGTGATTCCCCAATCGATGACAATGTGGAAGACAAAGTTTACATAGCATTAGAGGAAGAAACAGTCAGAAATGATGATCAGGTAATGTGGGAAAAAAAAGGTCATGAATGGTGATGAGTTAGTGAGTGAAACAATGCTTATAATGCCTATATTACTGTTTGAAAACCAATATACTCTTGTACTACATATAAATTCGTACCAAGTAAATAAATAAATACTGTTTATGAGTGGATAAAATAGTTACCCTCCCATAGAACTCGTTTTCTTTGGTGCCAGCCTGTTAGAAAACCCAGTCAGGTAAGGAAGTACTCGTACCTAAATCGAGTATTTTAAACCCCAGGTGAGCGATTTCTCTGAATTTTCGATGTTTCTCACCAAAAGCGGATGTTTGAGCCAAGAAAAAAAAAAAAAAAGTCCAAAAATGTCGGGACTGGGGCGTTCCACTGCCCAGAAAACGTCGGGATGGGGCGGGTTAATGGTGATATTGGCAACAGAGCAGACATATCTGCAAGGAGGCAGGCATTCATAATGACCTCGATCGAGAGTTTAATTGAGTCCAAACGTGGCAAATTATTTCAGTATTATTAAATGCAAGGTGGTAATCGTTGGAACTAGAACAGAAAAAGGTAATTACATGTCAGACATGACAAAGTCCTTGGAATTACTTATAATGTAACAAATCATTTGAAATCAAACAAACAGTGCATAGAAGCTTTCTTTGCCAACAAATTAATCTTGGTAGCGTATTTGAATATAAATCGGAAATATAATTCTCACCTTGTATAATTCACTAGTATGCCCAAACATGATGTCCTGTGTCCAGTTCTAGTTGCTTTATATAAGAAAAGAAATATACAGAAACTTAAACGAGTAAGGTGATGGGCGACGAAAATTATACATAGATTGAAAAATAAACCATATGAAGAAAGCTTGGAAGCCTTAAAAGTATTTATCCTTGGAAGTCTTGAAAGTATTTATCCTACCTAAGCCCATGTTATGAGGAGATTCAGGTATTCTAAATATTCAAAGGACATGAGCATACGGCTGTTGATAAATATTTTATATAACATCAGTCCAATTATACTGGAGGTAGTGGCCATAAAATAGCTGGCAAACCATTCCAGTCACATAAATCTAAACATTTCTTCATGAACAGAGTTGTAAATACACAGAACCAATTCCTTTCCGATGGAGTAAACAGTGATACAGTATTAACTCTACAAAAACTGCTTGAATAAGTATCTGTCTTCTAACCCCCATCTGTGTATGTTTGCATACAAGGTGTATTTATATATATACAGTCAGCTCTTTCTTAAGGTGCGATCTGAGTGCGCGAACCTCTCATAACATGAAAGGCAATTTTTGAGGACAGGAAATAGTCAAAATGCAAAAATGATAGATATAATGTGGGTTAAAACATCTGTCCATTTTTTTCAAAAACCGTACTATGCTGCGATGATGGGGATTATGTGGCCTGGGGCCACACATTATGGTTTACACAGTCATTACGTGAAAAAAATTGATCATAACACGGTGAGAACAAACACAATGCAGGCAGCAATAGTCATAGTGCGGGTTGCATCAGCCAGTGAGGTATGGTTGTTACATGTCTGTGTGGGATGTTGTCACGGTCCACTGAGCATTCCTGCCCCACTTGAGCCTACCCTCTTCCCTTGCCCTGGCTCCACAAGTGCTGTGGGTTATCTGTGCTCTTTTTCTTGGCTGCCTGACCCAGCCTGACCATGCCGCCACACAGTGACCCAGCAAGGCATCGAAAGCGTCTGACCCAGGAGCAGAAGCTTGATGTCACCAAGCAGAAGGAGAGAGGAGAACGTAACTGTGCCATTGCCAAGTGTATCAAGTCAACAAGTCAACTATTCGTTCGATCCTGGGGAAGAAGGATGCCAGTATGAAGACCACGCTGGCCTAGGGGGGATCTCCAATGGACCAGAGGATTTGAGTGTCTGACCCAGCGCTTGTTATGATGGAGAAGTTCCGGGTCATGCACTGTATTTGAACCGAGAGGAGAAGGAAGGAGTTCCAATCGACTCCATTAACATAAGGCCCACCACTTGTATGCTGTAGCTCGATGTAAGTTGTCCTAACCTCCAGATGTTTAAGGTGTTGAGTGGTTGGTTTGCCTCCTCTTCACATTTTCGCCCAAAACACTCGGGCAGCTTGGAGCACCCATGAATTTACGCTCTCTCCCCCGCTTGTCAAAATTCCTTTATCCCCAGAACCACTACTCTCTGGAATTCACTTCATCAGAGTTGCTTCCCACAAACATTTAATCCACTTTTATTTAAATCCAGTTGTTATAAATATTTTATGAATAGAGGATGCCTTTAGGCACATGGCCTTGTTTTTTTTTGTTTCCTTTGTTTTTCCTTCCTCCATTCATTGTCTCTTAAAAAAAAAAAAAAGTTTCGGAATAGGAAGGATTTGAAAAGAGTACAGGTGACAGTAGAACGAGCGCCAGCAGATGCCGGAGCAGCAGAGACGTTCGTGGATGTCCTAAATGGAATATTCAGCGATGAGGGTTACACTGCTAAGAAAACTTATAACAGATGAGATGGGTCTCCGATACAAGAGGATGCCAAGGACTACCTATATCTCGAAAGAACACAGGCAAGTCAGGGGTAGGAAAGTTGCTAAGGTAAGCATTACTATACATTTGCCATGCAATATTGCAGGTCATAAGATGAGGCCATGAATTGTAGGTATGGTAAAAAAAAAAAAAAAAAAAAGAGGTGCTTTAAGCAGCTAGAACACATGAATGAGTCTGGGGTTTATTGGGAGAAATCAAAGACAGGGTGGATGACCTGGAATAAACTGAATAGGTGGTACATGAAATATTTTATTCCTGGTGCAAGAAGAAGGTGTGAGGAGTTGAGCATACCATTTGAAATCCTGCTTGTGCTTGACAATGCACCAGGCCATCCAGCCTACTTGGAGGGTTTGCATGAAAGTGTTAGTGTTTTTGCAGCTAACTCGACTTCCCTCCGGGAAGTGATAGCTTCTTTGAAGTACCATTATGAGATGATCATGTCTGAGTACATGAGAGAGGCCAGAAAATTGTGAGGAGGAATATTTCCTCCAGGAGGAAGTGCTTGATGGTGATGAGGATTTGGAGGCCTCTGATGAGGAGGTTTTGGATGACCAGCAGATCCCCAGCCAGTTCCCTCCCATTTACGTCAGCCTGACCCAGCTGAACCATTGCCCTGTTCTTCTCAAGTGCCTCAGCCTGACCCTTTAAAGCATTGCCTTTTAACTGTGGCAGCTTTTTGGAAAAAGTACAGTATGAGGAATGTCGTCATGAACATTCTTAAAGTGTGGGATTGGGTGTCTGTGGCAACGATATATCACGCCTGGCGAAAGCTGTCACCTGAATAGTGTGCTGTTAAAGGTGGTGAGGTGCAGTCACTACAGTCTGTGTGGCAGAAGTGGTACGAGCATGCAGAGCCATGCAAGGCCGTGAAGTGGTGCAAGAGGAGGATTTGGTTGAGGTTGTGGAGGAAAACATGACGCCAGAGGAAGCCATGCAATGCATCGAAGAGCTCGACAGGGAGCATCGTGAGGCAGAGGAGCAGAGTGATCAGGCTGAGGCACGAACCATGGCACCAGTCATGACCATGGGTCACATAAATAACATCTTGGCTGGTGCAGAGGAGCTCAAGGAAGCCATCATGGTTTATGAAGTAGATGAGGTTTGAAAGGCTGATATTCTAGACACTGTGTTGCATGCAATGCAACTGTATGAAGACCTAAGGCAAGATAAAATACGACAACGTCACCAGACTCTACTCACCCAATACCTTCGTCCTCGACAGATACCAGACCAACAAGAGTTAGAGGAAAATGCTATGCGTGTGGGTTCCCTTGACTTTGAGGGGTTTGTGCAGGAGGCAGAAGAGTTGCAGCAGAGGATTGTTGTTGTACAGGATTTATCTTCTTCCTCAGATGACTCCATGGAGCCGGAGCCGCAAGAGGACCGTGCTGGGGACCCGTAGGAGTCCTGTCCTGCCTGAGAACCCCCCTCCCCCTCCCCCCAGGAAGCCCACAACCTCTTCAATTCAGTGTGAGGAATCTCCAGTGTTTGCATGAAGGCTAATAAAGTCATTATTAGGTAGGTAAATGGCCTGGGAAAAATCCCTGAAAATAGCCCCAAAAGATGAACATGGGGCTGGCTTGGGTGCGATGAAACTCTTTAACATGTAAACACATGGCCCTATAATGCAAGAATCTCATAAAGCGGGACCCCCTGGGGGTAGGGGGGTTTGTCAAGAATACTCCCCCAGTATCCCTGCTTGTCGTAAAAGGCGACTAAAAGGGTTGGCGGAGGGTTAGTGCCCCTCCCCGGAAAACAACTAACTAAAAACACAAACAATAAGCCTCGGACAAGGACTGACCAAACGTTGATGACCAAGAACCGGACAAAGGACATTGCAATTGGAACGTGGAATGTAAGGGGAGCAAATGATGAGGTGAAAGAGAGAGAGATTGTCCAGGTGCTTGAGGATGCGAAAGTGGATGTATGTAGAATAACTGAAACAAAATGGAGAGGAGAAAGTGTGAGAGAATGGGAGTATGGATGGGGTATATGTGCAGGAGTAGGTGAGAATGAGAGGGCAAAGGAAGGAGTATGTATAGTTGTGAGTAAAAGATGGAAGAGGAGCATAAGACAGTATGGATCAGTTGGATCAAGGATTGTGTGGGGAAAGTTGAAAGTTGGAATACAAATGTGGGCGATTGTGTGTGTGTATGTGCCAACGCAAGATCGTGCTAGAAGAGTGAGAGAAGAGTTCTGGACAAATGTAGAAGTGTGCATGGAAAAGTTTGGAAGGAATGATAGAGTGTTTTTGATTGGTGATATGAATGGTAAAGTTGGGAATGTGAAGGTGGATGGAATAGTTGGTGAGTGGGGTGTGCCTGCTGAGATAGATGAGAATGGGAGTGCGTTAGTGGACATTTGTGCTGGGAGGGGGTTGGTGATAGCCAATACCCTCTTCAGGCATAAAATGATCCACAGGTATACATGGCGAGTGATGAGAAGGGTGGGTGGTGAATTGAGTGAAAGGAAGGCAATGATTGATTATGTGTGTGTGGATGAAAGGCTGCGAAGATGTATATTGGATGCAAGAGTTTATAGAGGTTGGGGGAGTGGACTTTCTGACCACTACTTGGTGGTGGCCAGAGTTAAAGTTCAAGTAAGATGGAGGAATAGAAGAAGGAAAAGACGAGAGGAAGGAGTAGTTGCAAGGAGAGTGGAAAGGTTACATGAGGATGAGAAAAAGGCAGAGTATAAGAGAGAAGTGGAGGAACGATTGGGCAAATATGAGTTGGAGCAGATGGGGGACGTGGAAGGTGTGTGTAGAATATTTACAGAAGAAATATGTGCAGCATGTGATGTGGTGTGTGGAAGGAAGAGAAGACGGAGGGGGGTGCAAGGAACAGCGTGGTGGACTGAAGAGGTGAAACGGGCTGTGGCACAAAAGAAGAAAGCATACAATGAATGGATGAGAAATAGGGATGTGGAAGAAGTTGAGAGGCGGAAGAGAGAGTTATATGTAGAAAGGAAGAGAGAGGTGAAAAGATTAGTAAGAGAGAGTAAGAAGAGAGTGGATGAGGAATTTGGAAGGAATTTGAGTGTAAAGTGGAGGGACTGTAAGAAAATGTTCTGGAAAGAGGTGAAAAGAGTAAGACAGGGTGGAAGTGAAGTTAGCAGGGGAGTGAAAGATAAAAATGGTAGATTACTAGTGGAGAAGGGAGAAAAAGTGAGCAGATGGAGAGAACACTTTAAGGAATTGTTGAACGTGGAGGATGGAGGTAATGCAAGTATAAGTGGCTGGGGAATGGCTGGGAGAAGGAGGGAGGTGAGAAGACAGGAAGAAATCAGTAGGATAGAAGTTGTGGAAGCAATGAAGAAAGTTAAATCAGGGAAAGCCCCAGGAATTGGAGTGTGTGGTGAAATGTTGAAGCATGGGGGAGAGATAGTAGTAGAATGGATGTGGAAGATGTGCAGATTGGCCTGCGAGGAAGGTAGAGTCCCGGAGGATTGGAAGTCAGGTATAATTATTCACTTGTACAAAGGAAAAGGGGAAAAAGAAGTGTGTGGTAATCATAGGGGCATTTGTCTTCTTAGTATAATAGGAAAAGTGTATGGTAGGATACTTATTGACAGAGTTAGAGAAAGAACAGAGAAATTAGTTGGAGAAGAACAGGGAGGCTTTAGGAAGGGAAGAGGTTGTGTAGATCAGATATTGATTCTCAGATCTTTAGTGGAAAAGTTTCTAGAGAAGGGAAAGAAGTTGTATGCGGCTTTCATGGATTTGGAGAAAGCATATGACAGGGTGGATAGACTAGGATTGTGGAAAGTGTTAAGAATATATGGAATAGATGGGAAGTTGTTGAATGCTGTGAAGAGTATGTACGATGGTGCGAAGGCTGCAGTGCGTGTGGATGGTGAACTAAGTGAATTTTTCTCTTTGAAAGTTGGGTTGAAACAGGGATGTGTCATGTCTCCATGGTTGTTCAATCTGTATATGGATGGGGTAATAAAAGAGGTACAAGGTAGGGTAGTGGATGTTGGAGTGGCCCTGGTGAGAGAGGATAGTGTTTGGAAACTCCCTGTACTGTTGTTTGCAGATGATACCGTGTTGTTGAGTGAAGACGAAGGAGAGCTGCAAGGCTTGGTGGATGAGTTTGAGAGTGTGTGTAGGAAACGGAATCTAAAGGTGAATGTAGGGAAGAGTAAAGTGATGGTCTTTGAGAGAGGTGAAGTCAGTGAATGTACAGCGAGGTTGGATGGTGAGGAATTGGAAAATGTGAGTACGTTTAAGTACTTGGGTAGTGTGATGAGTAAGGATGGAGGTTTGGAGGGTGAAGTGCTTGAAAGGGTACAGCAGGGAAGAAAGGTTGCTGGTTCTTTGAAAGCAGTGATAAGAAACAGGGAAGTGAGCATGGAAGTGAAAAAGTTACTACATGACAGTATTGTGATACCAACTCTAACGTACGGAAGTGAAGCTTGGACGTTGTTGGAAGGACACAAGTCAAGAGTGAGAGCCGTCGAAAAGAGTTATTTAAGAGGAGCCTGTGGAGTCACATGGAGAGACAGGCTGACGAATGAGGATATAAAGGAGCGTTGTGGTGTTGATGTGGATGTGATAGGAAGCGTTATGAGGAACACACTGAGGTGGTTTGGCCATGTGGAGAGGATGGATGGTGAAAGACTGACGAAGAGAGTGTATGTGAGTGAGGTGGAGGGGGAAAGAGGGAGGGGGAGGCCGAGGATGAGATGGAGAGATGGGGTGGAGAGGTATATGAGAGAGGGGGGTGTGAGTTGGGAGCAGGGGAGTGAAATGGCGAGGGACAGGGCGACTTGGAGGCGATTTGTTTGTGGCCACCCGAAACGGGATTGAGGCGTCTGGCAATAGATAGATAGATAGATATATTATATATATATAGATAGATAGATAGATATATATATATATAGATAGATAGATAGAGAGATATATTATATATATATAATGACTGGCAAACCTATCAGTCTCTCTAACCCATTGGAGCCCAGTGTCTGGAGTATTGGACAGAACTGAGATTTTTCAAGTCTTTATAAAGTAGGAAACCCCCGGGTAGGGACCTATTGGCTTTGTGACTATGAGCCGATAGGCGGAGGGCGGTACGCTTAGTACCCTCCCAGTGCAATGCCTCACCCAGCACCCCTGGGATCCAATGGGTTTTATATATATATATATATATATATATATATATATATATATATATATATATATATATATATATATATATATATATATATATATATATTGCCAGACGCCTCAATCACTTTTGGGGTGGCCACAAACAAATCGCTTCCAAGTTGCCCTGTCCCCCGCCATTTCACTGCCCTGCTCCCAACTCACACCCCCATCTCTCATATACCTCTCCATCCCATCCCTCCATCTCATCCTCGGCCTCCCCCTCCCTCTTCCCCCCTCCACCTCACTCACATACACTCTCTTCGTCAGTCGTTCACCCTCCATCCTCTCCACATGGCCAAACCACCTCAGTGTGTTTCTTATAACGCTTCCTATCACATCCACATCCACACCACAACGCTCCTTTATATCCTCATTTGTCAGCCAGTCTCTCCATGTGACTCCACAGGCTCCTCTTAAATAACTCATTTCCACTGCTCTCACTCTTGACTTGTGTCCTTCCAACAATGTCCAAGCTTCACTTCCATACGTTAGAGTTGGTATCACAATACTGTCATGTAGTAACTTTTTCACTTCCATGCTCACTTCCCTGTTTCTTATCACTGCTTTCAAAGAACCAGCAACCTTTCTTCCCTGCTGTACCCTTTCAAGCACTTCACCCTCCAAACCTCCATCCTTACTCATCACACTACCCAAGTACTTAAACGTACTCACATTTTCCAATTCCTCACCATCCAACCTCGCTGTACATTCACTGACTTCACCTCTCTCAAAGACCATCACTCTACTCTTCCCTACATTCACCTTTAGATTCCGTTTCTTACACACTCTCCTAAACTCATCCACCAAGCCTTGCAGCTCCCCTTCGTCTTCACTCAACAACACAGTATCATCTGCAAACAACATTACAGGGAGTTTCCAAACACTATCCTCTCTCACCAGGGCCACTCCAACATCCACTACCCTACCTTGTACCTCTTTTATTACCCCATCCATATACAGATTGAACAACCATGGAGACATGACACATCCCTGTTTCAACCCAACTTTCAAAGAGAAAAATTCACTTAGTTCACCATCCACACGCACTGCAGCCTTCGCACCATCGTACATACTCTTCACAGCATTCAACAACTTCCCATCTATTCCATATATTCTTAACACTTTCCACAATCCTTGTCTATCCACCCTGTCATATGCTTTCTCCAAATCCATGAAAGCCACATACAACTTCTTTCCCTTCTCTAGAAACTTTTCCACTAAAGATCTAAGAATGAATATTTGATCTACACAACCTCTTCCCTTCCTAAAGCCTCCCTGTTCTTCTCCAACTAATTTCTCTGTTCTTTCTCTAACTCTGTCAATAAGTATCCTACCATACACTTTTCCTATTATACTAGGAAGACAAATGCCCCTATGATTACCACACAATTATTTTTCCCCTTTTCCTTTGTACAAGGGAATAATTATACCTGACTTCCAATCCTCTGGGACTCTACCTTCCTCCCAGGCCAATCTGCACATCTTCCACATCCATTCTACTACTATCTCTCCCCCATGCTTCAGCATTTCACCACACACTCCATCAATTCCTGGGGCTTTCCCCGATTTAACTTTCTTCATTGCTTCCACAACTTCTATCCTACTGATTTCTTCCTGTCTTCTCACCTCCCTCCTTCTCCCAGCCATTCCCCAGCCACTTATACTCGCATCACATCCATCCTCTAAGTTCAACAATTCCTTAAAGTGTTCTCTCCATCTGCTCACTTTTTCTCCCTTCGCCACTAATAATCTACCATTTTTATCTTTCACTCCCCTGCTAACTTCACTTCCACCCTGTCTTACTCTTTTCACCTCTTTCCAGAACATTTCCTTACTGTCCCTCCACTTTACACTCAAATTCCTTCCAAATTCCTCATCCACTCTCTTCTTACTCTGTCTTACTAATCTTTTCACCTCTCTCTTTCTTTCTACATATGACTCTCTCTTCCGCCTCTCAACTTCTTCCACGCCCCTATTTCTCATCCATTCATTGTATGCTTTCTTCTTTTGTGCCACAGCCTGTCTCACCTCTTCAGTCCACCACGCTGTTCCTTGCACCCCCCTCCGTCTTCTCTTCCTTCCACACACCACATCACATGCTGCACATATTTCTTCTGTAAATATTCTACACACACCTTCCACGTCTCCCATCTGCTTCAATTCATATTTGCCCAATCGTTCCTCCACTTCTCTCTTATACTCTGCCTTTTTCTCATCCTCTTGTAACCTTTCCGCTCTCCTTGCAACTACTCCTTCCTCTCGTCTTTCCCTTCTTCTATATATATATATATATATATATATATATGAGAGAGAGAGAGAAAGAGAGAGATTTTTCTTGACAGTTAAGAACGTGCAGAACACAGTCGCAGAGCAACATCATCATATATTGTTGACATAATCTTACTTTCCTTTTTAGGTAGAAAGTGTGGAATAAAATTTCTTTTCCCTCTTTCCTATGAAACTTCCATGACAGGTTTCCCATGCTGCACTGTTATCCTTCTCACTTTTTATTGACGGTTTCGACCAGAGGGTTTGGTGGATGGGGGGAAACCTTATTGCCCCTCTGTCTTTAACAAAGAGGATAGTTTTGTCGGACATAACCTGCCGTATAATAAATAGCCACGACAGGACCAACAAGTCTGTTGCTATATGCTTCTCCATGTACTCTTCTGTATTTCTGTCACTAGCCGATTCCAAATACTGTAATACAGGTCTTGTAAGTAAAGAAATTACCGGATATATAATGGTGGAAGTGCTTCGAGTCAAGCTTCAATCCATGAATTCTTGTCGAATCACTGCTTAATCCTAAAAAGAGCTGGCGGGCAATGTTTTCGAATCTATGATGGAGTCTGAACACATCAATTAGCTGTCCGTGTAAGCACCTAGCTACTGTCGAAAAAAGAACCTGTGTCTGCAGCCTTCTCTGGCAACTGTACTCTCCTCTCAAGCCCCGCGATATCCTTTTCAGGGTCGGAGATCAGATCTGCATTACAAAATCTAAATACGACCATAAAAAAGAACTGCATGCAGAGAGATCTATCTCCATGTTTTTGTACCCACAATAAACTGCCTACTTATATAACTGACGAAACTCTGTACTCCTTTCTCTACTTCAGTGGACTGCTTGGAAAACCTTAGTTCTTTGATGATTTGAACACCTGAGTCTTTCTCCACGTAGTACTGCTGGTTGCACTTCTCCACAAAATGTAGTTAGATCTTGGAACTATATGGTCTATGTGTATCACCTTGTACTTCAGCAATATAAACATTTGCAACCAATCAGACCACATCCCTATTTTAAGCAAAGTCCTATGTAATTCCTTTACCTTCTCGAATGATGAGCCACTATCTTCTAGCTTTGTTTCATCTACAAATTTTGCAGTTCAGCTGATGATGCCGACAACTTTGATGTAAATGATAAATAATAATGGATCTAGAACTGAGCTCTGGGGTACTTCACCTGTGACTACTGTGCAGTCGGAGGTTTCCCAACAGAAAACCACAGTACTCTTTGCTAACAGGCAGTCAATCAAATATCAGTCCATTCGATAGCTCTCCTTCAATTCCCTTTGCAAAAAATTTTACCATCAACCTCTGGTGATGTAACTTATTGGTTAAAAATCAGTTGTGCTGCCTAAAGCCATGATGAATCATCTAACAGTAGCAATATTAAATGATCTACAACCCTATCAACAACTGTACCTTCCAATGCCTTCCTAACATTTGATCTTACTCAGGTCACAGCCTTCGTTTGTCCTAGTTGATGCTGTTGGAGGTCATGTTACACTGGATCTAGTGTCTTTCTCTGATCTTCACTCTGTGCTGGAATGGGCTCACTCTGCTTTTGACTTGTCTCCAGTGGTTCCATTTTCCACTTTAGAACTGTATTATCCCCTATTTGAAGCTTCTCTCCTTCTTAGCACCATTATTGTTTGCATCCCACTCCGTTCTTCTATCACGTTCGACCTCGTCCACGTCGTCCCATTTCCCTTCTCATTCAATAATTCCTTGTCACAGGCCTCTGTCTCCTCTGAATATTCCCTTCTCTCTCCCGATCATGTCTCCATTGCATTTACATCCTCTACTGACTTCAGCCAGTGCTTTTCTTTCCTACCTACGTCACGTCTCTGTTCTTCCTATCTTCTTGCCATTTTTCCTAGTAGTGCTGCTCCTTGCAAATCTGCTCTGGTTCACGGTTTTTCCGTACAATCTGTCTGCTTCTTCGTTCCGGTCCCCAAAATTCGAGTACACCATGCTCTTTTTGGTCAGGTCCAATACTTCTTTTTCAGTGTCCCAATCTCCTCCAATATCATCTGTCCTGGTGCTCCTCTTCGATTCTTGCTAATGGCTTGTATACACCCGATTTTTGCGCTATTAAGTCAGAATCTGTGGTTACCTACCCTACGTGACATCACCATCGAATTGTTTCTCAGACATACAAAATCGTTCAACCTATTAATATGTCATTACACTTTCCTTCTGACAACTAGTCCATCATATCCGAGAAATCACTGATGTTAGATTTTCTCAATGAAAGTGATTTTATGATGCATCAGTTCTCATTGGCCTTTAATCGTTCTTTGGTGCATCCGGCTGTTGTGGTTCCCTCAGGGGTTATTTCTTTTGTCGGTTTTCTTATTACCATCTGTGTAGTTCATTGCTGTGTTAGACGAATAGAAAAAAGACTGTATGAGATCAGAGTTGTGACAGGAATAGTATGGCAACTACAGGACGTTGAAACTGGTCGTACCTAGTGACACTTGATGTGACTACTTGAAGTGAGAAGAATATGTAACCTGATACTGAAAAGGAGACAATTGTCAGGTGGAGGAAATTAAGTGATATGATGATAAAGGGATAACATGTAATAGGCGTCCACACTGAAAGTGTGGAATGG
This sequence comes from Coenobita brevimanus, assembly GCF_032717465.1. Classification (NCBI taxonomy): domain Eukaryota; kingdom Metazoa; phylum Arthropoda; class Malacostraca; order Decapoda; family Coenobitidae; genus Coenobita; species Coenobita brevimanus. The sequence goes on along the minus strand of NC_137033.1, from coordinate 29,522,105 downwards.
GTTCGAGCGAGCGAGCAAGCAAGTCAGGCAGTGCATAAATATTGTCTCGTGTGCTCATCATCTTCCTCTGATTTCCTGACCTGAAAATACTAAAAAGAACTGATTAGATTGCACCAAAAATATTCCCTCACTCTTCCTAAAACCAATACTCCTCTCGTATTAATTTTAGGTCTAGGGCCAAACAGAAGGTATTATTTGTTTAGAAAAGGCAAAACCTGGTTGCTCTCAGCAATCGTCGGAAAATACTGCTGCGCTACTCACGCAGCATTAGACCGTTACTTCTTCCGCAGCCGGCTGTTATGCAAATCTACCTTATAAAAAACAGTTTCCTCGATTTACGGAAAAACTATAGGGAATTACAGGTTGTCTATGAAGTGAAAATAATTGAGGATTTCTATGCAATTTTTAAATTGGTGTCTATCTTTCTTGTAACTTCAAAATTGGCTGAGATATAAAAAAACAAAAAAAGTTCGCTACTGTGCCACAGTTTTCCTCCCGACCCCGACCCCTGCTGGGGATAATCTTTCGCTAGGGTACATATGTCGGGGGTCCAAACTGTGACTAAATTTAGTGTTCTCGTTTGCTCGTTCGAACAATTAAGTGAAATAATAATAAAGGAAACCACAAATTTCAGGAAAGAATCACAACGTACTTTACACATATTATATAGGGCTAATTTGTCTAATAACAGCGGGAACACCGAACTAACAGTGTGAACAGTATTTAGTGGTTGAGACATTACTATTGTAGTTCCTGTGTAACCAACTGTTATGTGATCACTGTCCCATGCATCAATATGATCTTCATTTCAATGCAGTTATTTGAAAATAATCCCTGGATACTGTTCCTCTAGAATGGATTTCAGTTATGAAGTGATGCTGTAAATTTAAAGATACTGAATATACTAAATTATGTTATTGCTACCGCATTCAGTTCGTTGTAATAATAGAAATACCATAATTACTGTGTACAGTCATAAGAAAAACTATCGTTACCCCCAGGAATGTTCGATACAAAACGAACGTTAGCTGGGCTATGTGGGCGGGTCCTTGCTGTTCGCCCCTCCCCTATCTAGTGTTGCCATATCACAACCCCATTACAAGAGTGGGAATAATGAGCAAGATTGAGCCATATGATGGGGAAATACTGTATATAGGATAGGACGTGTCTGCGTTACCCTGAGCACCCTGTCGGGGATTAATAATGAAACTCGCCACGTTTATTATTTTCCTACTAGTCAACACTCATTATCTATAGAATACAGCAAATAAATTATTTTGAAGGGTATTAAATCTATAGGCATCGACTGTTCTTTTTTTTTTTTATGATAGTCTAGCAGGGGTGCACGAGTTCATTTGTTTGCTTTAGATGGGTGGTTAAATGCTTCAGATGGATGCTTCAGAGTTAATATGGATGGGGTGTGGTATTATATCCATGTTATGCATTATGGAGACGTTACAGAGTGCACGGGGGGCTATAATTGCTCTACATTTATTATATGTAGAAAGCAATTCATATCATTATTACATAGAAATTTACTAGGCTTGTGTCGGCTGAATTACTATCATACGTCTGGTATGGGTGCACATACTCATTGCCCGTCTGCATGCGTGTTGCCGACTCTACATCATTCTGTTATATTTTTATTTAATGAATTCGATGCCGGATAATAAAAAGTATTGTCTTTATGCACAGAGCTCAAATTATCTAATTAGCTTTTATTATCTCTAGCACAAATTCTAATATCTGTGTCTCACATAACCGACAAGGACGGGTTTGCGGTACAAACTTTCCTGTCCCGTCATTCCACAACTCTTCGTCGTTGTCATAGTGCATAGCTCTGAAAGGTAACGATGGTTTTTTCTCATGACTGTACACATCATCTCTATATACTCATTATTATCATTATTATTTTCTCGTTTACATATTACTCGATTTCCATAAGTAGTAACTTATTACCAATTGTACTTTTCTCATAACACCTTTTTAAACAATACTGCTGTGACAGTTGTAAATGCTGTGTTTCCATATTTTGTTTAATACAACTACTTACCTTATATATCATTTTCTTTTTATTCTGTAATATCCATTGTTGTACTTGTCTGTATTAGGAACCTCGTTACATAACATCCTTTACTCATTTAATTCTTCCCTTTTGATGTAATATGACTTCTTATCTGTATATTTCCCCATTGTGTCAGGAGACACACTTTTAATTAGTCGGGGAAAATAGTTACGAGTTATTTAATAATTTCTTGCAAACTGGACTCATGTCAGTATACAGTATAACTGGTGTATATACAGTATAATACTGTATAACTGTGGCCCCGAGTAAGTCATAGGTGTAGCCATGTGTAAGTGTAATTGTTGGTGTCAACGTGATCTAATTTGCTATGTCAGCTGGCGTCTGGCCTGGATTTTTGATGACAAAGGTCTAAAGCGCTAGGAAGTGAGGAGCGCGCCCACCAACCGAGTTATTTCAAGGGCAGGGCTCAGACAGAGCTATACTCGTCTGATCAAGCAGAAAAAAACAAAACGCAAAGGACTTTGGCCTCAACCTTCATAACTTAAAAAGGTTATAGAAAATGGGAAGGAGCAAAGGAGGAAAGTATAGAAGGAGAGGGATGACAGGGACAGAAGACTTCCGAGGGGAAATGAAGAGAAGGAAGGAAATAAGAAAAAATATATAGGGTGGGGGATACAGGATGGGGAAGAGGAGCAAGAGGAAGAGAAATAATGAGGAAAGGGAGAGAGAGGGAAGGTAGGGAAGAACGTACTAGTCGATAAGGGGTGAAATGTGGAAGGGAGAATTAAATGCAGAAAGGAGGGGGGGATGAAAGGGAGGGAAGAATGAGGCAGGAGGAGACGAGAGAAGGAATAGGTGGAAAAGAAGATGAAAAGGGAAAAAGATGGAGGAAGAAAGAGGGAGAGAAGGAAGCAAAGGGAAAGAAGAAAGGATAAGAGGGGAGGAAAGGATGGAGGAAGGACTGAGGGAAGAAGAAAAGGGAAATATAAAGAAAGAGAAATATAAAAACGTGAAGAACAGGATGACAAAAAGAAAATAATAAAGTGAAAAAAGGAAAAAGGAAGGAAAGAAGAAAGGAAGAAAAGCAAGAAGAACGAAGAGGGAGACAAAATGGTGTTGAGTTTCTGTGATGACACTGATGAGAGAAAGAGAGAGGGGGAGGTCTGTATACTTAGGTTAAGGTAACCTTTTAGGTTTAAACTGTTGCAGTGATGTTTGTTAGTTGTGGCAGTATTGTTGGTAGCTGTGATAGTAATGTTAGCAGTTACAGTAGTAGTATTTACTACAAGAAGAGTATGTTATCACCCTTCTTTGAGTGTTAGCTTGACTGATAGCAGGATTACTCTAAAACTAAAAGAGAGTTTTGGACCAAATTTGGTGAGTAGATAGCCCATGTCCCAGGTAACAATCAATTAACTTTTGGGACCGATCCGGATCGTCCTACAGATTCTGGATCAGGATATCACTTTTTGCGAGACCCCAATCATTGATGAGAAAATCTAATCCATTATGAAGAGTGGTTTGGAAATTACGTTGCCCTTGTCGGAGGGATGCGCTCCACTGAGTGCCCCTCTAGCTGCTAGTTGTAGTAGTAATGTTAGTAATTTGTGGCAGTTATTTGGGTTATTTTAGTATTCATGTTCGTTGTGGTAATTTTCATAGCTTAAATAAATGGTAGTGTCAGTAACTTTTGTTGTAGTAGTGTTAGAGACTGTGAGTGTAGCTAAGGTAGTAATGTTGATATCTATAAAACTGGTGCTAGTAGCAGTAGTGGTAGTAGTAGCGTTAATTATAGTAATGATGATGAGGCAACTAATTAGAAAAAAAAATCTGATAATAATAATAGTAGCAGTAGTAGTAGCGGTGGTGGTGGTGGTGGTAATGTTGATATAGGTGATAGCAACGTTGGAAACTGTGGTAATAATGTTTGTAGTTAATAATGTTAGTAGTTTTTGTAGTTGTGGTAGTAATGTTGTTAGTGCCGGAATTGTAGTAGTAATGTTGACAGTCGTGGCAATAATGTTCGTAGTTATGTTAGTAATGTTGGTAGTTGTGGTAGTAAGGATAGTAGTTTTGGTAACCGTGCTATTAATGTTGACAGTAATGGTTATAGTTGTGGCGGTAATGTTGGTAGTTGTGGTAGCAATATTGCTAGTTGTGGTAGCCATGTTGGTAGTTTGGGGAGCAATATTATTAGTTGTGGTAGTACTGTTGGTAATTGTGGTAGTGTTGGTAGTTGTGCAAGTAATGTTGGTAGCTGTGGTAGTAAAATTGGAAGTTATAACAACTGTGTGGGCAGTTGTTGCGATGCTGGATGTTGTTGTACTTCTGGTAGCACTGTTGGTAACTATGGTAGCAATGTGGTAGTTGTGGTGTGAATGTTGGTTGTTGTGGTAGTAGTAGTGATGGCTGTGGCGGCATGGATTTTGTTTGGCTAGTTAATTGTTATGGTGAAGACATGATAGGAGAGAGACAGACAGACAGACAGACAGACCTGGCGCCACTTAGTATAGTTTTTCCCTGGGTCGGCAGCGCCAGAACGGGTCACGTGTTTGCCCTGGTTTTAACAGAGGGAGGGGAGGGGAGGCATGAAGAAGACGGGAGAGAGAAAAGAGACAGAATAAGAAACGACGAGAAAATGGAGAAGAGAGGGAGGCAAGTGAATGGAAGGAGAAAGAAGGTGAAGGAAGAGCAGGAGGGATGAGAGAAGGAAAGGGAAGAGAGAGAGAGAGAGAGAGAGAGAGAGAGAGAGAGAGAGAAGAAATTAGAAAGAAGGAAGGGAAGAGAGGGAGGAAAGAGAAGCAAGTGAAGGTAGGAAGGGAAGAGAAGTAGAGGAAGTGAAAATAGTGAGGGAGGGTGAAGGGAGGAAGAAGAAGCGGCAAGGGAGAAGAGCAGAAGCAGAAGAGGAAGGAATTAAGGAAGATTGAAGGGAATGGAAAGGAAGGGAGAAGAGGGAGGAGGAAGAAAAAGGGAGGGGACTCGGTGCCAGCGAGGAGTGAAGGGAGGAAAGAGGGATAAGATAGAGACGATACGAGAGAGGGGAGAGGAAGGAAGGGGAGGGGAGGGGAGGGAAGGGAAGGGAGAGGAGGAGAGGGGAGGAGAGAAGAGGAGAATGGAAGAGGTGGAGAGGGGATGGTAAGGGGAGGAGAGGAGAGGCGGAAGTCAGGGTAGCAGAAAAACTAAATGGGAGGGGAAGGAGGGAAAGTTGGCGCCAGAGAACTGAACGATTTTAAGGGGAGAGAGAGAGAGAGAGAGAGAGAGTTTGTTTGAATTAATTTATTACGCCAAAGGCGTCAGTCCAATGTACAATTCATCGACAAATTGACGTTAATAACATCAGAATCAATTAGTCAAAAGTAGTAATAAAAAAAAAGTTAACAGTAACACATTAGAGGATTATGGCAAAGATATGTATGTACACTAAATAATGTGAGGCAGGACCAGCCAGCATGGCAGCATCCTCAGCACCCACCAAAACGTGGGTATCGAGTAAGAAGGTCATCCAAGTTGTCGCCTAACAGCAGATACCGACAGATATCCACCAGTGGGTGTTCTCGGGGCAGCAAACCTTCGACTTGAGGGCAGTGCAGACAGTAGTGTTCCAGTGTATTACTGTTGGGGGCGTGACATAAGAGGCACGAGGTGAAGTGGGGTGCATCCTCCAACGCTGCGACTTACCACACTGGCCTGCAGCCGAGGCGTAACCTGGCAGCCACCACGTTGTGCCTCCTCACCCTGAGTCCCCGACGACGGTACTTGTAGCGGTGGTGGCGGAACGCGTCATAATGTAGGATGGAGACGTTGTTGGCTTTCTGACGGTCTCTGTGATGGCTGATGGAATTGAAGGTATGAGCACGGACCCTGGATAGGTAGCAGGAGAGTGAGGATGAAGGACCAGCAGCACGGGGAGGTAGTCTACAGGCAGCTTTCGCTAAGTTATCAACACTCTTACTGTGAATAATGCCTATATGGGGGGGAATCCACAAAAACTTTACTGTCAGTGCACGTTGAAGGACTAGGGCCAAAAAGGACAATATTCTATGCACAACAATATCTTTCGGTTTAGGGGAGGAAAGAGCCTGAAGGGCAGACTTAGAGTCACAAATCACCAAACCATTAAGACCACATTGACAGAGGAGACTGACTGCATCCAGTATGCCACACAACTCACGGTAAGTGGTACTGGCAGGGGCTGGGAGTCTGCGACCCACCCATCCCCCTGGTGGTGGAGCGACATCAGGGGAGAAGACAGCACACCCTGCTGAACCATCTGGCTGCAGGGACCCATCTGTGTAGAAGTGGTTCAGTGTGGGGTCCGAGGACGACCCCATAGCAATGGCCTCCAGCGCCAGCTGTCTTTGTAGAGCAGACAGAGACGTCTTGGAGGTGGGGATGTAGTGAACCGACGGGGCGGGAATCATCCACGGTGGGGGACAAGGAAAAACTTCAGCCTCTGGAATGTCAATGTTTAGCCTCTGATTGAGAGAAGAGACAGCCTTAATGAGGACACGGCTGCCAGCCTGAAGGGGAGGTACATGTGGGCGGGGCTGCAAGGCATTTCTAATTATAGTGGAATAGTGGGGGACAACTTGAGGGTAATGGAGACATTTAAGAGTGACACGTGTAACTGTTGAATAAATTCTGTCGATAATGGATGGCAAATTCAGTTCAGTTTGCATACTGACAATCCTTGTAGACATTGGACAACCCAAAATTACTCTCATTACTTTATTTTGAAACATCTCAAGGGGATCCAGGGATGACAGGGGAAGCTGAATTAAGGCAGGAGAGAGGTAATCTATAACAGAACGGATGAAGGTAATATAAATGGTTCTAGTCACAGGGATGGAGATTCCATTAATGTTGTTGACGAGCCACTTGAGGGGAGAGAGGCGCTTTTGTAGCCTATGCAAAAGATCCTGAATGATGGGATGAGTGCGCTGTGCCTGAGTGGCACGGGGGATGGAGACCGGTGCATCCAGGTCGAGGTACTGTCTGCAAAAAGGCACGATGCAGTCACCGACGGTGAACACTGGAAGCAGCCTCGGGTTCCAGAGTGTAATGATTCTGCTTTTTTCTGTTGAAATAATCAAACCACAGTCAGAGGCAGACGTAGAAAAGGAGGTGAGTAACTGCTGGAAATTGTGTGGGGATGTAGATGTCACGAATCAGTTCGCGACATTTCCCTTTTGTGAGAAGCCACGAACTATTAGTGGAAAACTCACAGTGTATCGCTCAGTTAACCGTTTCTCTCTCCATTTCGGAGTATACTTTTCAAAACATTCGTCACCGTTTTCAAAAAGTGACCGATTTAATGCACGTCACTAAGTGCGCTACTGAGCGATACAATTGTTTCTTTATCGTTTGCCTCTGCTTCCCTCAACCATTAGCCACGCCTTGCGTCCTGCCCATACAATGTATTTGAATTCAGTCGAGTGTTTGCTGTGACGGAGACAGGACCTGTGCAGCAGTGCGAGAGGTCAGCTAGTACCCAAACTCCACTTACAGTTTCTCCAAGCTCCCACCTTTAGTTCTCCAGCTTTGGGTGATACATAGCATTCATCGACTGGTATTTCCTTCGTGTATTTCCTAGTTTTAAGAGTTTAGTTAAGGTGTTTTTCCTAGGCGTAAGTATTTAGCTTCTGTGTGAGTGAGCGAGTGCGTCTCATTTAATTTGATTTGAATTGTAACGTTAAATTTATTTTTTGTAATTAATAAATTTAACAGTTCCTTTCTCGAGCTTAATGTAAAGTAAAAATCTTGTTTCATTTCTCCATAATTAAGCTTATTTTCCATATAGCTCCTAGCTTGCATAAACGTTTGCTTTCATAACTGGTACTTAGACCAGTCTTGTTGTATTAACTTAATATCCGTTGTGCCACCTGGGAGTTAAGCATCGGCAAGAACCTGATGTTAGTATTAGTTATTTATTGTCAGGGGTGATGTAACTTTCTCCAGAGGCTAACAGTACAGTAATTCAGCAATTGTGAGTAATTAGTCTCTGCTGTGTACTGTTGAGAAAGTTTATAAATTCTCGTTCTTGAGAATCTTAGCAAGTCAGCGTAAAGTAATCGTTGCTTGATGTAGCAAGACAATCATTGTCTCTGCTCTTCAATATTATTGAATATTATTATCAAATTAAATAATATTTAACCATTTATATCAAAATTACCCTGATATTATAAAAACCCCGTGACAATTGGCGACCTCATTCCAGGATATTAACTCCTAACCCTAAAGCTATTCACGAGATAGTGCTCACTCATTCATATTTAGGTATTTACCATTAAAGTTTATAGGCACAAGCTTACTGGTGTTTACCGTTAATTTAGCAAGTGAATTTTGCTTTATCAATCCATAGAGTACTTAACTCTAGTTTATTTTGGTAACGCCAGACGATTTTATTCGCTTCTGGGAAGTCGCCGTACCCATTGTGTTTATTATTGAGTCTTCCCAGTCATTTACACTTTTGATTTATTCTTTGCCAGTTAACTGGATAAGACTGGTCACCACTAGCTTGTGTCTGTACTCTTTACTTGTGGTTATTAGCATTCGTTTGCGAAGCAGCAATCAGTACTGAGTCGCTAGTTATTTAGATTGAGTTAGCGACATGGCTACCACCGTATTTTTACAGGAAGCCAAAGATATGGGTCTTACAGACCCAACTGAAATTAAAGAATACATACTCTCACGGCATAATCAGGAGCAGCAGCGCGAGAATGATGCCCGTGAAGAGCGTAAGATTCAGCGCGAATACGAGCGAGAACAGCGCGAACAGCGTGAAAGAGAGCGTGCATATGAACAAGAGCAGCGTGAGAAAGAGCGCGATTACGAGCGTGAACAGCGCGAACACGAGCGTGAACAACGAGACAGAGAACGAGAACACGAACGTGCCGAGCGAGAAGCACGAGAAAAACATGAACTTGAAGTGCTGAAGCTCAAGCGAGATTCCTTGGCTTCAGACACATCTGGTGCAGTTGGTTCAAGCTCCACGAGCGCTCTCCCTGCACATGTTATGGCGACCCCACACATCAAGCTTCCCCCATACAAAGATGGCGAGCGAATCGAGCCATACATAGCTCGATTTGAAGACATGGCTCAGCTTTACCAGCTCGATGATGCAGCTAAGCGGCTTCAGTTTCTTAGCCTGTTTGAGGGCCCTGCCCTCGATATTCTCCACAGAATTCGTGGAGACAATCTCACGTATGAAGTGATGAAAGCTGCACTCATTAAGGCCTATGGTCTCACAGTAGACGACGCCAAAGCTCAGTTCATGCGAGCTCGTCTCCAAGACAAGGAGACAGCTGTTCAGTTCCTCGACCGTCTCACTGCTTACTTAGGTGAGTGGATGGAGAAAGATGAAACTCCTTCCACGCGTGAGGGGATAATTGACCTTATGCTGCGTACACAGCTAGAGAGGTCGTGGCCTGCTGAGCTCATAGCACAGCTTAAGATCTGCCAGGTGAAAGATGCCAGCCAAATGGTAGAGAAGGCTGACGCATTCTTTACTGCATACGGGTATCAAACTCGTAAGCAAAACACCTGGAGCAGAAAAGATACTGCCAAGTCTGGGAAGCCGTCTCAGACTGAATCCCAGCACCAAGGCCGTTCTCAGAGTAATGGTCAAGGTCCAAGCAAACCACAGAAGGATCAGGGGCAAAATACACAGCAGCCTGCTTGGAAGCGGTACAACAAGCACCCCAACCAGCAGCAGTTCCCCAAGCAGCAGCAGCAGCAATACAAGGACAAGCCACGTAACCCTCAGTCAGGTCAATTAGTGTATCGGAGGCAGGAGGCAAATGCAGCCTTCATTCCACAAGCACCCGGTGGTGCCATCTCTACCAGTACAGGTACTTCACAACAGTTCACAAGTCCCCCTCCGACCATGAACTCTCCTCAGACACCTAGTTTCCAGGGTGCCACGTTTGCTGCATCGGTTGTTCCGCAGTCTCATGAATGACTGGCTGCTACCTCCTCAGACCCTTCCACCAGCAACACTGCCTTTCTTGTTCAGCCAGGGTCTGTGGGAGGTGTTTCTGTAAATGTCCTGAGGGACAATGGTTCCTCAGGTTGCTCTGTTAAGCAGAGTTTAGTTCGGCCTGATGAGTATACAGGTCGACAGATCCAAGTTAGACTTATTGATGGATCAGTGAGATTGTTCCCTGAGGCACGTATCCAGGTGGCGTCTCCATTTTTCACTGGCTTGACAGCTGCAGTTGTCATGCCAGAACCTTTATTTGACCTCATCTTAGGCAACATACCTGGCATCAAAAATAGTTGTGCCGTAGATGTTGCTACTCAGACTTCGGCTGCTGCGATAACACGAGCCATGGTCAAGGCTCCAAATCGCGTCACTCCGTTGACTGTCGCAACGCCGCAAGATCTGATTCGTAGTCAAGATGTCCAAGAGCAACAGACTGACTCGACACTTGCCTCAGTGCGCAAGAAGCTGGAGGGTAAAGTGATCAAGTATTCACGGGGAGGTCAAGCCAGGTTCCTTCGTAAGCGAGGACGGCTGTACCGTGAGTCACAGACACCCCAGGGTGAGGTTCGACTGCAGTTTGTCGTTCCTGCAAAGTATCGCCGAGCAGTGTTTGAATTAGGTCACTGTTCAGCGATGGGAGGTCACATGGGTCAAAAGAAGACCTCTGACCGCATCCATGCTGACTTTTTCTGGCCAGGAATGGGACGGGAAATAACGAGGCTCGTACGTTCCTGTGATGTGTGTCAGCGTACCACTGACCGGGGACGTGTCCGTCCTGCGCCATTGAAGCCAATGCCCATAATCTCTGAACCGTTCGAGAGAGTAGCAGTTGACATAGTTGGACCAATCTCTCCTAGGGCTAGTGATGGATCAAAGTATATCCTCACTATAGTTGATTTCAGCACACGGTGGCCTGAAGCCGTGGCCCTTAAGAATATAGAGGCCGTCACTGTTGCTGAGGCATTAATTGAAGTGTTCTGTCATGTAGGTATCCCTAAGGAGGTCTTGAGCGACCGGGGTTCGCAGTTCACTTCGGCAATGATGAACGAAACGTTCAGGTTGCTGTCCATCCGAGGCTTACGAACTACGCCGTATCATCCCATGTGTAACGGGTTGTGTGAGAGGTTCAATGGAACTCTCAAGAAGATGTTGAGGCGCATGACCGCCGAACAGCCAAAGGAATGGCCGCGGTTCATCGCTCCTCTTCTATTTGCTTATCGAGAAGCCCCACAGCATTCATTGAAATTCTCACCCTTTGAACTGGTGTATGGGAGGTCGGTCCGAGGCCCACTTCAAGTCCTTCGTGAGTTATGGGACGATGAAGAACCCGACCCTGAAGTCAAGACCACCTACACCTACGTCCTTGATTTGGCTGACCGCCTCCAGTCGACGTGCGAGTTAGCTAAGGAAGAACTGATTAAGGCGCGTGAAGTTCAAAAGGCTTATTACGAGAAGAAGGCAAAGCTTCGGAAGTTTAGTCCAGGCGATAAATGCTTGGTATTACTCCCCACTGCCCAGAACAAGTTGTTGGCGCAGTGGAAGGGTCCATTCGATGTAGTAGAACGCATTTCAGACCTCAACTACATAATACAGATGGGGAATCTTCGTAAAAGGTTCCACATTAACATGTTGAAGGCTTATCATGAGTCAGACCCCGAGGAGACTGGCCTACTAGTAGCTGATGATAGTGACCAGCCACTAGAAGAAACTGGGGCAGCTGCGGTGATCCCAGCTGAGGACCATGATGACGAGCCCTTAACCGCTCAGTCCCATCAGGAAGAGACTGTCGGAGATGTTTTACTTAACCCTGACTTAGCAGTAGGGGACCAAAATGCCTTATGGTCACTGCTCTGTCAGTATGCTGATGTCTTCTCAGACCAACCTAGACTTGCAAAGGTTGCATGTCATAAAATTGAGTTGACCAGCAATGCTCCTATTAAGGTTAAGCCATATCCGATTCCCATGCGACTACAGGGTGCAGTAGATAAGGAAATTGCTGACATGGAGACTGCAGGCATTATCGAAAAGTCCTCATCTCCTTACTGTAGTCCGATGGTAGTAGTCCGCAAGAAAGATGGTGGAGTCAGGATATGTGGTGACTATAGAAGGCTCAATGCAATCACTAAAGTGGATGCTGAGCCAATGGGTGACCATATTGCCATCTTCTCCAAGCTGGCAGGGTCACGATATTTCACGAAGCTTGACCTAGCGAAGGGATTCTTCCAGATTCCCCTTCATCCTGAGAGTCGTCAGTTCACTGCCTTTGCTACTCCTAGGGGGTTGTACCAGTATAAAGTCCTTCCATTTGGACTTACCAATTCCCCAGCAGTATTCAATCGTGCCATGAGACAAGTGCTCCATGGTATTGTAGGAGTAGAGATGTTCGTTGACGATGTCCTCGTTCATTCCGCCACATTGGAGGAGCACCTCAGACTCTTGGAAATTGTCTTCAGTAGACTCCAGAGTTTCAACATGACTGTGAAGCCTAGCAAATGCAAGATTGATCACAGTGAGGTGGAGTTCCTCGGTCATATTGTTGGCAACAATCACTGCAGATGTCAGGGTGACAAGATCAGGAAAGTTAGAGAAGCCCCGAGACCCGTGACCAAGAAACAGGTTAGGGCATTTCTTGGCCTAGTGGGATATTATAGGAGTTTTATCCCCAACTTTGCTCTCATTGCCCAACCGTTGTATGAAGTGCTACGGAAATATGCTCCAAACACCATTGAGTGGGGAGAAGCGCAAGAGAGATCCTTTATTGCTCTTAAGAACATGTTGTGCAAGGAGCCTATCTTGCAGTTGCCTGATTCCAGCAAGCCTTTCATACTGCGCACTGATGCTTCACAAGATGGAGTAGGTGCCGTATTAATGCAGGAATCGGAAGGTGGAATCTTCCCAGTGGCATACCACAGCCGTAGGCTAAAACCTGCCGAGAGGAATTACAGTACTGTTGAGAAGGAACTCTTGGCTGTGGTTGATGGTGTTAAAAAATATTATTATTATCTTTTGGGGGCACCATTTACTCTGGAAACTGATCATATGCCACTCACTAGTCTTAGCACGACCAAGACGGCTAATGCAAGATTGACACGCTGGACACTGTATTTACAGCAGTTTAACCTTGTTGTGAGATACATCAAGGGAAGTGATAACGTAGGTGCAGACCTGATGTCTCGCCTGCTAACTGCTGACTAATATGGGCAATTGTTGCATGCTGGGTTCCGTAAGATAGGCATCCTAAGCGATTTGAGTAATCCAAGGACCAGCCTGGTTCCCAGTTAAAAGTGTAGACCAGACGTCTCACTCGTTGGCCCTACAGGACACAGTATATCCAGGGCTTGTACATACATGTATACCATAAGTTAAGGGGGAAGTTTGAGAACCTTGCAGAGACAGTCCGAGGCTGTGTATGAATTACCTTGTGGGATGTCTCGAGCTGTGGGCCTCTCTGAGGATTCCCGGAGAATGCACATTACCCACATGAGTGTTCACACCCACGGTGGGTGTTAAAACGTGACCTGCCCGAGATTGCGTAGCGATTTTCAGCTTCCTGTATTACTCGTAAGTGTAGAGTTAGGTTAACCAGTAAACTGCCCGTTCTAAGTGATTTGTGAATTCAAGAACTGGCACGTTTCCTGGTTAATAATGTTAGGTTAACTAGTAAACTGCCCGTTCTAAGAGATTTGAGTAATTCAAGAATTGGCACATTTCCTAGTTAATAAGTGTTAACCAGTAAGCTATAAGGGTTCTAAGCAATTTGTGAATTCAAGAATTACGTTTCCTGGTTAATAATGACAAGTACTGATTGCTAGGCAGAGAGAGAGACAGAAATAACAGTTTTGATGCTCCACCTTAATTCCTTTCGCAGGTGTAGCTGGTGGGTGCAGCATTGCCGTGCAGATCAGCTGGCCGTTCCTGTTGCATGCTGCCGCCCCTTCTCTTCTGCCTCGTCATCATTATTTTACTATAAATTTGTATTACTGTGTCATTTTACACGTAGGTACAGTTACACTACAACTGTCACACCTACACCGTGTATTACATACACTACACTACATAACAATTAGTTGTTAATGTAAATGTAGCGAACTTTCGCTCAGTTTGACCTGAGTACAGGATTTTCACAGTCGTCACGGAGTTTTTCCCTCAAGCTTGTTTCTATTAACGTAAATACGAGGTTTTTTTCGCTCACTGGCGACTGCGACTTTCTCCTGTAGCAGGATAGCACACACACCACAGTGTGAATCTTGTGCGAATGACTTAGGATGTGTACATATATATATATATCCACAAATTTTTTCCCATAAGGAAAAATTTAACTTTCTAAGGGCGTAATGTCACGAATCAGTTCGCGACATTTCCCTTTTGTGAGAAGCCACGAACTATTAGTGGAAAACTCACTGTGTATCGCTCAGTTAACCGTTTCTCTCTCCATTTCGGAGTATACTTTTCAAAACATTCGTCACCGTTTTCAAAAAGTGACCGATTTAATGCACGTCACTAAGTGCGCTACTGAGCGATACAATTGTTTCTTTATCGTTTGCCTCTGCTTCCCTCAACTGTTAGCCACGCCTTGCGTCCTGCCCATACAATGTATTTGAATTCAGTCGAGTGTTTGCTGTGACGGAGACAGGACCTGTGCAGCAGTGCGAGAGGTCAGCTAGTACCCAAACTCCACTTACAGTTTCTCCAAGCTCCCACCTTTAGTTCTCCAGCTTTGGGTGATACATAGCATTCATCGACTGGTATTTCCTTCGTGTATTTCCTAGTTTTAAGAGTTTAGTTAAGGTGTTTTTCCTAGGCGTAAGTATTTAGCTTCTGTGTGAGTGAGCGATTGCGTCTCATTTAATTTGATTTGAAATGTAATGTTAAATTTATTTTTGTAATTAATAAATTTAACAGTTCCTTTCTCGAGCTTAATGTAAAGTAAAAATCTTGTTTCATTTCTCCATAATTAAGCTTATTTTCCATATAGCTCCTAGCTTGCATAAACGTTTGCTTTCATAACTGGTACTTAGACCAGTCTTGTTGTATTAACTTAATATCCGTTGTGCCACCTGGGAGTTAAGCATCGGCAAGAACCTGATGTTAGTATTAGTTATTTATTGTCAGGGGTGATGTAACTTTCTCCAGAGGCTAACAGTACAGTAATTCAGCAATTGTGAGTAATTAGTCTCTGCTGTGTACTGTTGAGAAAGTTTATAAATTCTCGTTCTTGAGAATCTTAGCAAGTCAGCGTAAAGTAATCGTTGCTTGATGTAGCAAGACAATCATTGTCTCTGCTCTTCAATATTATTGAATATTATTATCAAATTAAATAATATTTAACCATTTATATCAAAATTACCCTGATATTATAAAAACCCCGTGACAGTAGAGTGTATACATATATCGTCAGCATAGCAGGTGATGGTGGTACCAGGGATGTTAGGTAACCTTGAGAGTAGTCGGTGCATTAAAACATTGAATAAGAAGGGACTAAGAACACCACCCTGAGGAGTTTCTAAATTGAAGGCTTTTGTAGAGCTGTACGTACCCTTGAACAGGACCTGGGAGGACCTGTTGGTGAGATATCCTCATACCCACTTCAATAGCCGTCCTCTGATGCCGAAGTCCACCAACGGATCGAGGATAATGTCCCTATTGGCAACATCAAAGGCGCTCTTCAGATAAAATGAAGGCAACCAGACTGTTTGGGGAGAGGCAGGAGTATAATTCTAGGAGGCAGTGGTGTGTGCAGCACTGTGGGAGGAAGCCAAAGAGTCTGTGAGACAACATAGATTCTAGCCTAAACATGAGACGAGTGAGCAATATCCACTCCATCACCTTGCTGAAACAAGAGGTTAGGGAAACTGGCCTAAACTCGTCTGTGCCAGGCTTGGGGATGGGTACAATGGTGCTGCAGGTCCAAGCGGTAGGCACGTGACCAAGTTTGTAGCAAAGGTTGAACAGGTGAAGTAAAGGGTCACCTGGTACTCGCTGAAGCTGTTGGAGAACAGAGTATATTATCCCGTCATCCCCTGGAGCAGTCGACTTACCCCGAGCAAGAGCCTGTCACAGTTCATCCTCTGTGATGGGTGTGGTGTCCTCGACATCCTCCTCAAGCAACGCCTTCCTCAACCGTAGTGCGCGATGACCTGCACCTGCCGACAGTGCCACTTGAACATGCCCGGGGAGACTGTCTACTTGCGACCGTCTGACCCACTCATCAATTAAGCTTTGGGCATACACACCAGGGCTGTGGTGGAAGGCAGTGGCGGGCTTCCTTCTTGTTACAGTTCGTATCATCTGCCACATGGTCCCCACACTTGTCTGCTGGTTGATTTTGTCTGTGAAATATTGCCAAGACTCGGTCCTCACACAGCCCTGTATTTGTACTAGTTCATTCCTCAAGGCTTGGTATCGGTGAAGATGGTCAGCAGTAGGGTCCACTTGAAAGAGAAGGCCAGCCTCCAATGCTGTACTCTCGGCTTGCCGGATGCGGCGGTCGAGAGTCCATGAATACACACCCTCTCTGCGTTGTATGTGTGGTCTGGAGAGAGGCAGACAGACAGACAGACAGACAGACGAGGGGAGGGCAGGCGTCAAGGTGTCGAAGCAGGAAGATGCTTTGTTTATGACTTGAATATTCGCTCACTTTCTCACTATAATTATCTGTTCTCCCATAAATTCGGCTCACCCACTCTCTCACTCCTGTAATCTCTCTCTTTCCTTTCTGTCTCACTTTCCCATAGGAGTATCTTCACGCAAACTACATCTGTCTCTGTCTCCTCCTCCCCCCTCCTCTCTCTCTCTCTCTCTCTCTCTCTCTCTCTCTCTCTCTCTCTCTCTCTCTCTCTCTCTCTCTTTTTCTCTCCACACACACACACACACACACACACACACACACACACACACAAACTAACTAACAAAATCACATTCACTCTCCCTTTTTATTCAAAACACACACACACACACACACACACACACACAAACTAACTAACAAAATCACATTCACTTTCCCTTTTTATTCAAAGCACACACACACACACACACACACACACACACACAAACGAACTAACAAACAAAAACACATTCACTCTCCCCTTTTATTCAAAGCACACACACACACACACACACACAGTTACAATACACATATAAATTGGAATACTCTAGATTTAAAAAGCCAGGAAAGCTGTTGGGACCAAAAGCTTCTGGACCTTGTGCAGGAGTTTTTCCTGACACCAGAAAAAGAGGACTTGACGTACCATCAGTATTAGATCTTATATTTACTAGGCAAGAAAATGATATTGACAATATAATGTATCACCCTTCATTCGGCAAAAGTGACCATGCAGTATTAGATTACAACTTCAGGATTGCATACTTCATAATTAATAGTAATGAAAGTTACAAAACGAGCCTTAACTACAAAAGGGCAACTATCATGACCTAAAGAAATACTTCTTAGAAACAGATTGGGAAAAAGAGCTTAGAGGACAAGATTTAAATGTTATATATAGAAAATTCTGTGAACTTTGTGAAATAGGAGTCCAAAAGTATATCCCACAACACAGAAAAGCGGAAAAGAAATAAAGAAATGGTTTAATGCAGAATGTAAAAAATCAAAAGAAAAAAAGATTTGTTGTGGAACAGATACAGAAGACACAATAGTGAAAGGGCATATAACAACTATAAACAGGCAAGAAACGATTATACAAGAATAAGGAGGGAAGCCCAGAAACAGTTTGAGGAGGATATCGTAAATAAAAGTAGTGATCAACCGAAGCTATTTTACAGCTACACCTGAAGCAAAACCAAAGTAAAAGATATAATACAATCCAATACGGATGAGGGGATCACCTATACACAAGAGAAGGATATTTGTGAAGCACTAAATAAGAGTTTCCAATCAGCATTTACAGAAGAAAATAATTTTGAGAGGGATTATATGGAACATGCATGCCCACACATACTACCATATCTACAAATATCAGAAAAAGAAATACAGGAGGAGCTGAATAACTTAGACAAAGGAAAAGCAAATGGTCCTGATGAAATTTCATGTTGGGTGCTACATGAATGTGCAAAGAAGTTTAGTAATCCATTATCTTTAATTTTCAAGGAATCCTTGGGACAAGGTAAACTACCTGATATTTGGAAGAAAGCAAACATTGTTCCCTTATTCAAGAAATGGAATAGACAAAATCCACTCAACTACCGACCAGTATCACTAACCAGTGTTGTAAGCAAGGTATTAGAAAAGCTGATAAGAAAAGTTTGGGTAAATCATCTAGAAGAACACAATATGATAACAGAAAGACAGTTTGGTTTCAGAAAGGGAAAATCATGTGTTACTAATTTGTTGAGCTACTATGATAGAGTAACAGAAACATTACAGAACAGAGAAGGATGGGTGGACAGTATCTATTTAGATTTCAAGAGAGTATTTCACAGAGTACCGCACCAAAGACTTTTATAAACTGTACCATCAAGGGGGAATCCGAGGCAAACTGTATTGTTGATGCAAGATTTTCTCAAAAGAGAGAGAGAGAGAGAGAGAGAGAGAGAAATGAGAACAGTACTAAGGGGAAATTACTCATCATGGAGGGAAGTGACTAGCGGAGTTCCACAGGGCTCAGTGCTGGCACCAATCATGTTTTTAGTGTATATAAATGACATAGATAGCAACACTGGAAATGAAAGCTATCTAAATATGTTTGCTCATGATGCAAAAACACAAAAGAGAATTACTAACACAGACTCTGTAAAGAGCTACAAGAAGAATTAAATAAACTTCATGAATGGAGCAATACATGGCAAATGGAATTCACTGTGGACAAGTGTTATGTAATCAAGTTTGGTAAAAGTGGAAAAAGACCTGATTGGGATTATTAAAGAGAAGGACCTAGGTGTGATTATCAATAACAGACTATCTCCGGCTGACCACATCAGTGAGAAGATATGGAACATGTAGGGTATACACTGCTTGCAAATATGAGAATAGCATTCACATACATAAATGAAGACATACTAAGAAAGATAATAAAATCATTCACCAGACCAACCCTGGAGTATGCGTCAGTAGTCCTCATCTCAAAAAACACATAGATAAGATTGAAAAAGTTCAAAGGGCCGCTACAAGATGAGTACCAAGCTTAAAGGATCTAAGCTACGAAGAAAGACTAGAAAAACTGAATCTACCTACACTACAGGAGAGAAGGAAAAGAGGAGACATGATTAACTGTATTGTTGATGCAAGATTTTCTAAAAAAAAAATAAATAAATAAATAAACAGAGAAATGAGAACAGTTCTAAGGGGAAATTACTCATCATGGAGGGAAGTGACTAGCGGAGTTCCACAGGGCTCAGTGCTGGCACCAATCATGTTTTTAGTGTATATAAATGACATAAATAGCAACATTGGAAATGAAAGCTGTCTAAATATGTTTGCTGACGATGCAAAAATACGAAGGAGAATTACTAACACAGACTCTTGTAAAGAGCTACAAGAAGAATTCAATAAAACTTCATGAATGGAGTAATACATGGCAAATGGAATTCAATGTGGACAAGTGTCATGTAATCAAGTTTGGTAAAAGTGGAAAAAGACCTGATTGGGATTATAAGTTAGGAAATAAAACCCTACACACATCAGAAAGAGAGAAGGACCTAGGTTTGATTATTAATAACATACTATCTCTGGCTGACCACATCAGTGAGAAGATACGGAACATGTATACACTGCTTACAAATATGAGAATAGCATTCACATATATAAATGAAGACATGTTGAGAAAGATAATAACACCATTCATCAGACCAACCCTGGTTGGTCTGGAGTCCTCATCTCAAAAACACATAGATAAGATTGAAAAAGTTCAAAGGGCAGCTACAAGATGGGTACCAAGCTTAAGGGATCTAAGCTACGAAGAAAGACTAGAAAAACTGAATCTACCTACACTACAGGAGAGAAGGAAAAGAGGAGACATGATTATGCTGTATAAATGCATATCAGGGAAGGAGAAAATAGACATAAATGATTACATAACCTATGGGCATGGATCAGCATGAGGACACTGAAAAAAAAAAAAATGATTAAAAAGAGAGGCGATAAAGATGGATTTATAACTATCTCGCTACTTTGTCAGTGTACAGTGCCTACCTGTCTATACGGTAATCTGTCTTTCTATGCATTGATCTGTTTGTCTGTATCTGTGTTGTTACGGAACAGAGAAAGATAATGTACACTTTAAGTGAGAATACTAAAAATCACTACTGTCCCGTAAAGTTCCAGGTTCAAAACAAAAGAGTTAGGTAAAATTACAAGTTAAAGTTTAATGCTCAAACTAACAACAAAACATTCAGGACTCATAAGGATAATGTAACGGCAAAAAACAGGTTAAATATATGGTCAAAACCTGATCTCCTGGCTGAACGTGGCGTAACCTGGACTTCTTATCATACCAAGTCTTCATCTTCTGCTGAGCAGCTCCTAAATTCACTCTCGCCAGCTGTAAAGCAGTGGACAGCCGTTCTTTGAACTTCATCACATACTCCAGCAGGTTGACGTCATCTTCCTCCGACAGCCAGCATTCCTTGAGTAACTTAAGGGGTCCTCTTACTTCACGGCCAAACAGTAGTACAAAAGGTGAGAAACTCAGCGATTCATTTGGAGATTCTCTTGCGGCAAATACAACGAATGGAAGACCTTTATCCCAGTCTTTCTGATGTTCCAAACAGTATTTCTTGAGCATCGATTTGAGTGTTTGATGATATCTCTCCAACGCTCCTTGGGTCTGGGGATGGTAAGCTGAAGACGTGATCTGGGTGATGCCCAACTCTTTCAGAGACTGCTTGAAAACATTTGACATGAAATTACTTCCCCGGTCTGACTGTACCTCCTTGGGCAGGCCAAACTTTGTGAAGAACCCTAGCATTTCCTTAACCACGTTCTTTGCTGAGATATTTCTAAGTGGAATGGCTTCAGGATAACGAGTAGCCATATCAATCAGGGTCAACACATAAGAAAATCCTAAAGAAGTCTTAGGAAGAGGGCCCACAATATCCACCAATACAAGGGTGAATGGCGCCTCAAAAGGAGGAATGGGAACTAGAGGTGCAACCTTTTTGGTCTGATTACACTTCCCCACAACTTGACAGGTGTGACAAGACTTACAATACCAGGAAACATCCCTGAAGATACCTGGCCAGTGGAAGTGTTTCAAAATGCATGCCACAGTCTTCCTCACTCCAAGGTGTCCTGCCAAACTGGAATCATGAGCCACTCTAATGATATCCTGCCTACAAACACGAGGGATGACAACTTGATGTACAACCTCCCATTCACAGTCGGCTGATGCTGTTGGGGGTCTCCACTTCCTCATAAGTACTCCTGACTTTATATAATAACAAGTAGAAGCACCGGCTGACTCTTCCTCACTGCAAGCAGAGTTAGCTAGACCTTTCAACTCAGGGTCAGCAACCTGCAACTCAACCAACTCTTGACGAGACAAATTATCAACACTACAGGGTACTGCCTCATCTGGTGAGTGGTCCAAATTAGCAAGAAAAGTGTCAGCTAGGATAACATCATCATCATCATTATCCTCTAAGTCACCAGTAACTTTAGACTTAGCCCTAGCTACAGCACATGCAGAGAACACATCAGGGACATCACAATCCTGAGCCGCAGCCACTGGCTCACTAGACAACTGAGGAGCTGGACACACTTGACTTCCACCAATATCATTTCCAAGTAAGAAAGTTACACGTGACATTGGGAGTGTCTCAACCAACCCAACCATAACGGAACCATTAACCCTTTAACCGCGGGTATTGTTTTGGTCTGACTGTCCTCTCCCGCGGGGGTTTCAGCCAAATGTAAACAAACCTTTAAACCTTAATAACTCTGCACAGAATAAAGCTAGAGAAAAAAAATAAGGTACCATTAGAAAGTACTAACCTTCAGCTTTCCATTGATGTAGGTTTCATGACTTTGTTGACTTTCACAGGACGGGGAGAGCCGTTAGAAGTGAGGGGTATGAAATAACTATTTTACGCCCCACACACCAGTACCAGATGCCAACCACTCTCTCATAATAGTAATATAAACATATATGAACACTGTACATACGATAAACACCCACTCTGTGTTCACTGAGGTAGGTAAAAGGCACTTCCCTGCAGCTGCACCCGCTCTTCACTGCGGCTGCGCCTCACTTCACTGCGGCGGCACCGGCTCACTGACGTTTCATGAGATCTTTTCATTCTTGCTAACTTCTAATATTATTTTACATATAATCTGGGCAATATACATTATATTTACAATGCACTTATTACTATATTGCGTCACTGGCGCGTCACAGAATTACATAAGTGCCGCAGAATTCCACAAGTGCCGCAGATTCTCTTATTACAATATCACATATTATACTGGCCAATATTTCCTTTTTTTTTCTAGGCAAAATATCCCTTATTACTACATTATCCATTATACAATTATTGGCAAAGCACGTCACTGTCGCATCACTATATATCACTGTCACTTTCAGTATTTACTCAGAGAGTGGTACTCGGCAAAGCACGGAGTTACACATAGAGCGACTTGGCATTCCAGGCACTGGTGTGTGCTCATTTTTCTCGTCCTAGGCCTCCGTGTGGTGGTAGAACATACTCTGCAGCGGCCCTGTGACAACCTGCCGCCTGCTGTAAGAGGCAATTTCACAAGCTGGTGCCGGCTCATGTAATTGCGGCACTCAAGACGGTCAGGTTGTGTGTCAGAGTGTCGCCTCGGGATCAATGCCGTCACCTGACCAAATCGTGCAAGTAGCTGCTGCACAACAGTCTTGGAAAACTGTCTCAGTGATGGTTGCCTTATGCCCCCGACTTGTGTCTTGTAGAGAATGAAGGCGTTGAGCATGCACATATCGAGCATGTGCAGGCAAGCCTTCCTGTACCATCGGGTGTTTCTCCTGAGACAGTCGATTTCGCCAATCATCATATCAGACTTATCAACAAGTCTCATATTTACATTATAATCAATGACGGCATCAGGCTTCATGATTGGCTCTCCCGTCCTGTAGCTGACCTTCCCAGTTCTCTTCAATTCCCCCTTGTGGATGATGCTGATCATATTCACGACCTTCTTGTCATGCCACCTGATCGCAAGAAGCTTGTCTGACTTCTTCAGGTGAACATCTCCCCTGGATGATGATGATGCTTCGGGGAAACTCTTTCCTATAGCTCTGTACAGTGCCAACAGTGCCAATGCCGTGTTCAGCAAGGTATTTGGAGAGTTTCGGTGCTGTGTAGTAATTGTCTGTGTACAGCACATGATTACCACCAAAATACCTCTCCATCAGCACTTTTACAACGGAGCCAGAGAAGCCAAGGGGGTCTTTCCTGTTCACATCCATTGTGCTAGCCGAGTAGATGACAAAATCCAGGATATACCCCGTCTCACAGTCACACAGCACAAAGAACTTTATCCCAAAGCAGTGGTGTTTGCTGGGGATGTGCTGCATGAATTTGAGACGTCCTCTGAACAATACCAGGGATTCGTCTATGACGACTTTCTGCATAGGCCGGAAAAATCGCATAAATCGATCCCTAATCCTGTTGAGAAAATCCCTCACTTTCCACAAAGGGTCAGTTTGGGACGGGTTTGCATTGTCAGCGAAGTGCAGGTATCCAAGCAGCTGTCGGAACCGATCCCATGACATATACTTCCCGAATATTGGGATAGTAGTTATGTCATCCACGAGCCAGTACTCCTCCAACTCATGTCTCTTTATATGGGGCATCAAAAACATTAGTGCAAAGAACACATACAGCTCTCTGATCCCGACAGGCAACCACGACACTTGCTTTGGTGAGCCAATAGGTCCCAGCCCTTCTGCTGCACACTGAGCTGCATACCTATTGGTCTCATCGCTGACATGCTGCACGATTTCATCATCCATGAAGGCCAGGAAGTAATCAACAAAGTCATCTCCTGCGTTGCATGGGAAGGCAGGCTGTATTCCAGCATTTGTCATATCAAACGGCGGATTGTGTGGCTGAAAATCTGCACCGTCAGACCAAACAAATGCATCCACTTGCCCTGTGCATGGTTCAGTGGCAGGGGCAGGTTGCATTCCACTCGTTTCCCCGTGAGAAGGAGCTGAGGTGGAGGCAATGGGTGAGGCAGGAGGTGAGGCAGGAGGCAAGCGGAAGGTGGGTGAGGCAGGAGGCAACGGGGAGGGGGGTGAGTGCGGGGGCGGTGAGTGGGGGAGCTGAGCAGGGGGCAGGCGGGGGGGTTTCTGACCTGGTGCGTGGTGAAACTTGACCCTTTCTACCCCACTTATCTCCTCGCTTATCGCCCAGCTTTGCCCTCCAACTGCCATGCATCCCCTTTGTTCTAGGCCTGCCTGCACGGCCTGCCTTCCCTCGCTTTGCAGGCTTTGGTAATTC
This sequence comes from Coenobita brevimanus, assembly GCF_032717465.1. NCBI lineage: Eukaryota > Metazoa > Arthropoda > Malacostraca > Decapoda > Coenobitidae > Coenobita > Coenobita brevimanus. The sequence goes on along the minus strand of NC_137033.1, from coordinate 29,497,662 downwards.
GTACTCCTCAGATGATGTAGACTGAGGAGAGGGCACGACAGATGATGATGATGATGATGTGAGGGCAATAGGGCTAGGGGAATGGGAAATTGATGGGAAATGCTTACTAGGGCCTGGTGTGGGAGACGCGAGCCTGCGCTTCACTCCCTTCCCACGTGCAATACCAGATTTGCCCATAGGAGCCTTTCCTTTCCCAGAGTAAGTTGGGGGTGGTGGGGGGGAAACAACACGATCACTTTCATCACTGTCACTATCAATGGAAAATGGTTCACCACCAATCACTGCCAAATCATCACTGCTTGCTGTGAGTGTGTCACTTTCACTGCCACAATCAAGAGTAGTACTTACAGTTTTGTCCAGCTCAGTTCTAATTTTAGGAGTGCTCAACCCCTTCTGCCTCGCCGTCGGCAGTTCCTTTACCGGTGTAGAGGTAGAGGGAACACTAGCACTAATCATTGTAGAGGAGGAAGCGAGCGACGATGAGTCGGGACGGAGCGCCATTATCACGCACAGAGCTGGACAGATACTGACTGATGCGGGTCAGGGCAGGGGTGGGGGGGGCCCCCTCGGGGTTGGAGGAGGGAGGTGTGGGATGGCTGGCGTGAAAGAACTCGACAGCTACTCTTGCGTGAGAATTTGCGCGCCGGGAAAACGCGCGGTGTTCAAAATATTCACGATCATTCCAGAATGACACCCGCGGTTTGGTCCAGTTTTGTCCCTGTCATTCTGGAATGACACCCGCGGTTAAAGGGTTAACAAAACCAGACTCTAAATTCACTCTGCACAGAGGGACAGAGAAGTAATTATTCCCTACACCTTGTAAGATTACAGTTTCATCAGAGGAATTAACATTAGAGCCTAGAACACTGGTCAGCATAAGGGATTGGCAAGCACCTGTATCATGATATATTTTAACTGATTTCCTGTCATTACTGTCCAGAGGACTGACAAAACCATCAGACAGGAAATTAGCACATGAACTCTTGAGAGTGTCACCCACGTTACTGCTCAACAGAGAAGCTTCATCATGAGAATTTAATTTACCCCTCAAAGCAGGTTCAGTTAACTCAGTTAAAGAATTCTGGGAACTCTCAAGGGTGGACACTAGACCAATTGACTGAATATTTAAAGACTCCTTTTTGTTCACATCACGCTGTCTCCTGAAACATTTCTCCGTAGTATGACCAAGCTTACTACAATAAGCACATTTACTTTTCTGAAACCTAGAGGTGAAGCTGGTATTTACTTCCTGAGAAACATTATCTTTATTTTCTTCCCTGTTACCTGTACTCTGAGTAGAGGCAACGTACTTACTCTCAGCTTTCCTTTTTTCTCTAGAATATCTCTTGTGAGTGAGAACATATTCATCAGCTAAAACTGCAGCATCAGACAAATTATCTATTCTTCTCTCATCAAGATATAGGCTTACATCTTTATTAATACACCTTTTGAAGTCCTCCAGCAAAATCATCTGCTTAAATTTGTCAAAATCAGAATCCACATTCTTAGAATTTGACCACTGCTCTAACAGATCTTCTTTGATTTTTGCATACTCAACATGGGATTGCTTATCTTGCTTATAAGTTGTCCTAGATTTTACTCTATAGGCTTCAGGAACAAGCTCATAGGCCTTAAGAATCAAGCTCTTAACTACATCATAATTATCACATTGATCCTGAGGCAAAGATGCATAAGTTACTTGAGCTTTACCGGTGAGAACAGTTTGAAGGAGTACTGGCCAATACTTTTTGGGCCAATTAAAACCTGTAGCTACCCTCTCAAACAACTGAAAATACTTTGTTAAATCAGATTCATTAAAAGGAGGGACAAGTTTAACATTTTTAGCCACATCAAAATCATCAGAGCTAGATGATCCAGTTCCACCTTGTTTCATGCGATACTCATGGTCTGCCTGAATCCTAGCAAGTTCAATTTGTGCCTGAGCCTGTATCTGTGCCTCCTGAATACGAGCATTTGCCTGAAATTCAGCCTCCTTAGCACGAGCCTCCTGCAGGGCTAGCTGTAACTTAGCTAATTCAATCTGCGTTTGCTCATTTGGAGGAGTTACATTAAACAAGCTTTCATTAATCGTCAACAATTTAATCTTTAGAATGATGAGAGCGAACAACAATTCCCAATTGTTGAGCAACAAGCTTAAGTTCATTCTTTGTTCTGTTTTCTACATCACACACTGTTTGCACATTTGACAAAAAATCTTTGGCTTCATCAAGAGTAGTAATAGTAGACATCATGAATATATCACAGTCACAAAATATCAAGCAATATCCTTATGATAATATCCTGAATATCCTGATAAGAGGTCGCCAAATTTATGTTACGGAACAGAGAAAGATAATGTACACTTTAAGTGAGAATACTAAAAATCACTACTGTCCCGTAAAGTTCCAGGTTCAAAACAAAAGAGTTAGGTATAATTACAAGTTAAAGTTTAATGCTCAGACTAACAACAAAACATTCAGGACTCATAAGGATAATGTAATGGCAAAAAACAGGTTAAATATATGGTTAACTGCAATAGCCTCAATTAACACGAAATTAGCACGAGTAAATTTATCTAAGTCAGCCCTGATAAAATGAGAAAACCAGATAATACTCAGTGAATGCAAGATATATTATTACAGATACAAAATATTATTACCACTGGCTGACAATATGAATTACAAAAACTTTACTAGGCCTATGAATCAACACCTTATGCTATACAGCACAAGAACAAAATGTAATAACACTTATACTCAAATTACACAGCTGCTAGATGGTTGGAGACTTCCCGAGCACTCACAATAATAACAACTGTACAAGGGAGGACAGAGATTTGAGCAAAATGAGGAGTAAATCTAAGTGGCAATTAATGCAGAGACTGAGCTCATTATATAGGGGCCGGCAGAGCTTGATACAACTTGTAAGAAGGACGCGCAAATGAAGCCAGAGGGGACAAAGAGTTGACACTCCTGCTCTGAACAACAGAAAGAACGACTTACTCTACTATAAGGGAGGAGGGGGGGAGTGAGGTAGACCACGCTCGTGATCAAACATGCAGCATACTGTACGTTAGAATTACACAAAGGATGATGAAATCATAGGCTATGTAACAGTGTATATATCTTTCCATCTGTCTGTATGTTTGTATGTGTCTGATTAAACATCAGTCTCTTTATCTGTATATCAATGTATCGCTTCGTGAATCCATATAGCTATCCATTTAGTTTCCTAAATAGGGCAATTGATCAGTGGAATGCACTACCGAATGAAACAGTGTGTGCCAAAACTATTCACAAATTTAAGGATGTGTACGATAAAAATGGTTTAAGACACGGGACAGTACGAGCTTGGCTCATTCCTGTAAAGATACAATTAGGTAAGAACACACACACACACACACACACACACACACACACACACACACAACACAGTGGCAAATGGATAGATATATGGATTCATGAAGCGATACATTGATATACAGATAAAGAGACTGATGTTTAATCAGACACATACAGACAAACATACAGACAGATGGAAAGATATATACACAGATACAGACAAACAGATCAATGCATAGAAAGACAGATTACCGTATAGATAGGTAGGCACTGTACATTGACAAAGTAGCGACATAGTTATAAATCCGTACATTAACCAAAGAACAGACAGACAGACAGACAGGGAGACAAATCAGAAAATTCAAGCAATGGAGAATGTAATGAATGGGGAAAGATGCAAGCAATGAATGAAGTAATGCAGGTTGATGTGAGTGAGTGAGTGAGTGAGCGGGAGTGATGACTGAAACATATGGACAGATAGACAGATAGGTAGACAGATAGTTTATTAACCACAGCATGTACTATCACGAACAAAAGTTCGTTCCCCCAGCCAGCCACCGTGTGAGTCCGAAACATCTGAGGATCGGAAATGAAGCATCTGAAAGAAGTGCCATTTTCAGCCAACGGAAGGCGCACAGTAATGTTTATGAGGGGGAGAGGGAGGTTGGGAGAGGGAGGTGAGACGAGAGGAAGTTTGTGTCAGGGTATAGATTAAGTAGCTTAATCACCAGATGTTGATATGGTTGCGATTGCGTCAGCGATGGCTTAAAATAAGAATGATAACTAATATTCGGTAACAATATTTCTATGCATTGTGGATTTTATAGCAGAAAGAGTAGTTAGTATTATAATTACTGGCAATATACTGAAATCACACTTTTAAGTGTTGATGCTTATTACTAATATACAGTATTTGTGATATTATTTTTAATGTCGATAAATGGTCATCATTCATACAACGTTTTATACAAAACAGTAACTTATTTTGTCTGTTATAAAATGTTAGACTTTACTCCAAACATTACCAACACATAGTAAATATCTCGCAGAGAAGCAAATGCATCGCACACTTATGTATATATCAACAAATGTAACCCCCCCCCCCACCAAATACTAAGTGTACTACAGGAATTAGTGGCTGAAATACAACTACGGTTAGGTTAGGCTAACCTAACCTAACCTAACCTAACCCACCAAATACTAAGTGTACTGCAGGAATTAGTGGCTGAAATACAACTACGGTTACACCTGGAAGGTTTCCCTCAACCTCGGGTCAACATAACAACAGTGGTGTTCATTATGGGTCTTAATCTGTTAATGACGCACGTGACTGGGTATCACATATCAGGACCACGCAGCGGCATCTCCCAACCTCTCCGACCCCATCCTAAAGAAATACAGAAGCAAACATTTCTACAAGAGACAAATAAAGGAGAGTGATGAGAGACGTGAAGACCGTTAGGCTACTCCACAAGTGTTAACCACCTGTTTATGGATGATCCTGATATGCAGTAACCAGTCACGTGTATCATACACAATTTAGGACCCACAGTATACACCTAGTAAGGTATTTGTTTTATTACATAAGTTGTGGATATCGAGTTTTTATTTTTGCATAGTGAAAACGGAGTGAACAAATTACTGTATGTAACTGCAGGATAAGTAAGACTTGTTTCACTAGTCTAGGAAGCTGATAGTGCCTGCACCATGTATGGACTGTCTAGTACGCCCGCGCCGGTCGAGTCAGAATAAGGCTAAGGTTACTCTGGCAGGTTTGCCTCAACTAAGGTTAGGGCTAACAATAACTATAGTCAACATATCATGCCCTTTTTTACAATTTACCTCTCTGAAGGTGCTAGTTTGCTGAGAGAGAAAAAAACTGCACTGCTGTTTTTGCTCACTAAAGTAGCCCGTCAATGGGGTAAAGCGAGAAACAAAGAAAAATAACACCACTGTTGTTATGTTGACCCGAGGTTGAGGGAAACCTTCCAGGTGTAACCGTAGTTGTATTTCAGCCACTAATTCCTGCAGTACACTTAGTATTTGGTGGGTTAGGTTAGGTTAGGTTAGGTTAGCCTAACCTAACCGTAGTTATATTTCAGCCACTAATTCCTGCAGTACACTTAGTATTTGGTGGGGGGGGTTTACATTTGTTGACGATATACACATAAGTGTGCGATGCATTTGCTTCTCTGCGAGATATTTACTATGTGTTGGTAATGTTTGGAGTAAAGTCTAATATTTTATAACAGACAAAATAAGTTACTGTTTTGTATAAAACGTTGACTGAATCCTGACCATTTATCGACATTAAAAATAATATCACAAATATCGTATATTAGTAATAAGCATCATTTGACCCTCCTCTAACACTTAAAACGTGTGATTTCAGTATATTGCCAGTAATTATAATACTAACTACTCTTTCTGCTATAAAATCCACAATGCATAGAAATATTGTTACCGAATATTAGTTATCATTCTTATTTTAAGCCATCGCTGACGCAATCGCAACCATATCAACATCTGGTGATTAAGCTACTTAATCTATACCCTGACACAAACTTCCTCTCGTCTCACCTCCCTCTCCCAACCTCCCTCTCCCCCTCATAAACATTACTGTGCGCCTTCTGTTGGCTGAAAATGGCACTTCTTTCAGATGCTTCATTTCCGATCCTCAGATGTTTTGGAGTCACGCGGTGGCTGGTTAGGGGAACGAACTTTTGTTCGTGATAGTACATATACGTATAAAATAATGTATATACCTTACACACAATATACTAAATTAGCTTAAATTTCCTATAGAGTAAATATTAGTACTGTAGTCCGCAATGTATCAAAATGAAAGACAAAGCCATAGTTCCAGCATTAGCGACCCCCTTCCTTGTAGGTAATCAGGACCTCATGAATGATTTTACATAGAACGTCAGGTGCTATGTTATCAGAAAACGATTCCTCCATCGTAACAAACTGCATACGGTCTCTAATACACTGTGTTAATGGACAGTCTAGTATGACATGCTGCTCGTAACAAACTGGAAACGGTCTCTAATACATTGTATTAAAGGACAGTCTAGTATGACATGCTGTTCAGTCTGCACGCTTCCACATCTGTATAACCGTTCACCAAGCGGCAGGCGTCCTCTACTCCGCCTGTTCCATCTACCTGTTTCACATGCTAGCGAACATCCACTGACTCGAAACTGTGTAAAAGCAATTCTATGGTTTTCGTTGATCACATTCCTCTCTCTATACACATAATGGACAGACATTCCTGGATTAATATACGTGTAAGTTACTCTTCTAGATGTGTCGCTTTGTCTTATCCTGTCAATAACTCTCTGCATTATATTATTCATCGGTGTTACGTCTACATTCAAAAAATCCCTCACTATTCTACCCGTACACATCGCAGAATATTGTATCAAGGAAATCACAAAAGCCAGTGGATCATCGACAAACACGGATCTCTCCTGCCACAGAGTGCGAAAAAAATGATGTTGTCTATATTTACCTAGCTCTTGCAAAGGTGAATATCCAGATTCCACATAACAAACATCGTTATTAGTAGATTTCCACACTTCTAATAATTTCCTCAGACACCAATTGTACAACTTTATTATAGGTTTCGAATCATCCCCTATCCAAGACTCAAATCCATCACAAATGATGACATCAGCGCAGCCTCAAAATCGTTTTTTCGCCATAAAAGGCACACAATTATTTTAGTTTACAAAAAACACAAATTTTAAGACACGAGACATCTTGATGTTCGCGTGAATCTTTACGGCAGACGACGTGGAACCATCACTCGTGAAAGGTGAGCTCAGGTACAGTACACATACATCTGGTAGTGCTCCACCCTCAACTCGCCCACTACTAACGCCTCCGAATCACCCTCGCCACCATTTATCACGAAAAACTTAGTCTTAGATTGAGTAATCATCATGCCATATTGTATACAGCAACGTTGGAGCAAATCCATCTTTTTCAACACGTTACATCTTGATGTCGATAATAAAACAGTATCATCCATTAGCGCCAGAACATGTAACCATTGTATAAATCCATCTACCTCACAACCTTCTTTAATAATCCTTATCAGTTCATCAATATATATTATACACAACAAGTATGAAGTAGAGGATCTTGTCTTAACCCCATAGTTATCAATACCACGGCTGTCCCAACCAAACTCTCTGTCAGGGTATCGATAGCACACAACATTACTGATCTGCAACCCAATAATTTAAGAGAGTATAATTATTCAGTACATGAGAGAGAGAGAGAGAGAGAGAGAGAGAATCTGAATCTTTATAATATTTGTGTGTGTGTGTGTGTGTGTGTGTGTGTGTGTGTGTGTGTGTGTGTGTGTGTGTGTGTGTGTGAGAGAGAGAGAGAGAGAGAGAGAGAGAGAGAGAGAATATACCCTCTGACCTTGCATGCCAACACACAATCTCTCCGTCTGTCTGTCTGTCTGTCTGTCTGTCATTTAGATTATACCTGTATATTTCCTCTCTCTCTCTCTCTCTCTCTCTCTCTCTCTCTCTCTCTCTCTCTCTCTCTCTCATATTTTGGGTTACACAAGAGCCTCGCGGTCCGATGAGAACCGTTTCAGAACAGCTACCTCCACCACCACTACCACCATCACCAACATGACAGAGTCCACCACCACCACCACCATCACCAACATGACAGAGTCCACCACCACTACCACCATCACCAACATGACAGAGTCCACCACCAACAGCATCATCGTTACTAGCTACCATTAATACAACCACCACCACCATCACCATCATAACTACCACTACCACCACCACCACAGCTACCACCTTCATCATCGCAGCTACCTCCACCACAACCACCCAGCTACCACCATCATCATTGCACCTGCCATCAATACCACCACCACCACCACAGATACTGCAGTTATCATCATAGCTACCACCACCACAACTACCACCATCATCATCACAGCTACCACCACCACCACCACGACCAGCACCAACATGACAGCTACCACCACCATCACCGACACGACAACAGTAGTCTGTTTGATTGATCTGTGCGCCTGAGATGTATGGGGCAATAGGGAGTGTTTGATTCGTGGCTACTGGTTGGCCGCCAATGATGTCTTTGGAGCAAATACAGGCATGTATTGTAGTGCAACATGTGGATGTAGATGTACACCGTGGGTGGATGCAGTGCTGCAACATGCGGACATGGGTGTACAAGGGGCTGGATAATTTACTTCAAAGGTAACTCAACATTTTATAAAACTTGATAATTAACTTTGATTTCCTTTGAAAACAGCAAATTTTTAAAGCTAATTTTGACCACTTTAGCTTTGGAAATTATTCCATATTTAAACTGGCTGCTTATACTGCAGGCAATTTAGAAATATAAGCATAGATTTGTTAAGATAAGAAGAGTTGTACATTTCCAAAATCGACGGCCAATCAGTTGTCGCGAATGAAACACACTTTACTCTCCCCATACATCTCAGCTGCACAGATCAGTCAAATAGGGTATACCTTCATCATCACCAACAAGACAGATACCATCACCACCATCACCAATAAGACAGCTACCACCACTTCCATCATCAACAAGACAGTTATCACCTCCACTACAACCATTTCCAACAAGACAGCTACCACCACCACCACCACCACCTTCACCAGCAAGAGAGCTACCACCACTTCCATCACCAACAAGACAGCTACCATCACCACCACCACCCCTATCATGATAAATAACACAGCAACCACACCTTCATCATCGACACTACAAGTGCCACCACCACCACCATCACGAACAAGACACCTACCACCGCCACCATCATTATCAACAAGACAACTACTAGCAACACCATCATCATCAACAAGACAGGTATCACCAACAACAACAACAACAAAACTGGTACCACCTACACTACCTCCAGCGTCACCACCATTACCAAGAAGACAGCTACCATCACCACCAAAACCATCACCAACAAATCTGGTATCACCTCTACTACCTCACCACCACCAACACGACACTACCACCACCACCACAACTGCCATCGACAAGACAACTACCACCTCCACTACCACCACCACCACCACCACCATCATCAACAAGAGAGTTACTACCTCTACTACTACCACCACCACCATCAACACGACACTACCACCAGCACCATCACCAGCAAGACAGCTATACCACCACCACCACCACTACCACCCTCACCAAGCCATGTACACACAGCAAAAAAACTATCGTTACAGGGGGGTCCGATGTGTTTCATACTGAACAACCTGTCTCGCTAGGGTTGGTAAGCCTGACAGTGGGTGAGTTGCCAAATAGGACGAGGTAGAAATATGCATGGGAGAAGCAATGGATATAGCTTATAATAAATATGCAACAAACACACGCAGGGATACCAATGGAGGAGGCTGTTATCAAAAACCTTCATTCGTGTGTCATTTTATATCGCGCAGAAGGTGTAACGATAGTTTTTTTGTTGTGTGTACATCACCACCACCACCAACAACACGACAACTACTACCACCATCACCATCACCAACACGACAGCTTCCACCACCACCACCACTACTACCCACACCAACAAGACATGTACACCACAACCACCACCACCACAAACACGACAGCTACCACCACCACCATCACCAACACGACAGCTAGGCTACCACCACCACCACCATCACCAACACGACAGCTAGGCTACCACCACCACCACCATCACCAACATGACAGCTACCACCACCACCACCACAATCACCACCACCACCCCATCACCAACATAACAGCTACCACCACCAGGACAAGCACCGTCACCAATAAAACAGCCACCACCAATGCCATCACCATCACCACCACCACCAACATCACCAACACGACAGCTACCACCACCACCATCACCAACAAAACAGCTACCACCACCATCACCAACACGACAGTTACCTCCACCACCACCACCATCACCAACACGACAACTACCACCATCACCAACACGACAGCTACTACCATCACCAACATCATCACCATCATTACAGCTACCATCAATACCACCACCACCATCCATCACAGCTGCCACCACCAGCACCACAGCTACCACTCAGAGATGGGAACTAGTAGATATACCATCAGGATTTCAGGTTGATCTTAAAGACCCCATATTGCTATTGGATGTTTTATTGGGAGCCTACATGTTACACCCACGGAGTGTAGTTGATCTCTAACTCCCATATAGTCTGTGAAGTTACAGGTAGATTTTCCTTTGTGTGTGTTGCCCAATGGCACTATACTGTTTACACACAGAACAGTTTCTTCATTGATTTGGCAAGAAAGCAACTGGCCTCTGCCGATTCATGAGATTCCACGGCGTTTGACTCAGGATGGATCTGCAACAAACATCCGCTTGCTTACATTTGTCTCCCCCCGAAAAAATAAGATGTCTTCCGACATGTTATAGATCCAGAGATTAATAGAAGACAATCTAAGTAATTAAACAACACCGATATTATAAGTGAATGATAAGACAAGTATATGATATTTTACTAATATTAAGAGTATACTAGTTAACCGGGTGAATATCTAACTAAATTCAGGTACAGTACATACATCGGAAAATGGTAAAACATTGATATACGTTACGGTGATGCATAATGAAATACAGGAATCACGATGATTTCGCGAGAGAAAAAAATCTCGTAGTAACTATATAGTGTTCACATAATTAGCTGGGTGTCCACAAGTTTTCATACTAATCAACACTGTATAGCTGAAGTGGCGTGGCGAATGTGGCTTGCCAACTTCAGCGTCAGGTTGCGATTACTTCATGTCACTTTCACATTTAACAAGTTTCACTGTTTTCTTATTTAACGTTTCACTGTTTCCCTTGTTTCATGTTGTAACCTAATTTTATGGAGTCATTTTTCTCCACACATTTAACATAACAATGGACCAAAAATCAATATGAATAAAAAAAAATCTTATTAATGTGAATGCAATAACAAAATGTACATATAAAATGAGGGCTCATAAAAATGGTGAAGGAAGTGAGATATTTGGACTACAGCATTCTTACATGGAACAGTTGTGATGGGGAAGATTCTAAAGAAAAACACAGGACAAGGACGAGGGTTTTGAACAGCAGACGAGCATGAATGTAAAAGATCAAACAGGACATTAATTTCGGTCGTGAGATAGAGGAAAGAATTCAGTGTACATCGATGCAGCCTAAAGAGTGTCATTGTGAAGTAGAGGGAAGGGAATTAGTAGGAAAAGATCATGGATGACTGTAAAAAGAACAGGAATATGATAATCGTAGAAAAGGGGGCAGCTTCAAATACAGGACAGTACAATTCTAGGCTTGAAAGAGAAAAAAAATAAAATTAAGATTGAAGAAGTGCTAGCCCACTGTAAATTAAGGGAAGATCGACACAGGGACAAAGTTTATGGTAACATGACAATCGACAAACTCTCTTCTTGCAACATAAATATTACTGGAGGGTAATACACAATATTTCTGTAATAACATTAATTTTGTCATTTTACTAAGACATTCAAAACTTTGTACAATGGCATGCCTAAGAGTGTTTCTGTAACAGTACTGCCCAATGACAAAGCTGTAACAATATATGTATCAGTATTACCTAGTAATAGAGATGTAAAAATAAACAGATGTAATAATACTACTATCACCCAGAGATGAACCAAGGACAGCTAGTGCCAGCAAGGCTGTTTACTCTCTCCACAACATCTTACTCATAAAATGAGTCCAGATTAATGCTGAAATCAGCTAAGTGGTCCTGGCAGGTGGAGGAACAGATACAAACAATAGTGGTGAGAGGTGCTGAGTGAAGCTTTTATCTGTACACATTAACAAGTAAGGTGGAGGTGATGAAGGGGAAGCAAGGGCAGAAGAAGAAGAAGCATTTCCTGATTTTTCTCCCACTCGATGTAAAAGTTCCTTTAAAATCGACTGCGTGAAACCATTTACTCTCAGGTGTCAAGTCCTTAATCTCAATTTTGTTACCGTTACGAGATATCACGCGGTGTGGGCTTGTAAATTTGTCATCTAATTTAGAAGTAAGCGTATATGAACGAACAAATACGTTAACGTTGATAGGTGATGCAGACAAATGTTGACATTGTATCATATCCTCTTTAGATAAAGGCAGATTAGCCTTTATGTACTGGTGTATTGTCTGGAAGTCTGTTATTTTCACTTTCACGTAATCATCCAAATTACAGAGTGAACTAGATTTCGATAATAACACTGAATAGGGCAAATTTTTATCGAGTCCGTGCAAGACAAAGAATGGAGTTTCGCCAATGGAGTTATTGATGGAACTATTGATTGAGGCAGGAACTTCGGGTATCCAATCATCACAACAGGTGCTTTGAGAACCAAAGTACCTCAAATACTCTAGCACCTTTCGATTTTGCCTTTCAGCAAGGCCACTGGAAGCCGGATGGTTGGGTATGACATTACATTTATTGATGCTATACTGCTTAAAAATCTCAGCAAAAGGACTATTGTTAAACTCCAACCAGTATCGGTAATAACAGTGGATGGTGTAGTCAATGGACAAATGACTTGATCAATGAAAGCATGTGCAACACTCTTAGCTGTCTTGTCTTGGACAGCTACGAGAACACAGTATCATGAGAAATAACCAACTGCCGCAGACAAATACTCTGCACCAGACTCCGTAAGAGGCAATTTAAGGAGGCCAATTGAAACAGTTTTCCATGAACGTGTTGGAACTGGATGTTGTAGGAGTGGAGCAGGTAATCCGTTTGACCCTTTAAGATGATTTACAAAGAACACAGGAATCACAGTGAACATTGATGTCCATATGCGTAATAGGCCAATAAAATGAAAGACGTGCTTGTCTCAAGCTGATCTGTTCCCAGATGGGATGCATGTGATGTGGTACGGACGAGATGCAGTGCTGCAGGTATTAAATCAGTGGGAACCGCCAGTTGATATACCTCCCTGTTAGGTATGTCCCTACCAGTAAGGGATGTCTTCCTATACATAATACCGTTGTCTAAAATGAGATCATCTACTGACACTGGCAGACTAGATAAGGTCAAAGCGTCTCCTGACTCCAGGAAATAAATAGCCCTAGACCACAGAGGGTCTACGTGCTGACAGTTATAAACAACATCTGAGGTTAGCGTGGTGTAAGAATTTCACTTGGTTGATATGGCGAGACTGCCGCGGTTAAATGATGTGAAAGAGCATCCGCAACTACATTTGGTTTACCATGCATGTACTCGAAGGTTGAGTTGAAATCTTGGATAGTAACTGACCATTGCTAGACATCTGGTATGATTTCTTCCTTTGACTGAATCACAAAGTGGGAGCTGATCTATTTAGATATGTACTGGATATCAGTAAATTATGTCTCTAATATGGCTGAGAGACCAAATAATTGCTAAAGCCTTCCAAACAGTAACATTGTAGCTACGTTCAGTGGCATTGTGGGCATGACTAGCATACGCTATTACACATTTCCTCTCTGCTTGATCAGTTTGCATCAATACCACGCCTTGACCTACCCAAGATGCGTCTCTGCAAAGAAGAAAATGTTCCTTATAATCAGGGAATGCCAGGACTGGGTCATTAACGATCGCTGTCTTAAGCGTTTCAAAGGCATGAGACTGGTCATTACTCCAAGCAAAAAGTTAATTTTTTTCCTAAGTAATTTAGTAAGAGGAGCGGCGATCTTTGTATAACCTTGATTTTTTTTTTTTTTTTTTACGTGTCCGACTCTGGGCAAAGGCTTCAGGGCCTATTTCTTGGGGGCAGTGACGTATCCCAAGGCCCAGTAGTCCTCCTACACCTCCACATGTCAAGAACCAGTAGTAGCCACTCAATCCAAGGCTTCTCCTTACATCACCAGTACTGGTGGGTTCTGGGAAGGTAGAGACTGTCTTAACTTTCTCGTCTGAAGTATGAATTCCTTCAGCATTAACCACATGTCCAAGAGATTTAATTATCTTACATAGAAAGTTGCATTTACTGAGTTTCGCGATGACCTGTTCGTTTACAGTACCAACAACAAACTGTTTTAGCTCTGCTTGTAGATCTGTCTCGGTTATGAGAGAAACTGCTTTGCGATGCCGGTCTTGCACATGACATGGTTGATGAACGTGGTGTGACGTTTTGTCTGCTAAGTGGATGTGAGACGTGTCCTTGACCTTGTGACTGCAAGGACTGTGGTGCTGAGCTAGTAACTGGTTGAACTGTATGTGCTGTTTGAGTAGGTATGACACCCAGTTTCTTCTATCTGTACAGTATGACACCCAGTTTCTTCTATCTGTACAGCATGAAACCCAGTTTCTTCTATGTGTACAGCTAACATGCTTATATCATCCCTTGGAGAAAACTGAATCTCTAACGCTGCATCTAATTCATCCTTACTAAGACGATTTAAGAATCTGAGATAACTAAATAACGATGCTACATTATTTTGTACAGAAGCGGCTTTTCCCTTTATCATCGGTTTCCGCCCACGGACTGTTTCATAATGCCTCTGAGATTTCTGTTCATGTTTTGGTGACACCGATTCCGCTTCTAACCGCGTATTTTGTTCGGGAGGGATGACCTTATTTTGTGTCATACTTTGCAATTATCTGTAAAAGCTCATCAAGCATCCTGATTTCGTGTGGTTTCAAAAAATTCTACGAATTTGTTACAGCATTCTCCAAAGGAATCAGACTTCTCTAAAAACTTACAGCGAATGAGAGATCAGGCTTGAAAGTAACCATCATCTAATCAGCTTCTGTGACAGGAGATTATAGCCTTGTCTGTTGTTAAGTCCTTTGTTTGTAACTGCACACTGGACATCACTGATGAAATCATACAGCCAAGTGCTGGATTCATTCCAGTAAATTTGAGATGCGATCCATCTTCCAAAATAGTTGTTTGGGGAGCGACAGGGGTTGCCGTTTTTAAATAAGTAGAAGTGGAAGGTAACTGAGAAATGTGTAATGCATCGGGGGTATGATATGAATGGAACTCAGCTGATTGAACTGGTTCTCACGAATAAGTCTTTCCATTTCTCAAACAAGTAAAATTGTCGTGTGAGGTTTCAGTCTTGGTCGGTTTTATTTCATCTCCGGAATTATATATATCATCTTCAGATAAATTAATCTTCTTAAAGTATGGAAACGTCATTAAGACATGAACTGGAGAAAAATAAAATAAGTACAAGGATAATATAAAGCAAGTGAATTCAGGTGAAGAGATTTTCTTTAGAAGCAATATATATATATATATATATATATATATATATATATATATATATATATATATATATATATATATATATATATATATATATATATATATAATACAATAACAGTTAACAAAGGAGGGTTTTTACATATACAGTATTTACAAATGAAGTGTTAACATGGATGAAATAGTAAAAAGAAAATTGGGAGTATGAACAATAATTTGGGGAAATTGTTTTAAGTACAGTAATTTAATCGCGTAAGAGAGAGAGAGAGAGAGAGAGAGAGAGAGAGAGAGAGAGAGAGAGAGAGGGGGGGGAGGGAGGGAGGGAAAAAAAAAACAAATTTAAGATTATTAGTCTGGAGATATTAAAAGGAACATTTTACTGCATGGATCTAACTCACCACCTGTTTATATAGCATATGGTGCAGGGCATGATGTGAGATGCCCCTGATAGTTGGTGGGAGGTGAAGAGGGCGAGTTGCATGTCCCCGGGTCTGTGGAGGTTTGACAGTCAGCAGAGTTGTGGTTGTGCTGAAGGCATGGTGACACACAGGTTTAGCAATAGACAGGCTTGGCGATGGGAAGGCTTGGTGATAGACAGGCTTGGTGATAGACAGGCTCGGGGACTGATGGGCTACAGTAGATGACAGACAGGCTTGATGACAGACAGGTTCTATGACAGACTGCCTAGATGACAGACAGGTTCCATGACAGACTGGGTTGGCAACAGATAGCAGACAGTTGGTTTACAGTCTACTGAATTTGACGGTAGACGGACCTGAAATAAGGCGTGTTCTTGACTTTGCTGCCACCAAAACGTGAGATGTGCGCCGGGAGATTTGCCATCAGGATGTCAGGTTGATCTTAAAGACTCTGTATTGCTGCTGGATGTTTTATTTGGGGTGTAGTTGACCTCTAACTCTCATACAGTCTTTGAGGGTGCTTGAAGAGAGTTTGCTTTGTGTGTATTGCCCGATGTCACAATCACACTGCTTACACTTAGAATAGTCTCTTCAGTGATTTGGCAAGAAGGAATCTGGCCTCTGCCGATTCATGAGATTCCACAACGTTTGACTCAGGATAGGTAAGCCACAAAAATTTGCTCTCTTTACACCATCAACAATATCATTATCATCACAGTTACCACCAACACCACCGTGTGACCATCATTGCTACGACCACCATCATCACAGCTACCATAATTTTCTGCTGAATAATATCGTCTGTTCGTAGCATCAGCAGAGCAGCAGACATCGGGCTGTAGATGTACAGTCACCCATAAAAGAAGTGATACCTCGCTAGCCAACCTCTTCACTTGTTTGTTTGTTTTCTTGAATTAATGGCTATCGGCCATATGTGGCCATTAAGCCAAAAAGTCTATGTACAAGACACACATACAGAACAAATACACAAAAGACACTGAAATACACTAAAGGTACAAGTCCTCAAAGATACAAAAGATGCCTGAATACAAAAAGACAGTTAAACAAAAGGACACTCGTATGGTCAACTCAAAAACACGGCTGTGGAGGTCGTAGTCACACGGGAGGCAGTGGTACGAGGCTGATGTCCGAAGACTGGTTAGACCTCGGAAGACACAGAAGAGCTGGAGCCTGAGTCAGAAGCAGAGCCTGTGCCATTGAGGTGTGAAAGTACAATCCCGAGGGTGTAGGACAGGATTCGAACCTTCTCGGGGTCGGTGACAGCCTGAACGGACCCCTGGCGCAACTCTTTGAAGGAAAGCAAGGCCCGCTGGTAGTCCGCCTTACTGAACTCCTCCTGTTCACACTCCTCAGGTGCCTTGCCCTCGTAGTACTGCAGCTGCTGCTCCATGCTCTTGGGGCCAAACCGCGTGAGTGAGGCAAAGTTACCCCAAGATAGTCGCCGAGCCGAAGCAGAGGGAGTGGGACTCTCTGGTGCCTGAACCTCAGATGAAGGGGGAAGTACATCTTGAGGCACCTCGGGAGACACAGAAGGGGTGGGAACTCCAGCCTCAGGTGATGAGGGCTCATCGTCCCCAACTTCCATTGGCACTACAGGGAGGGGCTGTGAGGTAGACCGGTGAGAGACAGCATGCCCTGACAATCGGATCCTCGTTGGAGGAGTTGAGGGCTGCAGCTGCAGCACTCTCGGGACCAATGAGGTGGGGGTCGCAGGGGGCCCAGAACGACGACACGGGGCCCTCCTCCCAGGCCTCCTCTGCACCACGGGTGTGGAGGAAAAAGACTCTGGGATGATGATGGCAGGGAGCCCATTGGCCTGGAAAATGGCAGGCAGGAGCTGGGCAAAAACCGCCAAATCTCCCCCCGAAAAGGCCTTGGCAACCTCCACACACATAGTAACGATGGTGGAGGCAGAGGAGGCAGGGAAGGAGGCAGAAGCCGCAGCTGGAGGCTGGCGCTGGCGCCGACGACGGGAAAGGGCGTGTGGAGAGCCCCGCACCACCTGGCCTGCAGGGCCAGTAACAAAGGCAGCTGCAGGACCCTTGGCGCTCTCCTCCACCACGAACTCCACCACCTCGCCAGCAGCAACTGAAGGCACAGGATGGGCTGGGTTAGGGGTCACAATGGAGGAACGGTGGATAAAAACGTCGTCGCCTGTGTCCCGACGAGTCAGGAAGCCGTACCCCTTCCTAACGTGGTACCACCGTACCTTTCCCACCACCTTACGCCCCATGCCTCCGTGTTCCTCATCCTCAGCTAGCTTTACGTTCTCCTTGGTACGAGCCATGATCCTCCTCCTTCTCCAACTATCCCTCGACTCCCTCCCCTCTTCACAGTTCGCGTGGTAATAATATAACATTTACAACTTCAGGTGCTTCGAGTTGGACTTTGAGATACTGTGCCTGACTGAACCCCGGTTCGAATTTAGTTTCACTTCCTGATGAACTAACGAAGCTATGCCGTGTGCAAAATGCTTTTCCTAAAATTGCTTTGCATAATTGCATCATAGTGCAAGCGGCAAATCATTTGACCTTAGTAGATAATATAAGGTTGAACACATTCATAATGTATCATCTATCTTTCACATTAAAATATGATGAGTGGATGCACAAAAACAATTACTATGTCGTATCCTCCAATGATTTCCAACTATTCCCGAAATAATTCAAAGCATTCTGTTGAAGTGATTATTATAACTTTCACCTTGTAGCCCAATCTGTGACGTTACGTGTAAAAATTTAATATCACATTACCGACTGGGGGTTGCTTTGTCGGCACACGTCCCGCGAAGACCAATAATTAAACTTGTACTGACCGCACATTATAAATATCTTGAGATTGAAAAAAAAGTCTCATTCATATGAGGATGCTAAATCTTAAAAGCAGCATGTCTTCATGATGTGTAATTTCCAGGTAGGCCACATCACCATGGTGAAATAGGGACACATCCTTGACATTGCTATGGTTTCACTGTTTTGGCGAGGTTTGTAAAATAACTGTGATCTCCATGACCTCGTTAGAAAAAAATTTTCTTTGATGTATAACCTACATCAGATTATATGACGTGTTACTAAATAAAATATATTACCGCGGGAATGGTGCTGTTATAATTAAATTAGCAGTTTGCTGCTAAACTAAAGATGAAAGTTATACTTCTGTTAGGCTGAGTTCCAGATCACTTTTGTTGAAATACTGCGTTACGTGCCTCGTGACATTTTCACAGAATATGAGTTTCTACATTATCGTTCGGTTATTGATTTTTTTCTTACATTCATGGTTGGGTATTTCATGTTTCTTCAGCAAAATAATATGACATTGAAATGTGTAACTGCATCAGTTTTACGTTTCTGTACAATAAGTCTTAGATGCCGCATCCTCTCAAAATCTTAGGGTCAATTTTTACACGTTACCCTCATCCGATTTTCGACATTTCGTTAACATTTTCTAGTAGAACTGATCATTCTAAGAATCTTTTCTTCTATGACATTTCTCTCGCAAATTGTTAATAAACGAGTTACACGCAATTTACTTCCACCAATCACAATCACAGACGAGCGCGCGCTGTCCGCTCACCCGCTCACATTTCAAAGTTTGTCCCAGAAGACCAAACTTTACACATACTCCTCATTTTTACACGTTTCCCTCATCCGATTTTTTCATCCAACCTTAGTGTTTCCTGTTGTTTTTGGTGTGATTCGATCGATTTTAACCTTCGTTTCTATCGCAAGTCGCTAGTTTTTGTTGAACGCCACTAGCGACTTCCGGTGGGAAGAACCGGTCCAAATCAACAAAAATCACACCAAAAACAACCGAAAACACTCAGGTTGGATGTTTATCACTTGAAATGTAATTTTTTGCGGTTCTTCCCCCTCCCCCCAGGAATACTGGGGGACCTGTGGGAAACCGGGGTGTTGGGTGGGGGAAAAACGCAAAAGCGAGTGATTTCCTACTGGAACTGTTATCAAAATCAAATGAAAAACACTAAAATCCTTCGGAAGAAAATAATTTTAAGCTTCTTAGGGAATTCGTGTTTCCTAACTGGGGGGCTTCGCCCCCCAGACCCCCCAATCCTGGCCGTGCTTCCTAACTGGGGGGCTTCGCCCCCCAGACCCCCCATGACATTAATCAAACCTCATCTAACCTAACCTAACCGAGTGTAAATAAGAAATAATGCGGACAGAGCGCGCGCTCGTCTGTGATTGTGATTGGTGGAAGTAACTCGTTTATTATCAATTTGCGAGAGAAATGTCATAGAAGAAAAGATTCTTAGAATGACCAGTTCTACTAGAAAATGTTAACGAAAACTCGAAAATCGGATGAGGGTAACGTGTAAAGTTTGACCAAACGAAATTTTAGTATTTCACTGTTGGCGCCATAATGATCATGCAGTACAAAAAGAATTTTTACAGTAGTTAGGTTACGTATCACTGTCCGAATTGCATTCTAATGCAAAGACTCCCTTTATTTTTTCAATCTTCGAATTTCGTTGATAATGCTTGTCCTTCACGATATACTGTAATTCTAATGTCCGATGACTGTCATCACTGAATTATTGCAATTTCCATCGCGGACTGTGATCCCTAGCTTCGGGCTGAAGAGCTGAGTCTGTCTGCCCAGATTAGTATCCATTGCAATAATTTCTCCTCAGTAGCCTACCACATACTGTGAGTGAAGGGATGTGTCCGTGCCAGAGTAAACGCTAACTTGTCCACATCTCTACAACATATGCGTGGGTGAAGATGTGTACCTGTCAGTGCCAAATCCAGCCTGGCCACGTCTCTACCACATATGCATGGGTTGAAGAGATGTATCAGTGCCAAAGCGAACGCTAGCCTGTCCACATCGTTACCACGTAACCATGGGACGTGTCGGTGCTAAATCACATAATGATCTGGCCGTATCTCTGTCGCATATGCATAGATAAGGGAAGGTGATAGTGCCTGATTACTTCTTTACCTGGTCACATCTTTGTCACACACAATTTCGTGGGTTACCGTAGTAGTGTACATACGAATTTCAGGTTTAAGCTCAAAATGACGTAAGTTATAGTCGTGTGCTGGTTCAGTTTGCCCGATGACCTACTTTTGGTGGCAATTAGCCCAGTAGGTTGCCCTTGAGTGAGCGTTTACGCACGCACGCATGCACACATACAGACATGCACACACATGCACGCACTCTGGCGAGCACACGCGCACGCACACTCACCCTCCCACCCACACACACACACACCAGGGACAGATCCTGGGTAGGCAGGTGCGTGGGGGGCGTATGCCCCCATATTTTCGGCAGGGCCAATTAGTATTTATAATATATTAATTATGGCAGCAAAATATAAGCATTAAATAT
The DNA here is from genome assembly GCF_032717465.1 of Coenobita brevimanus. Lineage (NCBI taxonomy): Eukaryota > Metazoa > Arthropoda > Malacostraca > Decapoda > Coenobitidae > Coenobita > Coenobita brevimanus. Next base: position 29,476,264 of record NC_137033.1, on the reverse strand, counting down.
CTTACACAAATGCTTTCATGGAATCATTTACTGTTGCTGAAAAGCGGTATTTGGTGACAAATTGTGGAGGGTTTGAAAATGAGTTATCAAAAGTTCATTCTTGTAAATCCCCAAAGAATCATGCCACCGTTTTCCAGAGTGCTGCATCCAGCTCTGACCAACCCCCTTCCGCATCCACTCACCCTCCTTCTGACACCCAGACATAGACCTCCCCCCCCTCCACAATATTCACGCATATGTTTTTTTGCGGTAATATGATGCTCTTCACTGCTGCTCAGTGTTCGTTGCTTTCTGCATCTAAAATCCCAGCCTCTGATTGATGGAGGTTGGACTCATTTGTTCCTTGCACATGTACTGAGCCGTCACCCTCAAGCACGTTGACGTCTAATAACTTGTTTACCTATTATTAGTGTGATTTTACTTGGTTAACTTATTATTGGGGTCTGCGATCATAGTACTGAATAAGTCCCTGCCATCTCTAGGTCATTCGTAACTTATATAAGATTGCCTGGTGGTAGTCAGATCAGTACTATCACGTAATCATGATGAAGGGGACACTTATTTTATGGAACGTTTATGCCAAAAGTATGATGTTGGATGTCGGTTAAGGCAAGCACTGTCTAAGTATGTGGTGGTCTTTGGGTATTGAGGCCATGACCTATTTGTTGTCTGTGTAGTTACTGTTGTATTAAAAACCACAAACACTGACACTTCTGGTCGTCATTGATAAGTGGTACCCATAACTTCTCATCTACCAATCGAACCGTAGCACATGTTGTAACGACTTACTATTTTGTTTTTAAATATTCTGACTCACTGGTGATGATGGAAGGTTGTCTTGTCAGACTTTTCTATTATATTGTGCTACCATCCATTATGATGAAAAGATTCTCTGACTTTGGTGCACGTAATGAGCCGAGAAAACCTCCCTGTCGGTCCCTAACTGCCACTCTTAGGCTATTTTGTTTAGATTAGGAAAGAAGTTTCGTATTAAAAGACGTTTTCCCTTAACCGAACAACCTTTTGAGCTTAAACCATCTGAAATTCGTAAGTGCACTACAGCGGTAACTCATGAAATTGTATGTGACAGAGATGTTACCATATAAAAGAGCAATCAGGCACTATCACTTTCCCTCATCTATGTA